>NW_023270377.1:85564325-85953164 GCF_011800145.1 Mirounga leonina | reverse complement strand
TTCTTTCTTTCTTTCTTTCTTTCTTTCTTTCTTTCTTTCTTTCTTTCAAGTTTATTTATTTATTTAGTAATCTCTACACCCAACGTGGGGTTTGAACTCATGACCCCAAGATCAAGCACAGCATGCTCTACCAACAGAGCCAGCCAGGAGCCCCTAACCATTTTGTTTTTTTTTCTAATTTGCTATGAGAAGTTCAGCATTTCAGCTTTGAAAAAAATAAAAAACCAACTTACTTTTAAAAAAATTGAAAAAAAGGGTTGGTAAGACTGTAAGTAATACTCTGAGGTCAAAGACTAAGGAAATGCAGGAAAGTAGAGAGTTAAAGGGAGTGCTAGTTCATACACACTTAAAGTGAGTATTTGGTGAATAAGGCGAAGCTGGCTTTGCTTTAAAGGTACTCTGGGAATAAAGATCAAGAGATAAAAGTAAAGGTCTACGTAAGGAGACCATTTTACTCCTCCAATAGAATGACTAAACCAAAGGGCTACATCATCAGTATAAAAGATTAACTCAAAATAAACCCCAGCTGCAAGGAGATTGGGAATATTGCTAGTGAAAATTCGTAACGACTATCCTGCCCTGACATGGGTTTTCAGCTTGTATATTTACTAATAGAGTGAAAAATAAGATAAAATAAAACAACCAGGGCGCCTGGGTGGCTCAGTTGGTTAAGCAACTGCCTTCGGCTCAGGTCATGATCCTGGAGTCCCGGGATCGAGTCCCGCATCGGGCTCCCTGCTCAGCGAGGAGCCTGCTTCTCCCTCTGACCCTGCCCCCTCTCATGTACTCTCTCTCATTCTCGCTCTCTCAAATAAATAAATAAAATCTTAAAAAAATAAAATAAAAAAATATAACAACCAAACAAAAACTCAGGCTAAGAATCTGAAGTATTTCTAAGATGTAATCGCCTTGTAGAAGGTTCTAAAAATTTTCTCTGAAATAATCTCTTCAGTCCTTCAGCCTCAAAGAATTCCCATACATAAATTTATGAGTAATATGATCTCATGTGTTAAAAAAATCAATGACTAATCTCACAAGAAAACAAGCCACTGTAAGTAAGAATGGACAGAAACAAGAAATAGAAGGATGGGAGTTATAAAGATAGACTTCCGATAGTGAAATTATCTGATACAAATTAAAAATATTGTACATTCTGAAACAAGAGGGAATAAAAATGAGTAAAAAGCAATCTGTAAAATAACAAAGCATATTTGAAAAAATATACAGACTTTTTAGAAGTGAAAAATTACATTTTAGTAAGTCAGATTGCTGTTGGAGAGTTACATTACTAATGACAGATTACTGTTGATGAGAGAATTAGTGAATTAGAAAATACACCTATAGGAATTACATAAATACAGCTAAGAAAAGAGATGGTAAATATGAAAGGATGTTAAGAGAAATAAAGCCTACAATGATGATGAAAAAGCTAACTGAATTACCAGAAGAAGAACAGAGAATGGATCAGAAACATTCTTAGAAAATATTATGACTGAGAAATTTCTGTAACTGATAAAATATATCAATCCACAGAATCAGGAAGCTCAAACAAAGGAGGAAAATACATATAAAGAATTTCCCACTTAGGTACACTACATTGAAACTGTAGAGTCATCCAAATAAAATTATCTGAAATGTTCTTTAAGGAATCCAAAGGGGAAAAAAAAAAATCCAGATTAACTAGGTAGAAAGACCACAGAATTTACTGTCCAAACCAGCAAGTTTGGGAGTGAAAGAAATAATATTAATTGCTACTTCAAAACGACTGGTATTGTCAAGACTGTCACAGGAAACCATATCTATTGTGATCCCACCTATAAAGAAATGACAAGACAAATAATTTCTCTCCAACAAAAATGAAAACCAAAGAGAGTGGAGTTCAGTGTATGGGGAAATGTAACTATCTAGAAGATTTTATGAACAAAAAGAAAACAAAGACATTTTAGGACAAAGAAAGCCAAACATCTGTATATCCTCACTAAAAGAAAGTGATGACCAGTAAACATTGAACATGATTTTATACATAAACAAACAATGTAGTACAGTTTATTAAAATAATATAAAACTTAAATATTTCACTAATAAGGTACAAAAGATAAAACAGAGTTGATGATAGTATTTTAAGTTCTTTATTACTTAAAAAGAAATTAAAATATACATTAAATTTTGACATCGGTAAATTAGGTTGGCATTTTTAAATTTCTAAGATGCTATTAAAGTTATAGAGATTGTATAATTTACAATCTAATAGAAATTAATCAAGAAAAGATATAGAATAGCATAAAATATAGAATATAAACATTAAAATGCAATGTACACAAAATAAGAAAGAAGAATAAATCTAAACTTCTAAATACTTAAAATAAATAGAAATAGAAAAAAGAATCCAGTTAGATGACAACAATGATAAGAATGGACTTTAAAAAAAAGTGACTATATGCTATTAACAGATGTGCCTAAAACATTGGGATGAAGGTGCCTGGGTGGCAGAGTCACTTAAATGTCTGATCCTTGATTTCGGCTCAGATCAGGGTTGTCAGATCGAGCCCCTCATCGGGCTCCATGCTGGGCAGGGAGCCTGCTTAAGATTCTCTCTCACTCTCTCCCTCTGCCCCCTCAAAAAAATTTAAATTTAAATTTAAAAAAGCCATCAAGATGAAGAAATGTTGAAAGTGATGGAAAAGGGTATCTAGGCAATAAAAGCAGTACAGTATTTCTATATTAATCCTGAACAAAATGGACATAAAGTTCAAAAAAATTAAGGTTAGTTGATAACTATGAAATGCTGAAAATTTCATCAAAAAGATATAAATCAAAATTTGCATGCATCAATATAATAGTCTCACATATAATAAAATTACAAATATAAGCAAAAAGTAAAAATCTATCATTATATTGGTATAATTATCACAGTTCTCTCAATAATTGATAGATGAAGCAGATAAAAATATCAATAAAGATGCAGAGGATGATTTGAATAATACACATTAAACTTGATATAATGTGAATCTTAAGCATTGCATCCAACAAATGAAGAATACACATTATTTTGAAGTAAGAAAAACAGAGTATAGGGTAACTTGACTCATGTACAATGATGCACAAATTCTAAATAAAATATTATCTGTCTAAATTAGTTAATGTATAAAATTATGACCAAGTTGGTTTACCCCAATGTTGCTTGACATTAAAAAATAAATTGATGTATTTTAATACCTTAACACACCAAAGGAGATATGTGATGCTCATTTCAAGTGATGCAGAGAAAACACTGGATATAAATCAGCATGTATACTTGATTTTAATAAAAGCAAAGAAGGAATAGAATTAAATTTCTATAATAATCTTCACAGTTAACAAAGAATCTGTTAGAAGTGTTCCCTATAAGATCAGAAACAAGACAGGATTTCTACTTCTATACCAAATCCATTTAAATTCTATTCAAAATACCTTACCCATCACATAAGGAAAGAAAACTAAGAATATATGAATGGAAAGGAAGAAAGAAGCCTGTTATTATTTACAAATGATATGTTTATGGCAGAAAATCTGAAAGAAACTACATCTTAAAGTTTAGAATTAAAAAAATAGTTTACCAAGACGACTGGGTTTAAAAATGTGTATACAAAAAATTCATACATTATATTTCTATAGATAAGCAGCAAATACACCCACAGTATACAAAAGGATTTCTTAGGGCGCCTGGGTGGCTCAGTTGGTTAAGCGACTGCCTTCGGCTCAGATCATGATCCCGGAGTCCCAGTATCGAGTCCCGCATCGGGCTCCCTGCTCAGCGGGGAGTCTGCTTCTCCCTCTGACCCTCCCCCCTCTCATGTGCTCTCTCTCTCTCAAATAAATGAATAAATAAAATCTTAAAAAAAAAAAGGATTTCTTAAACAAGGCACAAAAAATACTATCCCTAATACCAATCTTTGATAAATTTAACTGCATTGCAGTCAAGAATTGTTCACCAATACCATAAAGGCAGTAAAAAGACAAATCATGAAGTGAGAGAAGCTATCTGCAAAAATCTATGTAAGCAAAAGAAATGACAGAAGATGATATGGGGGAAGACCATAAAAGTGACTTATTTTCCAAAATACCTTGAATATTTAAAATTCAACTACTCTCTATAGAGTCTTCCACTGTACAAAAGTATATGATGGTTTAAGGAATTAGAAATATTTTCATGAGTCTATTCTGCAATGTCACACTAACTAATGAATAGGTGTGTTTTAACCCAAAGGACTCATAAACATCCATTAAAGGAGGGGGGCAGAAATCTAATGTGCTGAAATGCTGATAACTACGCATACAACTCACAAAGTACTCCTCACAAATTAGAGAGGAGTTGCTATGGCTTCTTACTGATATGTTACTAAGTTTTAAAAATTGACACCAGACTGCTGGAGAAAAGGAGCTATGGGTAAATGTTGAATACACATATCCTGACTTCTATCCATAATTCAACTAAATTTCATTTCCTTAGGAGGAGAGTTTGAATATATATATAATATATATAATAAATATATATATAATATATACATATATCAATCCTTTTACTCTAGCGTAATAAAATACAAGTGCGTATGCAGATTCATTTCATCACTGGGAATTGAAAATCTCTCATTTGCAAGGAGAGTAGGATGTGAAATGGCAGCTGTTTCCAGAGTTAAAATTCCTCAGAGAGGACCTAAGAGACACAGAATTTAAGAACTGAAAAGGACCTTAGGGATGATCTCTTCCAATCCCTCATGTAACAGAGGCAGAAGCCTCATCTGGGAAGATGAAGTTACTTACCCAAGGTCGCCCTACTAACCAGTGACAAAGTAATAGATTTTGATATGAATCAATCTATTTCAGTGTGAACGTTTCAAAGAAATAACCTGAATTCACATTGAAATCTGATTTCCTGATGCATTTTTTTTACATAGCTGATTTCAGTAAACACGATTTAGAATGATAATACCATGGCTACTGTTTAAAAACAGATAGCAGGAGCCTGACAGAGTAAAGCTTCTATCTACTCCAGTTAAGCCAGATAAAAGGATTCACTATCTCAGGACTATGGAAAATAAGCAGAATTTTTATTTTCTGTGAAAATAAATAAGAAGAATTAAGTTCATTCTTCTATAAAACAGTGTGTCTGATGAATTTAACCATAAAATAGGAACGAAATCCTCACTGGTTAAAATTTATACAAAGCATTTACAGACCCTAGTTGTAACCAGAATATTGTTTGTCATGTTTGTATATGGGACATGCTTGATGGTGCCTTTGCTAATTCAAATGCAGACCTAGTCACTGGCCTCAGGAAGCTCAGGCTACTGTGGGACAACAATCAGTGGTAATAGATGCTTAAAGCAGAGGCCCAAGTGTCTGGGAAAGCTGGAGGCAGAGGTCTTTGACCTGTACCCTGGCTTCCTGGGAACACGGAGAGTAAACTGAATTTTAAAGAAATGAATGCATTAGCTGGGGTACAGCACAGCAGGAAGAAGTATTCCAGGCCCAGGTATAAGGAGGTGAATGTGACTAGATCGCATGGAACCTGGGAGGTCATGGAGTAATATGAAGCTGTTTCAAAAGGGTGGGAGGTAAACCATGAGGAGCCTTTTGAGAATTTTAGCTTTTATCTTAAGGGCAATAGGCAACCATTAATGTGTTGTGTTTTTGTTTTTTTTTTTTAAGATTTTATTTATCTGACAGAGAGAGAGAAAGAGAGCACAAACGGGGGGAGGGGGAGAGGGAGAAGCAGACTCCCCGCTGACAAGGAGCAGGATGTGGGACTGCATCCCAGGACCCTGGGATCATGACCTGAGTCAAAGGCAGACGCTTAACGACTGAGCCACCCAGGTGCCCCCACTAATGTGTTTAAAACTATGAGATTCTATGTCAATTGTGCATTTAAAAATAATCACAACCTCTGCAGCCTTAAAAAAGTTACTTGCATCTATTTCCTTACCAATAAAATGGTGACAATAAGTAGGGTTCAGGATATAGAATATTACATAATCTTAATTAATAAGTGTTAATACTTTTCTGGACTATTCTGTAATTTTAATTTCTGAGCAAGAATTGTAAGGATAATTAAAGCATGGTGTTTAATCCCCTGCCCATCCTTACCTATTATCTGGCCCAGGCACCTAGCACATGTAACCCATTCTGGTAAACACTCCAAGGATGTTGCTAATTGAGTATTAGACAAACAACCAGTTCATCTGAGTTGAAATTCTTCAATCAAAATACACAGACAGGTGTATTTTTGATGTTCAGCACTGCCCTCCCACACTTTTTTTTTCTTTAACAGGATTGACAGGTTCTTTAGGCAATGTTCTGTTCAGTGAAGTAAACAGCTATATAGGCAATTCTTTGAAATGCATACAAAGGACAGTAGCAGCTTGAAATCAACCTTTTTGTTGGTAAATTGTGTGTTTACTCTAACTCTCTAAAACTGGGTGGTTCAGGTTGCCAATAATCTAACTTCCTTTCTAGTACTTTGGTGCAGACTCAATTTACTTAAAAACATGCTGCTATTCTGACAAAAGAACAAAACTTTTAGAAGAGCCTACTCTGGGGACGCCTGGGTGGCTCAGGTGGTTGAGTATCCGGCTCTTGGTTTCAGCTCTCATCATGACCTCGGGGTCCTGAGATTGAGCCCTGCCTGGGGCTCCATGTTCAGCGCAGAGTCCGCTTGAGATTCTTTCCCTCTCCTTCTCCCTCCCCCTCTGCCCTTCTCCTGTTCATTCTCTCCATCTCTCTCTCTCTTTCTCTTTCTCAAATACATAAAATCTTTAAAAATAAGTAAATAAAAGAGCCTACCCTGAGGCGTGTTTTTCTTTTCCCTGCCTCCTCGGAAAGAAACCTGAAATTATTATAATTCAATCAATCCCAATTCATTTAAGAACTGTATTTATCAATAAGTTTCCTGAGCAAGATTTCAGATTCTCATCACCTTATGCAATGGTTTTGTGCAGCAGTTTCTTTTTTTTTTTTTTAAGATTTTATTTATTTATTTATTTATTTATTTGACAGAGAGATACAGAGAGCCCATAAGCAGGAGGAGGAGCAGAGGGAGAGGGACAAGCAGACTTTGCGCTAAGTACAGAGCCCCATGCAGGGCTCCATCTCAGGACCCCGATATGACCTGAGCTGAAATCAAGAGTCCGACACTTAACTGACTGAGCCACCCAGGCACCCCTGAACAGCATTTCAAACACAGTGCCCCTGCTTACTGTATTTACCAAGCACCAGCTCTTGAGGGGACTTTTAAGTTTTAACTAATGTGGACAGCACTGGCTTTCCTGGAGTCTAGGAGCAGTAAGCACAAGAGCAGACCACATTCCTATTACGGGGCAATGTCTTGCTTATGGCTCCTCCATATGAGAGGAATGCCTTTGAAACATAGACTACTAGGTTCAGGGATTCGGTGGGCTTGGTACAGTTCTACTAAAGAAGATCTTAGAATCACTTTCTTAATCAAGCATACATTATTTTTTATTTGAATTTAACAATCTAATTTTTCCCCTGAATGTATTTAGAATTAGATCCAGAATCTAATGACATGTAATAAAGCTGGACTCAGGGGCGCCTGGGGGGCTCAGATGGTTAAGCGTCTGCCTTTGGCTCAGGTCATGATCCCGGGGTCCTGGGATCGAGCCCCACATCGGGCTCCCGGCTCAGCGGGGATCCTGCTTCTCCCTCTCCCTCTGCTTCTCTCCCTGCTCATGCTCTCTCTCTCTCTCTCTCTCTGTATCTCTGTGTCCCAAATGAATAAATAAAATCTTTAAAGAAATAAATAAATAAAGCTAGACTCAGTGTAATTTTTTGCATATGCATTAGATTCTAAAAATAGAAAGTTTTATAGATTTTTAAAAGTTCAGAAGCTTAAATGGTTACATTAAATCTGAATCCCATCTATTACCTTTACTTGTTTTAGAGGCAATCATTTTAAAACAGGCATTTTTTTAAAGATATATAACCTCTAATTAACCTATATTTTTATTATGCGGATTCCAAATACTTAAGTTTCCAAAATTTGTATATATCCCAAAGTGTTTTAACAATGGGTATTGGGCTTCAATTTCATAAAATGGTTATAATTTGCATCTGACATTTTGAACGCTTTTTAATGTCACATTTCTCCTTTCAGCACCCTGCTAAGTAAAATAAATGGATACACATTAGGGTTCTGACCTGTTTAAGAGCTTGCTTTCTGAAGTGCTATTCTTTACATACCTAATAATAGTTTTATATTTAAATTACCCAATAGTGACTATGATTTACCATTAGCCAAGTGACACTCTGTGAGTTTGTTACATATTCCTTCAACCTGCACTAACTCCTTCAGTTATTACTCATTAAAACTCCATAATATTGAAATCCACTAGGGGAAAACCATCTGTTACAAAGTTTCTTGATCCATTTTTCATTTATGATAACCACAGATACAATTTTGTCAACTGAAGTATTAGTAGATTTCTCTAAATAGAATAGAAAAGCCTTTAATAGACACCGTCTCTGTCTTCTTGCCCCAGCACCGTAGTGCTATTTTGTCCCATTTCCAGTCAGTCCACTCAGTGACAATGGCATACCAAGGAGGTTAGAGGTTGGGCGAGTTTTACCCCAGCAGGGAGAAGTAGTCACCTCTGGCACTGTTTAGAATTTCTCATAGATGATGATGGTAACAAGAAGAGCAACTTTTAGTTGGGCTTTATTATTGTAATTTAATACTCTACAGAAAATGCTCCCCCTTGACATGCTACTGAAAAGGAATAACATTGACATATTAAGCTCTAGAATGTTACATTTGACATGAACTTGGTGAATTAGATACTCTTTCCTCAGACTTTGGAACTGGTATAGAGAAGTAGTCAATCAGAGAAAATTTAAATTTCAGAGCTAAGGAGTTTTCATCTTCCATCCACAATGTGACCACATGGTAAAGCGGAGTGACCCGGACAGCAAAATGAGAAAATGAGTAGATGTTTGGAAGGAAGTTGAAATGACAGAGGATTAGTGGTAGCTTTTTGTTTTTGAATTCTGAGAGATCTGCCCCGCCCTTACTCTTGCTCTAATACACACACGCACACGCATGAACATACACAAACACACACACGGACATGTGCACATAGCAGGTATCCTCATTTAAATTTTCCCTATTTGCTTTCACTGGTTTCTGTCACTTACCAAATAATAAGTGTAAGTCTTTTAAAAATGTTTCTATTATTTCTTAAAGTCATGCAATTAATCTCTATTGAATTTTATGAAGCTTGATTCCTATATCCTGCCTTTGCTTTTTATATATTGTGTGTAACAGTTATGTTTTTGTTGTCCTTAATTCCAAATTTCATTTGTCAGTAGATCAAATTATAAGTCACCTTTTGAGTAGGCAAAAATTTCTATCTTAGCCCCATATTATCTTCCTTCATAGTTACCCACAGGCTTCATGCTTTACTTTATGTCTTAAAGCTAATATCTCTATTTTCATAATTTGCTATCATCCTTGGTTTCTATTATGTATATATATTTTTAAATATTTTATTTATTTATTTGACAGAGAGGGAGACATCGAGAGAGGGAACACAAGCAGGGGGAGTGGGAGAGGGAGAAGCAGGCTTCCTATAGAGCAGGGAGCCCGATGCGGAGCTCGATCCCAGGACCCTGAGATCATGACCTGAGCCGAAGGCAGACGCTTAACCGACTGAGCCACCCAGGCGCCCCAGTTTCTATTATATTTTAATGAGCAAGATATTAATGTCTTCATGGGTAATGTACTGCAGCAGCAGTCTGTCATACAGAATCCCAAAGGTTTCAGATGTAGTTTCCCTGCAAACATATTTTATACACACAGAATGACTTATTAACCATTCAAATGGTAGAGTTAACCTTAAACAGCCCCACCCTAACTTTACATCTTTTAGGATATAATATCATTTCTATACATTTGTACTTAATTATTATTACAGAGCATTATCATCTCATCAAAATTGATATTTTAAGTTCAGCTTATAATATTATATACCCTTGATTGGTCTAAATAATTGAAATTTCTTGACATAAAAATGTATAAACCCAATTCAAAATGTTGCCTTTGTATTCATTTTAACAATTCTTAATAATAATGGCTACCCAATTTTACTCATAACTAAAAATCATCTCAAACTCAGTTATAGGCTTCTTCTCCCATTCCCTGTCTCCTCTGTCCCAAAGTTATACAGAAATAAATGAACTCCATCTGTCTCATAAATCTTATAAGAGTGGATTGGAGGACTTGGCCTAGTTGAGTCATAAACCGTATTTTAGAAATGGATAAATTCCAAAATGTTGTTTCAGTCTGTTTTCTTCCATTCACAGTCAATTTGAATCACTGCTAAGGGAGAATGCGGTGATGAGACACCAGCAGATTGTCCGCGTTTGCTTTCAACAGGATCTGCCACGGCCTTCAGCAGTGGAGGAGGAACTCCTAGGCAGCTTCCAATCGATGGCTGAGCATGTAGGGGGACCTGTGCACTGGCCCACTGGGCGGACTGAGACTCTCTTGTGGCCGCACTGCAGTCTGATCCTCTCCCTGCTCAGTGCTACTCACTCACCCTCCGGTTCTATCTGCAGTGGGATCTGAAGGCTCTACCTTGTCTGCTCCCGCTCTGTCCTTTATCCTCCCAAGTGTTCCCCTCACTACAGCTCTTCTCCACATCCAATCCCCTCTCCTCTGCTACTGCAGGACTCAAACGGACTTTTAAGTGCAATATTTCAGGAAAGAAACCTAACTCATAAAAGATGTAGCACATTCAAAGTGAAAATGCCCTTCGAGTCTGGAGCACTCAGAGAATACTTCAAAGGCTCTGGGTCTTGGGATGGAGCATTCCACATGAATGAAATTAGGTAAGGGGAAGTAGAAGAAAGAATTTCTAGGTAGTCGCAGCAACAGGAAAAAAAAAAAAAGTAGAAAATAACAAGGAAAACAACTGAAGATATCTCTGCTGCCAAAGATACTGACTACCATGTAGAGGAAACTGCAGCTTGGCAGACAAGGTGAGCACCAGATTAAGGGCTCCTAAATGAGAAAAATGTGGACTGTACGAAATAAGTGACAGTCAATAACTGAGAGACTCTAAAAAGAAAAAAACACATGTGACTCTAAAAAGAAAAAAACAATAAAGTTATGATTTATCATTTAGATAGTACATGAAGAATTATTTTATCCATAACAGTGTATTAATTTTAATCTGTATTTCACTGATAGTATACCTGAGACTAAGACTAAAATAGAGTTTTAAAAAAGTAAATCAACTAAAGGAACCATATCAGTAGTATGGTAAAAAAAAAAAAAAAAATAGAGAGGTGGGAAGCACATTAATCAAGATTGGGAAACATCTCAAAAAACAATAACAAAAATCACTTCTCAGGTTAGTAAGTAACATAGTAAAGCTGAAATTTAAAGCTAAGAATGTATGTCCTAGGTTTGTAAAGTAAATTTGTGGTGTGAGTGACATGAGGTAAGAGGAAATTGAGAGTCTGGAGAAAGGTAGTGGGGTTAGTGGGAAATAGATGACATAATCAATATGAGAAGACTATATTAAAAAAAAAAAAAGTAAAGGAGAATGAGCTGTGCCCAAAACACCAAATTTTTAAATGGTAGACATAACACTAATGCCACAGAGACAGTGTGTTTAGCATACTAAAACAGAAGAGCTATTTGAGAAGGAGAAAGTAAGTTTCCTTTAGCATATGTTTGTGTTCATGATGCTGTTGAATCCAACAAATAGTTAGTTTCCTGTAATCATTAGAGTCCCTTCCCATTCCAGGCAAAAATTTAGTGAAAATAGAGCAACATATAGAAATGATCTGGCAAAACACTTATTTATTATAACTATTTTTAATATTTAGTATTTCTAAAATACTACAAATATCGAGGTAGGCAGGAAAAAAAAAAAAAGTCATCTAGAAGAAAAAAAGCTTTAAAACGGTAGCTTCAGAGTTCCCTGCCCCTAAACAGTGAAACTCACATTTACTAAACTGTGATTTTGGAGAGGTAGAAAGAACTGGTCACTGGAAGACCTGACTCATTCATTTATTTATGTGTGATCTTTATTAAGACATCTGACCTCACTAAGCCTCAGTTTTCTCCTCTATGTAGTAATATATAATGATAATAAAAGTATTCCATCTTGTAACATTGTTGATAAGTAATATAGATAATAGATAGATATCATATATGTGTATAATTCTTGGCACATATCTGATAGTTATTGTATCACAAAAAGAGTTTTTTGACCCGATAACATTATGCCAGACCCAGATGCTTTCTGTATCAGTGGAATAACATTCTGAGTTTCAAGAGTTTGCAGAGTATGTCATTCATTTACACTTCTTGAAAAATTATATATGAAAAAGAATTTCATTGAGCTAAAGTGTAATTAAAATTAAGAGTACAAATTAGAAAAATCATGTAATAGAAGAACTGGTTAAGAGCAGTTCTGAAGCCAATTAACCAAATGTTAGGTATACACTACTAGCTATAATTGTAATTGTCAAATGAAATTTATTATGACAAAATCATTCTTAAAAGAGAGGACCTAAAATATAAAAATAGCAATTTGATAACAATATTAGGTACTAAAACCCCAGATTATATTTACAAATATTTGATGGGAAGGAGAAAAATTAACATACATTTTTCATATTACATGGTAAAAAATTAAAAGATTCTATTTAAACTTTAATATTGATAATCAGAGAAATAAAAGCATAAGTTACATGCACACAAATACACAAAACATATATATATATTAAATGCTCATATTATCATTATTCCCACTCATAATATACAATTTCTGCTAAATGTTTGTTGCACATTGCAAACAAGACATATAAAAAAAGTTTCCTTAATGATAATATAGGTGTTAGTGTCTAAATATCCACAGCACTCTTGAGGAAAGTTACAGACCAGATTGCAAGTACGTAATGCACAGCCCTTCTATTTCTTATCTATCCCCTTCCCCTAAATTCCTGCTCATTTTATGTCACCATCCATTCTGTTATTCCAAAACTTACCCAAATTCAAATGTGAAGTCATTATACAAACATAGATTTAAAACTTACTCAGAATATCAGCTGCTAACAAAAAGGAAACTGCTCCTCCATCTGACTCAACCGAAGTTGCTAAAAGAATGTGTTAAAAACAAGGAAACAAGCCTGAAATGGAGTCACTTATGCTAAGCCCCTCATCACCACACTGACAATTACAGCTTTAGCCCTCCAAGAAATGGAATCTGAAACCAGTCAGTCAGGAATCACTTGATCAGCACTAGTTAGGTAATCTACCTGATAGACCTTGACAACCCCTAAAGGAACTGACCTAGCAACAAACAACTGTCTTTTTTATCTTGTATAATTTTCTTGTTCCTGCTCCCTTCAGCCTATAAATGTGTAAAAGTATATTTTTGCTCAAGTAAACTTTATACACCTGTTTATCTTTTAACACATGACATATCTTAAAAATTCACACCATGGAAAAGCCAATTCTGCCAGGACTTATGATGGAAGCATAAAAAATAGAGGACTAGATCTCTCCATATTCTACACCTCATCCTCTATTCTCTCTTTCATAATCCATAGTAAAGATAGGCCTTTAACTTCATTTTAGTGGAGAAGAGAGGTTTATTTCAAACCCTATAAAAAATAAATAATATATTTCTCCTTCCTGTGAATTAATCACTATTTCAGTAAGATTGGAACTCAGCAAATTCAAATTCTCTAAGCAAAATACAAGAATATGATTATTTAAAAAAGAGCTAATAGACTCTGTTAAGGAACTATGTGGTTAAAATGTATACTTGTACGTTTAAATCTAGATAACAATATTAGCTTAAGTTTGGGTAATACTAGGTATTATTATAATCTTTCAATTTGTCTATGTTTATAAAATAAGATATTTTATAATATTTGCTTATAATTCTTTAGGAAATGAACATATTTTCTAGGTAGCCTTTAATGTTAAATAATTCATCTCATTTTCCAAATGAAACTTCTGGAAATATTTTAAAATATAACTCCAGCTCTATATTGTGTTTCAAGAAAATCCATCCAATTTTTAGGCTGACATTTTTTGTAGATAGTGATTGATGTTAAAGACAATTTCACTTGTTAAAAATTCACTTGGAATTTTTTAAAAATAAATGGTTGTCAGGTAACTGAATATTTGCCACAAATTCTGAATGAAGTGAGTAGTTTATGTTCATTAAGAAAGGTATGGGTTATTTCTTTTTAAATAAAGAAAAAATTTAAACATATCTTCAATTATGTGAACTATAGCCTCTGAAATCAAAGGCATCTTGTGCGTATTTTAATGCAAACTTCAATAACATAAATTCAAATAAGCAAAGAGAATGTCACTTTGATGAACATCCATAGCACTTGGTGGAATTTTGGTTAACAAAAGAAAGATTAAATAAATGTTTTCCTTAGAAACTTTACCCTTCTTCTGTCTCAGCTTTCAACAACCATATTTTCTTCCATTCCCTCTTTTCACTTTTTTCCTTCTCCTTTTGAATTTAAAAATACTATGCTAAATATTTAACCTGTCTTAGAATAGAACCAGTATTTTTAAGAGAAGATGAAAAGAAAAATTCTAAGGAAGTAATGATAGTCAACAAATATCTGGAGTTTGATTATGCAGAGATGTATGGAAAGCCTAGTTCTTTGATGAGCAAGGGAACAAACTGGTCTCCTTCCCCACATCTGTAAAATCTGTCTACTTGAAGTGTGAATGTTGAGTTGAACAAGAGCCAAATGGGAGGTGAGGTACAGAAAGCCAAACATGAGAATTCCATATCTTATTTCTATAAAGCCTAAAATGTAGATATTGCCAAGACAGAAAGTCATCACCTCTTGAAATGTTTGTTCTTGTTCCTTAGTGATAATCCCTGCACAAACGACAAGATTTTTGTATTTTTTCTTGATCATGTTTTTTTCCCTATGATTATCCTTTATATTACTTAACTCAATAACTTGAACACCAAAATAAATTTTCCTATCACGTATTGCCACAATGATAAATAAAAAATTTTAAATTTTAAATGTTTTTGATTCTGCTTTTATATAGGAGAAGCAGAGTACTTACGAATTGGACAAAATGAAGATATAAACCTGAGTGTGCAAATAATTTGGACAGTTGTCATTGCAGCTCGAGGTTAAAAACAAAAACAATATGTTAATTGAATTATCATTACTTCACATTATGTATAGACAGTTGTACTATCATTAAATTTTTATTAGCCAGGCAGTGAAAGTATCTCTAAAACATGGGGATATGTATACTGACTTAGAAACTAGTTGAGTCTTCATTAGAAACAACTGATATATTGTACAGAAAAAAAACATGTTTATTAAAGAAATATACCACAAATCCTTGAGATAGAAATGAAAATTAATGTATAGTTTTGATACAGTACATAGCAGAACATGTTTTTTCTTGTTTTCATCCCTTAGAATTCTAAGTGTAGAAAGTGTTCCTGAAACCGTGGCTTGGGTATCACCTGGGACTAAAGACATCAGTTTTAAGATAGGGCCTGTAGGAGAAATACTTTGAAGTGACAAATGATAAGAAGTTCTGGATACAAACTCTTGAAATGTGTTTCCTAAGAACAGCAGGGACTCACAAACAGAATTCTTAAAAACTACTACTATTAAAACAAGTAAACCCTTGCTCCTCTATACATGGATATATAGCTATATATCTTTCAAATCGAATCAGTATATGTCTTCCTACTGAAAAAATAAGGTCATTCCATGTGGTAGTTTTTAAGTTTTGATGAAAGTATTCTCTCTATAAAGAATCATTCTTAGAGAACAGCCTGTCCTCAGAGACTTGAGCTAAGAAGTATTTTTTTTTTTTTTACCATGTACTCAGATGAGCCCATTCACTTGGAAATATTTAAATGATATAAATTCATTAACTCTAGAGGTTGACAATTTCATGGAAAGAAATTCGATTTTTGAATGTATTGGGGAAATTCAGTAGAGACTTTTGGTGGTATCATTTTTGTTTTAGACTTTGTTGAGGGTGACTGGGAGTGTGTGTCTGTGCACATATGATTAGATGGTTCTTCCTGAATAAGCTTTACGAGTGTGTGAGAAACACTTAAATGAGAGTCAGATTCGGTAACACTGTAGAAAGGAATATATGTCATCAATCATTCTAAAACTTATATACTTCACCAGAATCCTGTCTTAGAATAGAACCACAAACAACAATTCATTTTCCTACCCTATTCATATAATTACTTTTTTTATTGAGTGGATTCAAATTCAATGCATTGATCTGAAATGAATACCAACCGCCTACAGATCCACATGTATTTAAAACTCAACTAAAGCAAGGCTATTAGACTGGAAAAAAGCAGACCACTTCCACCCCTCACCTGCAGGAGCATTAAACTAGACAACAAACAGTACTGCTATTATAAGTAGCAATTATATGAAAGCAGTTTTAAGTCCAAAGTCCTATATTTTTAACTTTCTGCTTTGAGGGGGGGATGTTAATTTGTGGGTACTCAGGAGATGAATATTCCTTTTGAAATCTCATAATGATAATATCACAAGGAACCTCGGGAGTCATCCGATTCTAGAACCAGACAGTATGCTAACAAAGCAAGGCAGTGGCAGACCTTTCTGAACCTCTTTTAGAGTTCCTGTATCTCAACATCTTCTGAACCCCAAAATAGCATGTTGGCTTAATCATTAGTTAGGATTAGACATACCATTCATTCACTTACTTATTCATGCAAGATGCAATAATTGATTACCTGTCATATGTAAATATTGAGTACCTGACCTATGTAAAACACTCTGGTTAAGTGTTCAGGCAGGACAATGAATTAAGGGCACAGTGAATTAAACCTCACTGACCCAAATGTACGGTAATAACATGTTGACTGAAATCCATTTAATTTAATATTAATCTTCTTGAATCATAGATCTGGTCATTTAATTTCCCTATCCTAAAACTCCCAATGATCACCTCTACAGCCCTTGCCACAAACAAATACTGAGAGAAGAAAGTCGAATTTCTATTTCATGATTTCATGTCCAGCATCTTACTTCCAGGCATTTATTTTCTATTATTCCTCTTCATCTTACCACTGGTATTGCCCACAGCGAAAAGCTTACTTGGCTAACTGGTTTTGGACTCTTACAGGATTGGTTTAAAAACCAATTCTGCTAATCTACCAGTGATTTCTCGGACAACCTACTTTACTTCATCTTATAAAATTGTCTGGTACCTAACTCATAAGATTGTTGCAAGATCAAATAAGGAAACCCAGAAAGCACATAAAGAAGAATGGCTACTACGGGACAGATGCACTGTATACCGCAGTGCTAGATGTAGTATTTAATTATGGGTAAGTATACAGTTATAAATGTGAATTGAACCCATACAACTGGGGTTCAAACTTTGCCTCTGCCGTTTTCTAGCTACGTGTACGTGCATAAATTATCCACTACCTTTAAACCTCATTTTTAAAGTGGGAAAATTACAGTACTTATCTCAAAGGTTTATTGAGAGCATTAAGTTAAGTGAAACATACAAAAAATCAAAATGTTGTCTTGCACATAGCAGTCAAGAAATACTATTTAAAAACATATATTGTATATATTGTACATAATCCTTATGGTTATAATTACTGTTTTCATTTTCTCCTAATATACATTGTACATTTATGTCTTCATGCTTTTCTTCATATAGTTCCTTTGCGTAGAATATACTGACCTTCTTTCACTATCTTATTCATAGCTCAAGGTTTTGAGCCTCTGTGAGCCCCTCAGGTAGATACGAGTTATCTTTTCTAACCTCCTAAAGTACTTTATCCAGAGTACCTTTCTTATGACATGTTTCAGTTCTTATTTTGTTGCATAGAAATTTTCAATATTACTTATGGGATATTTCAGACATACTAAAAGCTATAAAGAATAACAAAATGAACACCTGTGTTCCCACCGCCCAACTAAAGAAATATAACTTCTGTCCATCAAGAGACACTGTAACTACAGAGAATATTGGAAAAGACAAACCATAGACTGGGAGAAAATATTTGCAACTCTCGCAGTCATCTGAAGCTGCTATATATCCCTCCTGACTAGTGTTGCCATATAAAATACAAGATACCCAGTTAAATTTGAATTTCAGATAAACAACACATAATTTTTTAGTGTGAGTATGTACCAAATACTGCAGTTTGCTAGATAGCCTCTCTCATAAATTTGTCATTCATCATTTCCCTGAATTTCTTTACACTTTTACTGTGTGTATCTTAAACCACCACAAGATATTTTTACATGTTTTAGATGATAAATGGTATTTACTATATGTATTTTCTGCACCTGGCTTCCTTTTTTCTAAGAAAATTTGTGAGATTGTGCCATGGTTATGGATGCTTGGGTTCTTTGTATTGTTTGCCTTTATAGTTAGTGCTTGGATGAAGGTTTTGTCTATATATTAGCAAAGGTTTTCCTCTAAATTATACTGAATTTTTCCATTCGCCCTCTATGTCCCCACTCTGCTGTGTGTCCTGGTAGTCTGACATTTAGTGACTTCACCCAGAGGCTCCTCCCACTCTGACTTGTGGTTGTCTAGGTCAATGAAAGGCATTCAGAGGTTGTCAGAGGACGACAGGAGAATGAGTCTGGGTTATTCATACCTCAGGCTCCTTCCCACCTGAGTTACTTCATTTGGCTGTCTTTTTGGTTCTTCTTTGCAAACCACAGCACCTGTTGCACAACCTTCTCTTACAGCCATCACACTTCCTTCTGGTTCCAGTTACCTCTCTGCATTTTCCACCCCAGAACTAGTAGTGACTCCCTGCTGACATTTGTCCTGGGATACTGCAATTCTTTGTTGATTTTTCTAAAGCCGGATCAAAATTTTGCAGATGATCTCTTTATGAAATTGTCCTTTAATTATCCAGTTTGAAGGTGATGCCCATTTCCAGCTAGAACACTAATTAATATAAGCATAAGCCTAGAGATGGAATTTCTTTTTGAAATATGTATGCCCTCAACTTATCTAGATAATACCGAACTGTTCTCCATAGAGACTGCACCAGTTTACATTTCTACCAGAAGTATATATAAATTCCCATAGCATTATATTCTAATACTGGTATTAGCAGATTCTTAAAATTTTTGTAGAACTAATCTTTATTGTATCTCATGGTTTCAATTTATATTTCTCTGGTGATTATTGAGTTAGAGTAACTTATCATGTTTTATTGGAAATTCAGTTTCCATTCATTACCTGATCATATGTTTACCACATTTTCTAATGTTCATTTGGATTTCTTCTTACTCATTTTTGACCGTCTTTTACATATTCTGGATTTTATTACTTTGTCAGTAATATCCATTGAAAATATTTTCTTACATTCTATGACCTATATTTTCACTGTAATATAATGGTACCTTTTGATGCCCGGAATTTTTACACATTAATGTAGTCAAATTGATAAGGCTTTTCCTTCATGGTTTATACTTTTTGTTGTACTATAGATATTTATGTATATGGTTTACCTCCCCTAAAACACTATAAATTCTGTGTGGGCAGAATAAATCTATAAATATCTGACTCAACTTTATGTCCCTCAAAGCACTTGGCTTCATGCTTTGCACATGGAAAGCATAGAGTGCAGAAAAATATTGTTCAAAGAATGAGTGAAAATGAGTTCACCCCTCTACTACATCTTACCAGTTCTCAGTAAAAAATTAATACTAGGATTCTATTTATAAAAATTCCCAAATGCTAGTAAGTTCTTTAGTATCCTGAAATACCCCCAAAGATAATGAAGAAACAGGAAAGAATATATTAGTGAAAAAAAATTCCTTCCTCTCCTATTTTTTTAAAGATTTATTTATTTGAGAGAGAGAGAGGCAGACGGAGAGAGAGAAGCTCAAGCAGATTCCATGGAGGGTGGAGCCAGACGTGGGGCTCTATCCAAGGACCCTGAGATCATGACCTGAGCCGAAACCAACAGTCAGACGCTCAACCAACTACGACACCCAGGAAACCCTCTTCCTCTACTATTTTTAATGCGAATGAGTGTGATCACTCTGGAAGACACTTCTGAAGATGTTTTTGGATTTGGAATAAAAATTTGTTTATAATACTCCTCAGTATACCTGAAGAGAGGATTATTTTGAATATAAATAAATGTATGCATAGTTTTTCACAATATATATATATTTTTTAACTTTACCTTGAAAAATAACTTCGGTCAAACAGGGTCAGGAAATCTGGGCTTGGTTTAAACAGTGAGACAGCTCATGTGTCTTTGTGAATGAACAGCCATCATACAGCGTAGATCTGGCATTTCCCCAATCTAGCTGAATATCAGAATTTGAAAATTTGATAAACAAGGCCCTAAACCCAGAAATCACAGGTCAGCAAATAGGATGGGTGGCTGGTACGCTAGGCATGATGTCCCCTAGCTTATTCTCATACTCACGTCAAGGGATAGTTTTACTAGGATTCAAATACCTGCCTACTCAAGAGATCTCATTCACAGTTGAGGTGTATTAACTGGCCTGACAAGTAAAAAATATCCTCAGGTAGGTGCTTTGTCTTCTTCCACTTGACAGACACATTCCATGTTCTCTTCCTATGATTCCTATGATGCTGGCTCTCAGAGGACATCAAGAATGAACGCCTCCAGCTCTTGACCTTCACAGATTATCTGCCACTCAATTTTAACTTTGGAATTAAGCAATGTTACGGCATTGATTCGCCGGAGGGAGATAGATACACCAGAGAAAGTCTCTTGAAGAAAGCATTTGTGAAATGGTGGCATCATTAAAGAGATAATCTATTAAGATTTCATCAACATGGATAATCCCTCACACACAACCACAAAATAAGCCTGATTATAACATTCGTTTTAACAAGTTTTCCTTGAGGCAAAACATCTTTTAAAAAGATTAATTACAGTAGCCTGATGACGATAGCCTGTGACCTCTGCCTTCTAGCATAGGGAACATTCTCTAAGAGTATTTCAATCTCAAGGCTGACTCATTGAACAGCTTGAAAATTTTTCACTCATGAGGTGCGGGTTATAGCTCCTTCAGAGAGGCAAGTCATTTATTTGACACTTCAGGGGTGAATTAGCAATTGAGCTGAGTAGCTTTTTAATTGTGGGCAGAATTTCTTCTTTTAGCATTACTCTGATCGACAAAACCACTTGCACACATTCTAGCATCGGCATGCTGACTTCGTTCAGAAGGCAGTCCTGGTGCCTTAGAGGAGGCAGCTGGGTGGCACAGTAAATGTGTCATTTGCTATTTAACATCTCTGTGACCTGGATTTAAATTCACAGTGGCACAAAATGCAACCTCAGTTCTCTCAGAAGGCTATTAAGTCATTCGCAGTAAGCCTTGTCGAGAATTTAAAACACTAAAGGGTTCTTTGCAATGCAACACCCACTCTTGTCTGCAAAGCTGGCAAAGTAGTTTATTTCTCTTAAAGGGATTGTTTAAAAGGAAAAAGATGGGCTTGACTAATCAACTGATATGCATACATATTGTTGTTCATAGTTTTAAAAATCTATCTACTGTGCTTTAGCCAGCATCTCAGGAAGAATCTGATTGTCCTGTGGTGATTTTTAATCAAGCTGCTTTTCAAGAACATAAGTTTTGTTTTTTCATCTGTAGGGTAAAATCAGAATAAAGTGAAAAGCTTTAAAATAGATGTGTTTCCTTCCCTAAAAGCATCATTATCAACATTCTGCTATGTAATATTGTGCATTCTGTTATATCTGAATGGCAGGATGAATTGCAGCTGTGCTTTTATAAATTCAGACTAGAGTAAAACCCTGCTTTTCATTAAATTAATTTTGAAGGTATTTTTGTTTAAATATTCCATTTTATTACTCCCTCCATACAGGGAAAATAACGCATTCTTGATTTTTCTTGAATCAAAAATTTAATGTCTCTTTTATATGTATTCTCTGCTCTTCCAACAATCCATTCAAATTCGTTCAGTTTACAACAACAATGGATCAATAAGTAAATTAATCAGGCTTACTCACCACCTAACTTTAACAGCCAAGCCCTCAAGCACAATTTTTCTAGTTCTGTGTTCTCCTGCCTGGTCTTTTCCTAGGATACTAGCCTCATTTGATCCTGGCAAGAAACATCATTTACTGAAAACAGAGCTCCTGTTTACTATAGCAGACAAGGTGCTAATTGTTTCTAATGACCTCAAATAAGCTTTGTTATTCATTAAGTATGCCATTCAGAAGGGTGGCAACCTTTTCTTTTTGCCTTACAAGTATATCAAGCCAGAACGGCCCAATGCAAGGACTGTCATTCATTGATAGAATTTACTCACATACTAATATTATCACATACTAATTAGAGTATGAGACATGCCACAACCTCTGCCATCACTTGTTGAAGGTCTACTATGTGTACTTAACGTATCATTCTGGTCATTTTCCAACTTTTATATACAAGGTAATCACTTGAGGGTCTTAAAAAAAAATATATATATATACATACATACATATATACACACACACACACACACATATATATACACACACACATATATATATTGCTATCCTACACAGAACTTAATTGAATCAAAATATCTAAAACAGTGATGTCCAAAGAAATATAATGTGAAACACATAGGCAATTTAAATTTTCTGAACGCCACATTAGAAAAGTAAGAAGAAACAAGTGAAATCAATTTTAATTTTTTAAAATTTAAGCCAATATATTCAATGAATTATTATCATTGCAACAGGCAGTCAATATTTAAATGTTCCTAATGAGAAATTTTACATATTTTGTACTAAGTCTTTGAAATCTGGTGAGCATTTCACAACTGTAGAATATCACCAATAAGACTAAGCATATACCAAGTGCTCAGTAGATCCATATGGTTAGTAGGCACTGCATTGCCCAGCACAGCACTAAAGAGAAGATCTCTGGAATCTACATTTAAAGTAAGTAAACAAATTACTTCTAAAGCAGATAGTCACTGACTGCTCTCTGAGGAAACTGCTAAGTCTTTCAGAGAGCATAAAGATGTGAAGAGATAGATCTTCTTCCCAAGAAGTTCATTTTCCGGGGGAGTCATATGTATGTAGACTCATGCATAAGTAAGTATAATGCAAACTGAAAGAGATAAGTGCAGTGGGATTCACAGAAATGTGGGATTTTACAGGAGAAAGTTTAGCTGTAGGAATTAAAAAATGCTTAATGGAAGAAACAGCATGTAATTTGGATATGGTGGAGACACTGGGAATTGGTAGGCATGAACTGAGTTTTCTCAAGGCCTGCAGCTGATTAGTAGTAAAATCAAGAGTCCATCCCAGTTCCTCCAAAGCTTCATGTCCCCAGCCACCAATGTAGAGACCTACTGATAATCAGATTCCATGACAGGATACAGGTTTCGATTCCATTTTATTCCCTTGCTATGCCTACATACTTCATTTCCAAGCTTAAATATATTTAAATTCGCAGGAAAGGCTAAAATAATATATTATTTATACATATTTATATATTAATATATAAATTAATGATATATATTATCATTAATTTGCACAGTATAATCATTGGTCCTTTTCAGTATTTCTGAGCATAGAGGGTTTCTTCCAAGTTTCTTTTTTCTAACATGCCCATCACTTGCATCTTCTAAAATGCTTCCAAATGCTTCTTAAATTTTAAGACACCAGAAATGCTTAATCCTCAAGCTCTCTTCCTATTTATTTGGTAAAATTCTAATATTATTAGGTGGAATTATAATATTATAATTCACTTTAATTTCCACTGTGTGGATGTAGAAAAAAATTTTAAATATGATCCATCTATACATTAAGTAAAAAAAAAAAAAAAAAAACCCTGAAGAATATAATAATCTAAAGATCACAGATAGGGACACCTGGGTGGCTCAATCTGTTAAGCGTCTGTCTTCAGCTCAGGTCATGATCTCAGGGTTCTGGGATGGAGCCAGTTGTCTGGCTCCTTGCTCAGCAAGGAGCCTGCTTCTCCTTCTCCCTGCTACTCCCCCTGCTTGCATTCTCTCTCTCTCTGACTAATAAATAAATAAAATCTTTAAAAAAAAATAGTAAAGCTCATAGATATATCACATAAAACTTATTAGGGCTCAAAATCATTTAAGGAACACTACTTAAAACTATATTATATTATTTAATTAATAGTTAAATTGAAAAGCTCTTTCAGCAATAACTCGAATCAGTTCAGCTTTTTATTATTAAATTTAAGCTCAAATTCTCAATTAAAAGCTGTTCATGAGTGAAAATATGATTATAAATACTAAAGCAGCATAATCTCAATTCTTAATTTAGTTAGTTCATGATGTATAGCAAAATGAAGCATTTTAAGTAATTATTTATAAAATTACGTGGAGATAATTATGAGCCAACTAAGAGGTAATGTGGTCAAATTAAATTTAAATGAATATCCTAAACTTGTAATCCTTTTTTTCAATGAGTCATTAGAACAAAGAATTTCTGTGTAAATATGAACTCTTGGCTCATTGTGTTGGATCCTGCTCTTTGACACTCTGTTCAATTGTACAAAAAAAATAGTCCATGCTTTAACAAGCAGTCTTTTCTTTCTTTTTTTTAAATTTTTCTTCCACTTGACTGTTGCAAGACAGGGGACAAGACAAAAGGTTGACTAGTAGATTCAAAACTCTGAATATACCTAATAGTGTTTTTTCCATTTTAAAATATCTAATAAGGTATGTTTTTTCAAGCAAATTTATTTTCAGTATGTCTTACATGCTTTTGATGTCTTCAACTGACCTGGGCCAATAGCTCAACTGATCATCTTTTAAACTGAAACATATAATTGCTTCCTACAACAGAAGGAAAGTGAGAGCACACTACCTGTGTTTGTTTTTGTTTTGAGTTTTCCCTTAACCTGAGAGTGATATCTTTTCTCCATTGTATGGGGGACAGTAGTGGAAAATGGTGAGGAGGAAAGACTGAGAAAAACTGGAAATTATCCAGTTCTTTTTAGTTTATCTTCTCAGATTTGAAATGGTGTGATTTCCAAGAATATGAGAAATACCAATATTTTCAGGTAACTTTAACATTTATTTTTAAAAAGTCCAATATTTTGTTACTTTGTCTTATCTGCCTCAAAAAAATAATTTATATCTCCCTAGTTATTTAACAGATGAAGTCATCAATGCCCCCTTGAAAGTTAATTAATTTGGTAAGGTCAGAATATGTTACATGAAGGTAAAGCAAATAATGATATTTATATGTCTAGACTCAGCTTTATCATTATGCTTACAACGGGAAAAACTACTTAACTTGGTATCTTTCAAGATGCTTTTTTTTTTTTTTTAAGATTTTATTTATTTATTTGACAGAGAGAGAGATGGTGAGAGTGGGAACACAAGCAGGGGGAGAGGGAGAGGGAGAAGCAGGCTTCCCGCGGAGCAGGGAGCCCGATGAGGGCTCGATCCCAGGACCCTGAGATCATGACCTCAGCCGAAGGCAGACGCTTAACGACTGAGCCACCCAAGCGCCCCTCTTTCAAGATGCTTTAAATTAGATTTCTCAATAGAGATTATTCATATTGTCTTTGGTATTTCGAAGATCTTTAGTAGAGGGTGGTTAACTTCCTTAAAAGCAGGTAACAAGTTATTTCATTGAACCATATGAAATTGCTGGTATACAACTTTCAACCTACAAAAATGACAATTTTATATGGTTCAAACTAATAGTTCTCTGTTATAGAAAAGCACAGCTCATTTGTCGGGCAAAATTCACAGTTCACTCTGAAGTAATAAGGATATCCATCTTCCTTCACTATTCATCAGTCCTCCTCACAGATGATGGCATTATTTAATAATCATAGGGCCAAAATACTTTGAAGAAAGCACATGTGGGGAAATAATAAGTCAAAGTTTCATTTCAACACATATATCTTTTATCTGGACTGTAAAAGTATGTAACACAGTTAAAAAGACAGAAAGATAAGTTTGTTTTTGTTAATTCAAGTACTCCCACCGTAGTTTTATAATTAGTTAGAAAATTAATGATGCTGTCCATTTAGACATATCCATTATTGCACTGAAGATGTTTTAGGGTTAGATTGTGGAAATGTTCATCTTTAGCCAACAATGATGAAATTATATAAAGTATCAAAGGACAGTCCATAGCAGAATTGTTAAGAGTGAATACAGGTGCCTACATTGTGTTGTTCCTAATACCAAATAAAGATTAAGTACTCAAAAGTGTAACTGAAAAGTCCAAAAACTCTATTTCAAGAGACCTAATTACACCAAAAAAAAAAAAAAAAAAGCTGAGTAAAGATTAACTATAAAAGTATCTAATAATTTATCACCATATAATACTGAACTATAAACTAAAAAGAATATGTCAAGATGATTGTGTTATTTGGGAATAAGAATGACATAGCCTTATGCATCTCTATTATCTATCCCACCCTCTTTCCTGTGCAGTGATAGCTGAAGAGAATATGATACATTTTCCTTCACAATTTTTTAGAGGTCATTATTTATTCATTCATTTTTCATATTCTTTTCATGATCTAGAATAGCATCCTATAAGTCATGCTTTTCCAGCAAGTCATTGTGGAACAGGTACAAAGATGGGTATATTTTTTGATGTAAAAGATGTTTTTTAATCGTTGAAAATTACATTAAGCTAAAGTGACCTTGGATAATATAGGACTTTTTTCTATCTAAGAATAGATTATAGGCTAAAGAAATGGGATAATATTTATATATTTATCAAAGGACTGTTTAATCTTTTCCAAATATTAGGTATATAGAATATAATTTTAGACAGAATACTTTCCCCTATTTGAACTCTATCTTATCATGGATGACAGGGATGCAGGCAATATATTTTCTTCTTTCTGTATCTTTATGGAGGTGTGATGAAACTTAAGTACATCATTTACAATTTTATGCTTTAATATTGCTTGAGAATAATCAACCAACACTCTGGGGGTGCTCTTTTGACCTACTTATATTAAGACAAGATGTCAGATTAAGAACATTCTTTTTTTTTTTTTTTTTAGAAAATGCAAAGCTTTGGCCAACTTGCAAATGATATCATTTTATTTACTGAGACAATTTTTACGTTACAAGCTGAATGCTGGAATATTTAGGCGCTAAATTATTGAACAGAGAGGAATGAATATACTGTTTAATCACTCTGAATAATTCTACCAAGTAGCATCTTTCTCACCCAAGACTGGTTTTAAATCAATACTTATACACTTATCTCCTACCCACCAAGTTTCAACTATTTTTTCATATCCGTATACTTAATATATTTTATTAAGGTAAAGAAGGATAATAGTAGCTAAGTGGAATGAGGTATTTATTCATTATTTCGTTCAGTGAATACTTTAGCATCTACAGCATACCACATGACATAAAACAGGACTAAATTATTTTTCTTTCATGGAATTTACAATCTACTAGAAATAGATAGCAAGAAAAACAACATATAACATGCCAGGAGTGTTAAATGTTATGAAGAAAATCAGGGTGAGTAATGGGGAAGGATAGAGTGACGGTGAAGTCCTACAGGTGCGCAAACATCTGGAACAAAGGGCTAGAGTGACTGGAGCAGAGAGCTCTGGGGAGGTTATAGGTAATGAGGTTGAGCACGGAGTGGTGGGCCAACTCCTGTAGCATCTAGTAGGCCAGGGCAGATTTCAATTTAATTTGAAGTGAAATGGAAAATAATCAACATTAGAATTGAGGGTTTTTTTGTTTGTTTGTTTGTTTGTTTGTTTTACTGATGACGCATTTCATCATTAGGTTGTCTCTGTAAGGAATTCATACTCATCTACAAGCTTGCCTACATAGCTGTCCCTGACTGCCCAGGAAATCTATCCTAGGAGGCCTCTGGTACCTTTGTCCTACCAATAAGATTCTGAAACAGTCTTCCACAGAGAGAAGGTTGAAGGTCTGAGAATCTACCTAACATAATTTTCAATGCTTAAAAAACATATTTTACATCAAAAAATATATTCAGATATATCTGAGCACCTGGGTGGCTCAGTCAGTTAAGTGTCTCCATATTTTTGTAACACCATCAGATAGCAGCACCCCATAGGTCTTTCAGTGAGAGAGCCATTCTAACACATTTCTTTCCAAAACTCATGGATTCATTCACTTTCTATGTCCTCCAGGTCTCTAGTATGTAGAAAGCAGGGAGAGAAATTCTTTGGATTTCAGCCATTAGACAGAAATGTGCTAGCCTCCGTATTCTTGCTAAATCAGTTTCCATAGGGCAGGCACATTCTCCTTACATCCATCATGTCCCATGGACAACTGTTTCATTTCCACCGATTATACTGGAAGATAAGTGCCTTGTTTCCAATTCCCAATCCCTCCTTAACATATGAAGCTTCTTGGAATTGGCCCCAAGTTGTTCCATGGGAATTTCATTTTTCTTATTATCTGTTTTGGGGCTCTTGCTTCTTCCTTTACTGCTTCTTATTTTCTCTACATTCTGGGTACTCAGAATAGATAACTGCGCACAAAAGTATATGATTTAACTCTCTAGACAGTTAAGCAAATTCCCCAAGGTCAAGCTGTTAGTTGCTATTGTCAACTCAGTAAATCACAAGTGCTTTATTAAAAACAGGGATATTTTCTAATGTCATAATAACATGGATTAATGGAGGGAAGTATCCTAAATAAAAGTATCAGTAGTAATGGAAAATTTCATCTCCAAAAAAATGTTCCGCTTAATTCATTTTAGGAGTATAATTAAGAGTTATTGAATGACATGTAGAATGAGAGTAATATTTAAAACAAAAATCTCAACATATTTCTTATTCAAGTGCTAGATTCTCCTTCATTTTAATCTAATTAAATATACAGATATTTCCATATTTATCTTTTGAGAAATATAATTTAGATGACTATAGATAAGATAGTAAAAAAACTATTAAAATTATCCATGTTGAATGGGGGGGTTAACCTCTTGATAGGAGATGAAAACCCTCATAAAGTATTGTAAATAATGAATCTGAGCTTATTTAAAAATGCAGTGTCAGGGCATCTGGGTGGCTCATTCGGTTGAGCATCTGCCTTCAGCTGGGGTCATGATCCCAGGGTCCTGGGATCAAGCCCTGCGTTGGGCTCCCTGCTCAGCGGGGAGCCTGTCTCTCCTTCTCCCCTCTGCTCACTCTCTTTCGCTCTCTCTCTCTCTCAAATAATTAAATAAAATCTTTAAAAATAAATAAATAAATAATAAAAAATAAAAATGCAGTGTCAGCAGAGTTTTTGTAGTGATTTATAACACTTCTTGCTAAGACAGATGTGTACATATTTATTTAATATAAACTGATTTGCTACATACAGAAATGGTATTTGTTATAAGCTTTATTAACCTACACAAGTGAGTTTACATCCCTTTCATTATGGTTATTTGGCAAAAAGAGTTAAGAAATAAATTACACTAGCTCCCATATCCAGTATTTTAAGGTGTCATGAATTTTTGAATGTGGTGGATTTTATCATACTGTGTATTTTTTTTTACCTTAGCCTCAAAGCTTAAAAGTACTAAAACAGGACAAAAATGTATTTTACTTTCTAATTAACAAATCTAGTTGCTTACCCTGTCAGTCAGTGAATTATAATGCATCAGGTATAAATCAATGAAGAACTACTTAAACTTGCACCTTATAATCAGAGCTACAAATTTTGGCAGCAGGCCACATAATCCAGTGCTAAATGTGCAGCATTATTTTATTCCAGTAACATATTAACAAAATGTACAACTGTTTTGACTTGGTAGATGATCTAACAACATCCCAGCAAAAAGCCTTTGTCCATTTTTTACACAAATGTCTTTTCCTTGATGATAAATGTATTTTGTAATTTTCATGATGAATCAGTGGGAGAAATTAAAAGTGTCCTTTTAGTACTTTATAATTTTAATCTCACTGCTTTGGAAATGCAGGCTCTAATTCAACATGAAGTGAGATCTTTTATATATATTGTTCCTGAATTTCTTTATTCTTTTTGCTCATGATCCCCAGTCCTGGCCAACTTGCCCTTCCAGAACCTACAGGCTTTATGGCACATGAAAAAAAAATGTAAAATATTTCCCTATGACATGATTTTATGACTGCTTTAGATGATTCATTTATCTTGACTTGTATTTCTATTCCAGGTGCAGAGTACACATGAATAAAAAGTGGGTTGCCAAAATTCAAAAATATTCTGAGTGAAAGTGAATGATAGTCACATAGAAATGAGATTATAGAACACAAGACTGTGCTTTGATGTAAATTCCTTTACTTTTTCTGTTTTCTGATATGTTCCACATCAGTCACTATATATGTGCTGTCTTGATCCGGTCTGGCGCCATGCTGTATAAATTCACCCTTAATTGCTCACTATATTCCTTTCAGCACCATTATTTAAACAACTTCCAGAGTTGCTTAATCTCTCCTGAATTACTAATAGGCTCTCAAAAACGGGACCTCAATGTTTCAATCAATCATGATTTCTCATTCTTCCAGAATTATCACTGTCAGTTTTCTTTTTCAGTTCCTTTCTCTGGCCCACAGATATGCAAGCTACATACCTTCATCCCACTCCTTCTAAAATTTGTCTAAATTAGAGTCTACTGTCCCTATCTCTCCTTGGCTACCTGTTCTCATTTGTTTCATATTTCACCACTTCACTAATTCTGTGTTCAAGTGGCCTTCAGGTATTTAAAAAAAAAAATAATGAAGATTTCTGTTATTTTAAACCATTCTTATAGAAATACAATTATTTTTTTATTTTCATGACACCCTAGCCAACTGACCAATGTTAAGTTTATTATTATCTTTTCACTAAATCTGTCTCTAGTTTACTTCTTCACCTTGAAAATGACTTCACAACTGACCCAAACCAACTCCTATAACCACGGGGTGATGTTCGGCTCCCCCTTGTCTTCTACCACTAGTGACAAGTCACCCAGTTTTGTTTGCAGTGGGTCTTGCACTTCCACCATCTTATCTATTATAATGGCCACTTCCCATGGGGTGCCTGGGTGGCTCAGTTGGTTAAGCTCTGACTCTTGATTTAGGCTCAGGTTGTGATCTCAGGGTCCTGAGTCAGGCTCTGCACTCAGTGGGGAATCTGCTTAAGATTCGCTCTCTCCCTCTCCGTCTGCCTCTTCCCCCAGCACTCTTTCTCTCTCATTCTCCCTCTAAAAATAAATGAATAAATCTTATAATGGCCACAGCCCAGTTCACATCCTGACAATTACACAAGGTATCTAAGGAATCTACAAACTTCCTCTACTCCAAAGCAAACTTCTCTCCCCCACTATAGCCTCTCATGAATTTTAAATTCCAGGCATGCTGGGCTGTTATTGCCTGGTCCCAATCACTGTCATAACCCTTTCAGTACATTTTTGTGTCCCTTCTTTCACTGCAATCCCTCCTGCCTGGGATAATTCTCCCTGTCTCTCTACCTCTGGAGCTCTTACTCATTCAAGTTACTTCATCCCTGAAGTTTTCTCAGTTCGAAAAATTTTTATTCATTATTTTTATATATTTTTTTTATCCCTTAGCACATTAAAATACTGTCTTTTTTAACACCCTTATCACAGCTATCCCACTCTATACTTGAGATAGCCATGAAATTATTTATTTATTTATTTTTTTTTTTTTTGAGAGAGAGAATGAGGTAGAGAGAGAGAGCATGAAAGGGGGAGGGTCAGAGGGAGAAGCAGACTCCCTGCCGAGCAGGGAGCCCGATGCGGGACTCGATCCCGGGACTCCAGGATCATGACCTGAGCCGAAGGCAGTCGCTTAGCCAACTGAGCCACCCAGGCGCCCCTAGCCATGAAATTATTAACATGAGATTACTCTACGCCATGAGATTATAAACTCATTAAGGGTAAGGAAGATAATTTGTTCATGTTTTTAGCCTTCACAATCTGGTAGAATATACAGTTGAAAAAGGTTGGTTCAGCTCAACCACAGACACGTCATGCATTTTTCCCTTTTGAGATAATACCTCTTTTTCCCCCGTATTTATTCAAATATTAACTGTATCGATAGCACATTGGAGTCTCCCTTCCTTCGGTGGCCCTATCAGTGATCCCTCATCTCCTTCCAATTTTAATTTTTTGGGTATCATTCAATTTAGCACTCATTGTATACTGTGTTGTGTTATCCTCCATTTCATGAATTTTAGTTCCATCACCCAAGATTATTAAATGCTGAAGGGCAGAAAGCATTTACATCCCAATACTTCAAAATTGCAGAGTAAATTTTTTCTCCTCAGATTGATTCTGAAGGGAATATTGTACGTACCAATATACAAGTAAATGTAAAAGGAAAAAATGTATTTTGTTTTACTAATATATCCATTATTTTATTATCAACAATTTATTGAATAATCTAGAGATATCAACATGTACATTCGGAAAGGCAAAAACCCAATGACATGATGGTTGAGGATATGGGACATCCACAGACTTATCTCTAATAGACACTATGTTTCCTGTTACACCAGAGGCCTACAGTAATCATTTTGTACTGGAGAGACTTTATGTCTAGTTATGAAAACAACACATTTAATGAGTGAAAAGTAAAATTTGGTGCTAGAGACTTTTGTATCCACAATAAGAAAGTTATTTTTTTCTGAATAAATGTCACTGATAAATGCATTTATAGTTATAAGTCCATTACATATTTCTAGCTCAAAGCAATAAATAGGCTGATCAAATTTAGCAAAACATCATGAATATGATTCCTTCATTCTACATTTACAAGGTCTTCTCCTTCTCCTTTATCACCTTTAGCCTTTTCCTGCAATCTTGTCTGCAGTATGGGTCCTATCTCCAAAGGTTAAAGAAAGAAGAGAAAGTGCAACTAAATCAAAGAGCTCTCTGTCAACAGAGCAGTCAGCACCTTAAAGCAAGTGCAAATTACTGTTTATCTGGTGACCACAGTCTTCCTCTGCTCTTGAAGATTTAGCTCCAGATTTGGGTGATGTTTAAAAACAAAGAATAAGGAAAATCATGTTATAATGACTTAGTTTATGAAAATTCATGCTAGGCAAAAGTGTCTATATCAGTATTTGTGCTAGAATCATAGAGTCTCATAGGAATGTCAAAGTTTCTGAGAACCTGAACTAAAACCCAAAAGCTACAAATTATTAAAAGATAAAACAGAAAAAAATTAAGGAAAAAAATTCTTCTCTGTGATTTAGTTATCTGAATGACTGAATCCAGTGTCTGGCTAGGCAATGCATTGCAAATATCAGGGAAAAATGGCCTTAGATTGCTGCAGACAGTGTAGAAACTTTAAAGTGCCAAAATCCTTTTGAGCATGGACTGATTTAAAGCAAGGTTCTAGAAAAATGAACAGCTGCCCAATAAACTGACAACAGGTCACAACATCAACATCCCAAATGTCTTTGTTATTCTTACTGATATTCCACACATGAATCTTGTGGTAAATTAGAAGGGTATGCTCAGTGGTAAATTTAAAATGAATAAAATATCTTTGAAAATAGTATTCCCCTTAAGTTTCCCTGGATAAAAAGTTTCTTATATTACGAAAGCTCCCTCTCTCCTAAATAAAAGACACCTTTTCCTGAGGACATCCTTGTCTTCATAGACCCTTTGTTTTAGGCCATCTGTTCCCAGGTTAATAATGGCTTAGCTTGTTCAAAATCAGGGCCTTTCCTAATGTGGAGGTGACCTGCTTTTATTTAATTTTGAATTTAGCTTCTATTCATTTTATGATCGTATTCCATTTTGGTAATTATGTACAGGCACCCAGAGCGATCTTGTCAATGGTAACATTAAAAATTAATAAGTGAATGAGTTGGTATGATGATTTATATTACAAAGAAAGCCCATAAGGCATCAGTAAAAGAACCTAGCATCAGGTTACCAGTAAAAATGGTGTAACATACAACCTTAGTTATTATCTTAAATATAAATTTTTACTTTTTTCCTATTCTTTCTTTAGCATCTACTTCCTTCTTCTCTCCCCAAACTCTTTCTTATATTTATTGAACCCCGTGAAGTTCTTTTTTTGGGAACTGACAATCTGTCAGTGCCATTCATTTTCTTGGCTAGAAAATGAAGGCACCAATCACTCTTCCATCCTCAAAGCTGTTCTTTCTTTCTTTAAAATTTTATCTCTTTTTCTCTTCATTTGTACCATCACCATAATTGAGATGCATTTATCAAAATGATATGATAAAGCTGGTGGATATATGCATCTCATGTTGTAATGCCTAAGCTTAATCATTTAGTATGTATAGCTCCTGATATTCACAAACATGTGAACAAACAAATGTGGATCATTTTCCAAATACGAACCATTCTTTTTTTTTTTTTTAATGTTTCAAGTTTTTATTTAAATTCTAGTTGGTTAACAGATAGTGTAATATTAGTTTCAGGAGTAGAATTTAGTGATTCGTCACTTACATAGAACACCCAGTGCTCATCAGGACAGTGCCCTCCTTAATGCCCATCACCCATTTAGTCCATTCCCCCACCAGCCTCCTCTCCAGCAACCCTCAGTTTGCTCTCTACAGTTAAGAATCTATTTTATGGTTTACCTCTCTCTCTCTCTTTTTTAATTTCCCCTATGTTCATCTGTTTTGTTTCTTAAATTCCACATATGAATGAAATCATGTGGTATTTGTCTTAGCAGAAACATGTTCCAAACTACATCTTTACATTATATATCCTCCCCATTCCTTTTTGTAAAATAATATCTAATGCAGAAGTAACTAAGTTTTTTACTAAGGACACGTTCTTGCAATTTTATGTCAAATGAAGTGGAAGTTTCCAGGTGCTATTTTCAAGTTCTGTATTCTCAAAGTTAGGCACCAATGATTAATTAAATCCACCAGCAGGTGAGTGCAGGGGCAGAAAATTGTGCCTGAAATTAATTGCACCTGTAAAATACTTAGCCTATGAGAAAAAGCTGGGCTTTTAAAACGTTGATTCTGAGCTATCTTGAAACAAAATGTTTCTAGATTTATCCTTTTAAAAAATTCATATTTCAACATTTCAATGGGAAATTGTATCTTGTTTGTTTCTACTCTAACATCATAATTCATAAGGAATTTAGTTCTTGAGTTTAACTGGAATCCACTAGAGTATCAACACTGAGATCTGATAAAAATTGTGCCTTTTATCATTTTAATAAGCTCTAGTTTTCTACCTCCAGGTAGATGAATCCTCGTAGTCTAATAATTTAATTGAATTTTAATCAAAGCAGTATTTAAATGATTACTTCTATAATTTACAAATTTCAGATGTATCATTATGCTGAAGATATTTCTCATCTCAAATTACCTATACTATTTTGAACGTCGTATTGTATTGACTATGTAGTGCTCTATCAATATATTTCATTGACTTACGAATTACTGAAATAAACAACAAATTCATTTCTAACTGTAGTGGGAATTTACATATGAAAAGAACAAGTGTTAATAGAATCTAATCTAATATTGTGCTTATTTAATATCTTTTTTCCTTTTAAATCCTACTAGCAAGTCTAATAAAATGTGTTTTAATAACTTTCTATTGATTAAAATCAACATCATTGTCAAATGAAAAATAAGGAAATTTTAGCCTCAAGAAAACGGTGTTTTTGGTTACCTCGTATTGATTTACAATTCAGAATGATAGGAATTCAGTAGCAGTACTTTTGAAAATAACATGTAGGACTTGATTTTTGTCCAGACATACATATTATGTGTGTGTGTGTGTGTAAAACAAATAAGAATAACACATTCTGACATACCAGATTAGAAAGAAAAGCAAAGCAGTTTTTATATTCATTTATTTTGCATTTATTCACATTTAACCTGTGGTTATTAATACTCCACGTCATTCCAGGCACAGAGATAGCCACTGGTGGTACAAAAGTGATCAGGACATTGATGATCCCTTTGAGGAGTATATATTGTAGCTTGACTCTTGTCATCAGAAAATTAGAAAAGATAGTTGAATAGGTATTATATAAATGTTTGAGTAATCTCCCCAGATTAGAGAGAGAATAACGCTTTTATAAAGTTTCTAGGCAAATACTGTTGTATAGCTTTTAATTATTGAAACGTTATAAATTATAGCTGAATAATTTGATAAATCGTTCAATGATACATTTGTTCTAAATATGTACTTAACACCTACTAACATTTTAAGATTATCAGATTGTTCTTCATAAAACTTGATTTACATGTCAGTCTATTACACAGAAGCCTTGAATGACTCCAAAGGCAAGGGATAAAACTGAAACTTCTCACCTTGTCATTCTTGTCTCTCAAAAATGTGATCTAATTTGCCTTTCCACCCCTTCTCTAGAATGTACCAAATATGCCTTGATAGGAAAACTCTCATTGAGAGATATGAATTGATTATTCCCCCCAGTTACTGCTTATAAGAAGTTGCCCAACAGACAATCAACATATATTGCTAAACAAAATCTCTGGAACAAGCTGCTCTACCCTGTATATTCAGGAACTTCCTTCTGAAATTAGAAAGAGCTGGTTGAGGAACTCTATACCCAGAACAGATAAGTGCTATGCTCCTTTTTTGGCTGTGATTACAAGACCCTTTATCATGTCGCAGATTTGAGACCTTCCACTAGTAAGATACCCAGAATTCCATGACAGGGAGATAGGGAATACCAACTGTTCATTCCTCTCTCTACCCCATATTGTTTTCAACTAGGGGCAGTGATCAAGGAACAATCTAAGAATTTGATTCATGAGGACTTAGTGTTTCTAGTAAACTATTTCAAAAAGACAGTATATAAAATAGGCTTCTATCCCTTCAAGTTTTCAGAAAGCCCATGATAAGTTAAACAATATACTTCTGATTGCTAAGACCATAATAAGCATTGTAGTAAGAGGGAGATGCTAGGCAGGGGTCTGAGGATGGATATTAATGCATTATTAAAATAACATATTTAAATGGAAATGTATGTTATATGGAAAAATAGAGAAAGAATAAAATTTAAAAATATTTTACTTGAAAAATTAGCCTTCTGGTTCTGTGAATAAATAAACCTGAGCCAGTATCAATAATTTGCAAAGGAAAAACAGTGACATCTAGGCCTGGCAACTAATGTTCTAATTCTCCAAACAATGCAACTTGAAATGGCAGAACTATTAAGCCTTGACTGTTTTTGCTTTTTTTTTTTTAAGATTTTATTTATTTATTTGAGAGAGAGAGAATGAGAGAGAGCACATGAGAGGGGGGAGGGTCAGAGGGAGAAGCAGACCCCCCGCCGAGCAGGGAGCCCGATGCGGGACTCGATCCCGGGACTCCAGGATCATGACCTGAGCCGAAGGCAGTCGCTTAACCAACTGAGCCACCCAGATGCCCCAAGCCTTGACTGTTAATGATGGCAGCTCTGCTGAGTGTTACTAGAGGGAGATTTGATTTGTAATAAATTCAAATTTCTTGCTTTCACAGTTTTCCCAGACTTCCCATAATTTGTTCTCCCCCTTTATGCATACTTAGTATCAAAAGTTACACTGCGTATCTATTTTTTCATTCTATGTTAATGTGATGTATTATATTTCATCACATCTCATTATAATGCAATTCAAGCTAATATATTGTGACACTGCATCATGTGCTTGGCATCCACATAAGTGCTACACTTGTCCACCTATGAGAATTAAATCAGAGAAGTTTGGCATAGATCTAGTCATGTTTTATGTCACTGATTGAATCTGACTAACACACACACTGCCATGTATGATACTCGCCACTTGCTGTGAAATTTTTGACCAAAATGACATTTTTCTCTGATATCAACATCCAGTAGTATTTAATGTGCTTTTTAAAGAAACTAGTGTTGTTTGAGTATATGCCCTTTTTGTTTTTTGTTTGTTTGTTTACAGAGATTTATTTGAGAGTTCACAAATTTCCCTTGTCTGCTTGTTGGTTAAGTAACATTAACCTTTTCCTCTATGGAAAGATGAAGATAATCATCACCATTTTTTTTTAAGATTTTATTTATTAATTAATTTATTTATTTGCCAGAGAGAGAGAAAACGCAAGCAGGGGGAGCGACAGACTCCCTGCTGAGCAAGGAGCCTGATGTGGGACTTGATCCCAGGACCCTGAGATCATGACATGAGCTGCAGTCAGATGCTTAACCATCTGAGCCACCCAGGCGCCCCCAATCATTACCTTTTAAAACTCTGCAGCTGGTTTCAATTTTTAGCAGGTCCCAGCTCAAGCAAAGCAAGAGAACAGACCATATAAGTGTATGAAGGAAGAGAGACCATAGGATAGCATGCTCTAATTCTTTTTATTCCTTTCTCTCCTTTTAGTGTCTTAGGGACACTGCAGCTTTAATGCATTAACACAGTTCGTTGACCCACTTTCAAAGCTGTGGAGTAGGTGGCTATTTCGTCTTTTTCTCTTCATCTACACCACTTGTGTTTGATGCCTGAGAGTGACCAGGCATTAAACTGTAGTGAGTCAGGATTATCCTAAGCGTATTCAGCAATGAAAGAAATGAAGCCATATCTATTAGGCCTCTTGAAGGCATTAGACGATCTGTGAAGCATTCAACTGTTAAGACCTTAGTCCAGGGAAACTAGTTTCTGTAGGTCAATGTTTTTGAAAGATTTTTATTCTCTTTTCATTGAGTTAGGAGATAATGCAATCACTATTCCATATAAAATCCACTCATTGTTCTGTATTATGTGCAGGGCTTTTTTTTTTTTTTTTTTTTTTATGTGCAGGGCTTTTTGAAATCCTAAAATACTTACTATATTGATATTTGAGGAATGCTAAATGCTGACATTGTGGCCTAAAAAGTTTAGTTTCATTTTAATTTATTCCTATTATTTGTAGGCTCTGGAATGACTCATTTGTTAAATTAGAAATAAAATATGACTTACTATTTTTTTTGCCCACTAATTCTTATTTCTCCTGCATCTGCTTTGAGTCAGATAAATGAAAAAGATTGAACGGAGAGTTTTTTTTTTTTTTTTGATTGTCAGCTTCATCACCTAAGACAACTTTTACAAAACTTCATAACCATTTTTGTACAAAATGCAAAATATACACCACATTTTTGCAAAACATTAATAGGTTTCAGGGGGAAAAAAGGTAAATGTGTGGTTAAAAAAAGGTTGGAAAATGCTAAATTGAACACATTTCTTTACTATAGAGTTTTTCGTTTCCTGTTTTAAAGGGAACATGTATTAATTTAGCAGTAATTTTTCATTCACTTACTCAATCTTCAAATCACACATTTCTGCAAACTCAAGAACTCATCTAGGCCAAAGGATAAATAAGTCACCTGCAAGGAGCTCTCTGCTCCAGTGGGGCCCGTAACCCTCTGAATCTGGTCTGGACAATGAACACTGCTTTAGGAGAATGAACAATGCCCCTTGACAAAGGGTATATGTTGGAAATGTGTGTTAAGTAACAAATAATGATTTGTATGTATTCATTGCTGTTTTCTGTGTCCTGACCAGATACAGAGTTATGTATTCTGTGCCTAGGACCTTACTATACAGATTTAAGGAAGAGTGGAAGAACTGAGAGCCATCTCAATGACTGGGACTAATGTACAGTGGGAGGAGTATACAGTTAATGGTGGGAAGGAGTGTGTCTGTGAAAGAGCAGGAAGTGAAACTCAAGAACGTTCAGGGACTACTTTAGCAGAATTTTTAGGCATTTCATAAAGTGAGAAGATAAAGATGTTGTGACAAGAGCTGAAAATAGAGACCAGGAGCTAAGATGAGGAGAGACAATTTAAAGAAGGCAAGCTGTGCATTATGAGTGAAATCTCCTAAGATAATACTATTTTTCAAAACATTTTTGAATACTGGAATATTTTGACTTAACTATTTTAATGTTGCATGATGCTGAGCTGGGGGCCACCAGGTGGTAAAAAGCTACACAAATTTTCCAAGAGTTTTATTTATTTAATACAATTAATTTAACATATTCAGAAATAATTCAACCTTAAGAATTAATTTTTAATCTCTTGGAGAGGAATTAACTACACTTGAACTTAAAATCACATTCCTATCATCCTAAAATTATCCAATAGGCTATGATATTCATTTAGGTCTATCAAACTCTATAACCCATATTATTAAACCATTATATTGAAAGTGGCTCCTACCTTTCAAATATTATTTTTTTAATTATTGCTATTCTACATATCTTAATGATGCTTTTTTGTTGACTGTTTTGGAAACTGTTAAACAATCAATATCAAATATCATTTTGGATTTAGTAACTAAATAGGTTTCAAAAAATAACTGTAAGTTAGCTGCACAAGAAGCAAGAAAGATCAACACACCATCAAATCATAGAATCTTTTATATAGTGAATTGAAGAATAGTCCTTTTCAACATTAGTGTTCTACATACCAGGATGCATTATTTCTATTGTACCTGTGGTTCATGCAGGCCTAATTTAAAGTATTTGTTATTCCTAATATTTTACTGCAACACCAATCATAAAGTACATTATGTAAGAGGATTATATGTGATTATGCATTTTCTGTATTTTAATATTAGCTGAAATATAATATATATTTTATATATTGAAAAAAAATCATTTGAACAACTCTAAAACTAAATAGCATTTTTAAATGAGGATTTGGTATATTACTACATTGTTACTTTATTTATTCTCACCTCAATACATTCTTTTTCAATATTAATAAGATAAAAATTTAAATTATAATATAAACAGTGCTTAAATGAACTTATCTCCTTATCTCTTCTCTAAAATTACATTTCTGAAAACCATACCTTCTATGCTTAATTGGGTCACTGGGGACTGTTGCCAATTACTAAAAAATCCAATGCGATTTTGCTCATCAACTTTCAGTGAACTATGTTAGAATGTACAAAGAAAACCAAGCAATCCACAAATTTTACTCACATTAAAATTGTATTTTTTGGTAAAATTCTCAATATAAGTCTTTGGAAATTTACATTTTTCTCAAAGTCCCAAACAAGGAGGTATGGATGGGATGAGAAACTTGAAGAGTTTAACAAGTGTCTAAAAAATAAACTTACATTACTTCAAATAAAAGAAAAGTAGATTAAATTGGGAGAAATCACTTTATGGATGATTTCAAAATCTCATTGTCTTCTAATGTGCTTTTAAAAGGAAAGTATTATTCAAACTATGAAAATACAGACAGGTTAGTCATAGATGTTGGAAGCCTTCAGAGATTCTGATAAAGGCAATCAATATAACATATCTCAAAATACATGATGAGAGAAACTTGTGTGGAATCTAAAGCGGTAAGAATGATTGTAAAGCTATTTTGTGTCTCATGAAGAATCTTTACCATTTTTAATTAATGCTAGCTAATTTTTTCCAAAATTATACACTGCTTATTTTGTCTCACATATCTTCTTTTGTGTATGTGGTGTAGGAGTGTGTGCGAATGCATGTGTACATGTGTGATTTTGTGTCTACTTTTCTTCTGATATTAGAGGAAATGTGAAGAACAAAATAAAGTATTTTTTTCCTGATAAGTGATAAAAGGCCAATTTTCTTAATTGAATGAAGATTAAAACAACAGGAAACTCTAGCAAACCAATGAACTAAACTTTATGATTCCTGTAAATAATAATAATAAAAAAAAAGGTCTAAGAGTCACATAAAGTAGCAAACAATTATTTCTATGAAGTAGTTATTCTTGAGACTACCCACTATGAAACATTAAGGATAGATGATACTTCAATGGATAAAATTACATCATTAATAAATTCCACCGAGGTATTTATATTTCTTTAAATCTTGCCCTAAATTTTCCACCAACTCACAATTATTGATTAATGATAGTACCTTGCAATTCAAAGAAAGTATAGAGGTAGGAATTTCTAAAAGGAAAACACTTCCCCCAAAAACGAATACTTCAAAATTTCCTAGTAAGTGGGAACTTAACTTCTGCTTAAATGAAAACAGTTTTTAAAAGCAAGTTTTTAAAGTTTTTCATAGCAAGATGACCCCACCAACACTGAACACTTATATTAATGTAAAATCTATTTCCATGTGATTTTCATCCATTTATCACATTTTAGATGTTTGAAATTATAAAGATTAAGTAGAATCACCTTTTCATGATGGATTCACAAACATGTTAAAAACCTTATTATGTCCCTTCTCAGATTGCTGTTATCCAGGATAAGCACTCTTGTTTCCTTCTACTTGTCCTTATATTCATATTCAATGCTCTTAACAGTTTTGTCACCATCTTGGGTATTTCCTCTGGAATTAGTCAATGTTCCACTTTAAATTACACACTGGGAAATACAACATTCATTTTTTTTATGAGTGACATACCAGGAAATCTTTTATTTGAATCATTTTAACATACTCAGGCAAAGCCTAACTATTGGGATACAAATGCTACAGTTCAGAAACTGCCTCGAACTATTTACTATATTGCATCAGAAAAAATTGCATCTGGAGTGCAAGCCATGCAAATCCAAGCTTGGAAAATGACAGTGATCATCATGCCCATTATCAGAAGAATATTAAGTCTGACATGATTTTCCAGTTCTTGTAATTGGTTTTTACTCTGTCATCTATGCTCTCCCATATGACCTCATTAATCTATTTTGCTCAAGAGGAATAATAAACAAAACCATTTTATATTTGAGGTCACCTTGCATAACTGAAACAATAGTCCAAATCATTGACTATCCTAAATTATTCCTTTCTAGTATGTGAGACAAACAGAAGCATCACCATTTACAGAGCCTGAGAGAAAGAAGCTGGGCTGCTTATCCTTGATTTACTAGCAAGTGCACTTGAGAGGTCAGGGATGATACTAATTACCTTGGAAACAGGTAATAAATTGGTAATCATGTCCCTGGCACACAGCAAGTAGAATAAAGGTAAAAGGGAATAGCATGAAAAATCCCTTCTCACCTCACAGTGGGCAACCTTATTAGGCAGCTCCCCAATGTTATAATATAACATCCTGGGAAGGGTTTGTATAATCATGTGAGTTTAAGTTCTTCCAGTCCCATTTTTTTCCATAACAGTGTAAGAAAATCACCAACTATCGGGGCGCCTGGGTGACTCAGATGGTTAAGTGTCTGCCTTCGGCTCAGGTCATGATCCCAGGGTCCTGGGATCGAGTCCCGCATCGGGGTCCCTGCTAGGCGGGGAGCCTGCTTCTCCCTCTGCCTCTCTCTCTTTGACTCTAATGAATAAATAAATAAAACATTTTAAATAAAAAAAAAAGAAAATCACCAACTGTCATCAAAATGAAATTAAAACAAACTATGAGTATGATCTTTCACAGAGATTTATACCCCCCCACCGCATCTCAACTACTTTGTTGAAAGTCAGCCTCTGACATTCAGTAGAGAAAATGGTTCTAAGAATAAATTATTAGGAAGAACAAGGGAATTATGGAATTCAGAATCAAGAAAAATAAACCAGATGGGAGCATAAGACAACCTATAGGTCAACACCATCAGATGGAACTTTCTGGATGTTTCGAATGTTCTCTGAAGTGTCTGATATGTTAGACATTTGCCACATGTGGTTATGGAGAACTGAAATCTGGCTAGCGTGACTGAGGAACTGTTAATTTTACTTACTTTAAATTTAAATGGCCTCCTATAGCTAGAGACTTCTATGTTGGAACACACAGATTTGTACTATGTCCACTTTTACATTTCACTTGGCTTTCAATCTGGTGTTTATTTGAAAGCTATATCCTACCTATTATTTGTTAACAAGCAGCAAGCTTCCTTCTTCTGAAAAAGAAATGACAATCTATTCAGGCCAATATAAAGTTATTACATCTTACATTCTCCAAGTTATTTTATAAAGTAAATGTTGGAAATATTTAATGGCTTCTGGCTCTCAGCTCTGTCATTAATATCTATGTGACCTTAAGAAAGTCAGTAGTGATTTGAGTCTTAGTTTCCTCATCATAAAATGAGAGGTCAGAATAGGCCATCTAAGGCCAAAGTCAATTATAAAATATTCATTATAAATACAATGTATCATAGGACTGATGAGTGTAAGGAGGAGAATCAAGCAAGGTCATGGTATAAAGTGACTGAAAGTGAGCTTACTCCTTTACCTAGCATGGTCAGGATGGACCTGTCCGAGGATCGGACATTGGAGCTGCAACCTGAATGAGAAGTCTAGCATGTGATGATCTAGAGAAAGAGCAATTAAGGCGTAAGTCATAGTAAGTGCATAATTTCTGAAATGGACATCAGTCAGAAAGAAGCGTAGCTAAAATATAGAGAACAAAGGAGACAGGGATAGGATATCAGAGTAGAGAGTTAAGCAGGGCCAGATAATTACTCCCTGATAACTTGGGTTAGAAGTTTGCATCTTATTGGATCTCCAAGGAGACTAATGATGATCCAAAACAGAGATTTAATGAACTGATCTGTATTTTTTCAAATACCATTCTAATTGCTATTTGGTGAATGGACAGTAGAAAGAACAAGTATGGAAGCATGGAAATCTCATAGAATGCTGTTGCAACATTTAATGATGTCTGAATATATTATCTAGTTGGGTAACTAGTATTGCCAAGATATTATTCTGTTTTCCCAAAGAGATCACATAGATTTATTTGAATAAGGGACTGTGACAAAAACGTCTAGCTGTCAGTCAAAGCTTTTTATTCTCCTTTCATGATGCAGAGTTAATGCTGGGAAGTGGCTGCTCAGCCAAAGACTGTATTTCCAAGTTTCCTTTGTATCTCGGCACAGCCATGTGAGTAGTTTTCATGAAAAGAATATGAACATAAGTCATGCCTGTCTCTTCTGGGTCAACGTGATTAAGATACGGGTGCACCTTCCTACTTTCCCCCCTTTCCCTCGTTTGCTGGATGTCTCCCTCCTCCACCAGGGAGACCCTGGAATTCAAATCTCTGACAATGGCAGAACCTCCATTCTCCTGGGTCTTTGAAAGACTGCACAAAGCCGAGCCTCCCACAGATCCAGCAACCCGAAATAATCATGTTGGAATGTTACTTGGCCAAGTGAATTATTTTTTTTGTATTAAGCTCCTGATTTTTTTTCTAGTAGATAGCCTTTCCCTAATTAACAGAGAACCCCTCCCTGGAAGAAAAGCCTGGGCCACAGGTTATAGATATTTTTCAATCAGTCTAATTCTCCATATGTGTGCAAGTGGAAATTAATCTGAAGACTCCACTGGGCTAATGGCTGACTGAAATGTAAACTCATGGTCCAAATTCTTTGGAGATCTAGTTTAGAAGAAGACACCAAAGAAGATGACTTTTTTAATTGCCAAGAAGTAGAGTTTGAAAAATGTATGATGCAGATCTATATGAAGCCACAAAAAACACATAATATAGAGGTTGCCTGCTTCATGATAAAACCAAAACATTAGAGATGAGAACTTGCCTCTATCTATCTATCTATCTATCTATCTATCTATCTATCTATCTATCCATTGAGGAGGAAGTCTTTAGCAATACATCAGGTAACTTCAGACCATGTAAACTATACTAGGCAAATAGCACTGGCCACTTAAAATATTTCCATTCTTGGGCGCCTGGGTGGCTCAGTTGGTTAAGCGACTGCCTTCGGCTCAGGTCATAATCCTGGAGTCCCGGGATCGAGTCCCGCATCGGGCTCCCTGCTCAGCGGGGGGTCTGCTTCCCCCTCTGCCCTCTTCCCTCTGGTGCTCTCTGTCTCTCTCTCATTGTCTCTCTCGCAAATAAATAAAATCTTAAAAAAAAATAAAATAAAAAAATAAAAAAAAAATTTCCATTCTTAATTATGTTTGAACACTAAAATCACAGCTAATTTTTCTTTATCTATGGGAACAACTCTGTTATCATGATCTTCTTATAGAAAAAATGCAGTAGGAACTATTCAAGTATTATGTATTTGTAATCTCAGGGAACAAGCACTTGTACTTTAACCCCAAATTTGCATTGAATTTCTCGAACAATCATCCGAACCTGCACTGTCTCACAGTCTTTCACCTTAGTTATTCACATAGCAGAATCCTGTTCACCTGAAAATAAAGCCAACTCTATGGACAAGACAGATTGACTTTAAAACCTAGTTTGAGAAGATTTATGAACAATAATGTTTTTATCTAGAACAATACAGTATTTGAAAAGGAGCATCCATTTTCTTTTATGCTAAACAAGCTTTATATTTCATTTGCATTTCTGCCACATTGCAGCAAGATTATATGTTCAGAGAGCTGATGTTATGACTAATTTCATTCACACTTAAGAATAAATGTAGCTAGTTTGAGAGGGGAAAAAATGAAAACACTAAGTTGTGTGCTAGAATAGGGAATAGAAAAGTCAATGATTTTCTGCGGCAGCCTAATGTAGAAGGATTTTTAAATCATAGGATGATTGTGGGAGACATTTTTGGGTGAGATAGTATTTGAGGCACGGTACAGCACAAATAAGTAGACAGAGGTTGAAAAAAAATTGAGGACAAAATTGGGAAATAGCTAGTTTTCCTATAGATATTTTGCTATTTTCCTTTCCTCCATTCTGTTACACACACACACCCACACACACACATCCCTCGTGTTATTTCTTGGATGCCCAGGATTCTTCACTGGGTTGCACTCTTCTGTTCTATAGATTCCCATTCTCTAACATAAATTGTTCTCCCATTATCATTATTCTTTTTATTTATTTTTTTTTAAAGATTTTTATTTATTTGACAGAGAGATACAGCGAGAGAGGGAACACAAGCAGGGGGAGTGGAGAGGGAGAAGCAGGCCTCCTGCCGAGCAGGGAGCCCGATGTGGGGCTCGATCCCAGGACCCTGAGATCATGACCTGAGCCGAAGGCAGACGCTTAACGACTGAGCCACCCAGGCGCCCATCATTATTCTTTTTAGCTCCAATACATGACTTAATCTGACTGTTCCATCAGGTCAAGGATACCATGTAATCTACTTCTCCTCTTTTCCATTTCAATGACAGACATCATACTTGATTATAACAATCTCCTATTGAGCCCCCAGGTATTGACTCAATCTATCATAACACAATATACTGTAGGCAGCCACTACCTATTGTCAGAATTAGTAACTTAGTGTCATAAGGTAACAAAGTTACTTCAATAAACAAATTAATGAAATAAATAATCCTTCCAAGGGACTTCTCTTTTTAAAAATAGTGTATTTTAAAACAGTGAAAACAAACTATAAAAGTTTAAAACATGCTTGATAGCATTCACAGCGAGATATGGGGAAGGCAGTCAGAAAACGGCTACTAAAAATATACAATATGGCAATGGCAATAAAAAGATACACATGCCCATTTAGCCTAGCCTGACAAAGTGGCGGGTGGAAGATGGGCAAAGAAGGGCTTGCTGAAAGAGAAACATCTGAAATGAGTTTTGAATTATTACTAGGAGTTATCTAGATCAACAATAGCACATATGGAATGTCGGAAGAGGGAAAAAAAAAAGGAATATGGTTTGAGAGTACCAGGAAATATCTCTTATAGGTAAGTCTTGATAGTTTTGAAGGAGTAAAATATGTTGAAAGGACCTGCTCAAGAAAGAACAATTAATTATATTATGTTGGCAAATGAGTATTGTAATTATGGTTTAAAATAGATATGTGAAGAGAGGATACCCAAGAAAAAAAATTCATTAACAACCACCCCCACAGCAAAGGGGCCTTTTAATCCTATCTTTCCACTCTGCCACCATTAGGTCTTTAGAAAGCTGAATGTCCAGTCATACAATGCCTATGTGGAGAACTTTGCTATGGTGGTATTTTCTTTTAATGCTTTTATCAAGATTTTGTTATTGATAAAACACAAGTCTTAAAAGAACAAGCTCAATAGAATGTAATTTTTAAAGCATCTATCCAAAATATTCACTTCAGTATACATTCTACACAAGAAAGTGAAGGCCATTATTTAATTAATTGATTTATAAATGCATTATTCAGGAATGTTGGCTATAAACCTAAAGCAGGCTACCCGTTGAGTTCTAAAAATAATGGTTTTATTACCTTATATGGTACAAAAACGTACGAAAGACTCAGATGCCTGGACACATATTGATGTTTTGCTAAGATTTAGTACAAGATTTTCTTTAGGAAAATATTTGAAAAAATAAATTTACTATTAATGCAAATTATTAATTAAATGTGAATGAATATTCTAGTTTCCATTGATACATTAATAAAGAAGCAGAACAAATATAAATCTACTCTGAAGCCCGAAATATGATTCAAATCTGAGCTAAAGGAACTGGCAATACCTAGAAGGAGGTTGAGGACAATGATGGAAGAATAAAATGCTTTTATTTAGTTAAAAATACCAAGATGGCATGTGGCTGAATGATTTTGAACCAAGCTTTAACATTTAGACAAATAGCAAATTAGGTTAATAGATTGAATTTTGGCAGTATGAATACTGGCAAATAACCTATTTTCAACTCCAAAGACACAGAGGAGATTTAAAACTTTGGAACTTAGTGCCAGGACATAGCTGTCAAAAAGTTTCACAATTGTGTAGTCTGGTTTAGCAAGAGTAATGTAATTTCAACACTTTCTCCTTCAAATTACTTCATAAAGGACAATTTCAAGAAACTAATGGACATGTCAAATTATTTCCAAAGGCGGAAGTAGACAGAGAATTTACATGTTTTTGTGATGTGTACTATTTTTTTTAAAAAATTCAATTCAGAGAATGTTAGTCACAAAAAATGAAACAAAAAGCACACTGTTTTTCCTAGTAGGATTCTTCAAATTTATTTTCTTTATGGTAAATTAGATCAGACAGGTAAAAATTCAGTGAGAATTCCAGGGTCTTCTATGTTGACTTATTTATCTATATAACCTGCTATCATTATCAACTCATTTCATTATTACTGCCATTAACTTTAATTTGTTCAAGTACAAACAGCTAACACAAATAAAAATACAGAATACACTTTTTAGAAGTGTATTTTTAAAATACAGAATACACTTTTTAAAAATACAGAAATCATCTAAAATACAGAGTACACTTTTTAAAAAGCATAATATTTTAAGGAGTTTCTTTTGTATTATATTATGATTCATAGTAAAAAATAACTTCCTGTGTACAGAAAATGCTTCACCTCAGTAAATCCCCCAATGCTTTGCAACTCTAACAAATTAGAATTGCTTCTTCTGAATTGAAATGACTATAACTTTGATATGAAGTCCTGGGAGCATTTTACAATTACGAAAATAGAAAAACTCTAAGTAGAAACTTCATTTCTTGTTTGTAAAGGATAAATGACCACATAGCAGAGATATTAGGAATCAGCGAAGATCAGGTAGATGTAAGTAATTTGGGTTTCATCTTCCACAGGGAAATGAAAATAAATGTTTAGATCTACAATTTGGAGCTAACCACCTGAAGCCTTAAATTCTCAGTACCTTCTTTCATTTCTAAAAGCAGATGTTAATGAAAAACGTCTGGAGATGATAGTGGTGATGGCTGTACAATGTGATTGTACCTAATGCCACTGAATATTTACTTAAAAGTAGATAATCGTGTTATGTATATTTTATCACAACATTTTTTAAAAGCATATGTTGCTTTCTTTACATTTATACTTTTATATAAATACCTAATAAATATCTATCTACTCATACAGAAATAAGTATTGCAAATATATTCATCTGTTATTTTGCCATTTATTCTAAAGTATGTCTTACAAGAGTCTCCTCCACCCACTAGAGAGGCTGGGTGATAGACATTGGGGAGGGTATGTCCTATGGTGAGCTCTGTGAATTGTGTAAGACTGATGAATCACAGACCTGTACCTCTGAAACAAATAATACATTATATGTTAAAAAAAAAAAAAAGAAGAAGAAGATAGCAGGAAGGGAAAAATGAAGCAGGGGAAATCGGAGGGGGAGACGAACCATGAGAGACTATGGACTCTGAGAAACAAACTGAGGGTTCTAGAGGGGAGGGGGTGGGGGGATGGGTATTAAAGAAGGCACGTATTGAATGGAGCCCTGGGTATTATACGCAAACAATGAATCATGGAACACTACATCAAAAACTAATGATGTAATGTATGGTGATTAACATAGTAAAATATAATAAAAAAAGTAGTTAACAGTCTGCTGGATTGGATACTATTATTTTCTTTAGGTTTACCTCTTTTTCTTAAGTTTATAATTACCCCCATTAAATTTTTTCCCAGAAATACAATAATTAATAAATGTTTACTTCTAACATATAATCTAATTTTTGGGGTGAGACTGACTATACATGGGAATGGAAACATGAATTGTTGCCTTGCCTTGTAAGAGCTTTGGGTATTTCTAAATAGGGGACATACACTGGCCCTTTTCAGAGCAACATATCATTTAAGTTATGAATATGGAAGTAGGTGTGGACTCAAAAAGTGAGTTCCTTTCAGAATCCACTTCTCTAAAATTGTCCAGAATGATCACATTGGCCAAAGTAGAAAATGAGCAACAGTTTTTCAATTATAGTCGATCTTCATGAATATAAAGGCATCTCTTTCAATATCTGCTTTTGAGATGCATGCAATGAAGTTGTTGTCACAGTAGGATACAGTGGTTCAAATCTCCGCTCTACCACTTATCAGTCATGACCTGGGTCACTATCTAACCCTTCTGTGTCTGTTTCTTCACCTGTAAAATATGGATATTACTTACTTTATTAGTTACTTCATTACTTCATTAGTTTTGGAGGAGATTAAATGAGTTAAAGCTCTCTTAGAACAATGTCAGACATATCATTAGCTTTCATAAATGTTATTTTTCACCATTACTCTTATCTACAGTGTGAAAAAGATATTAGAGTTGAGTGATTATATACTTAGGTTATGATTGTGTCTATTATGCTCAAAATGAATTCAGGGTCTGAATTAAAGAATTTGACTATTACATTGATCAAATAAACAAACTGTCAAATTTTTAATGGCTGATATGTATGTAATTACAGAGTAACTAAAAAACTACTTAATTGCATTTTTTTTTAGGATGTATGCTTCTCCTAATATTGTTTTTTGTTATGGGGTTTGTTTTTTCTTTTTCTTTGTTTGCATCTTAAGCACAAGAAGGTAGAGGGTAACTTCTAAAAGTTCAAATTTACAAACACTTCTGTTTTCTCCCTATTCTTCCCTGCTGCATTATCTTTGACAAAGCTTTTGTCTCTTGTTGTGGCATGTTGTAATTAGCAACAATTAATTAACCTTATAAAAAACTAGTACAAGGCTGATTTAATCTCCTCTTTTTTTCTTTTTTGTATTCCCCCCCTTCTTTTTTCTTTTTCTCTCTTTATATCTGTAGAGCTTAGGGTTTGGGAAAAACTTCAGCCAGCAGGGATTTTTTTTAGCACACTTACCACAAATTCAATGGATGTTTTATATAAGATTTATTTTCCCTATAATTTCATAAAGCTTTGATAAAAACAATACTTATCATATCCCTTCTTTCTGAATTGGGTACTTTATTTAATTGATGCGTAAGATTTCTTATTTCACTGTTAGTGTATGATTAAGACTACAATTATTTTCAAGCAAAGTAAATATAATTTTCTTTTAGACTGTCTAAATGAATAGGAAAAAATGATTTGCATGCAAAGTAATGATTTCATAGTTAATCAAACATTTCATAGTTAATCAAATATGTATGTTATGTATACATATATTATGTAACAGGAATTACTTTTAGTTTTCACCCCTTAACTTTCCTATTGCTTTGTTGATTATCTGCCCCAGAGTAAATCAGTTAAATGTCACTGATCAATTAGTCCTATATCTAAAAAAAGCTTAAGGGTGTAGAATCAATATCCCACTCTGGAAATCAAATTACAAACCCTGCCCTTGAAATTTAACTATACAAAATAAAGACCTGAAAAGAAAGATTAGTTTTGCCAAACTCTAATATTATAAAGAACAATATTGTTATTATTTAAATGTAAGGTAATTTAGAAAAAAATAAAACAGACCATATCTAACAAGTGTTGTTCTGCTTGTTAATGTATTACTGGTTCCTTGTGTGTTTCCCTTATTCTCTTTATTAAATCAGAGGACTCTGGTTATGGAATAGATTAAAGCAGTAATTGGTCCATATTTAGCAGAGACTGTTGGTTTCTAAAATGTTAAAATCTACATATTATAAAAAACAAAACCTATTTACTTTATTTATGACTAGTATTTATTAAGCATCCTTATTAACATTACCTTGTGATACTGGAGTTTGTAGAAATTCAAAGAATTACAATGTAATTCTAGTTTTTGATGTATATAACCAGCCTTGGGTTATGTTTCCATCATGATAGATTCCCGATGTGCCCTGATGAATCACTTCATCTCTTGGTGTAAGAGATCCTTTACTTCAAAATTGCCTTCACTTATCTCCCAGGAAGACTGCTGAAGTCTCATATAGATGTGATAGTATCTGCAACAGGCTCTGGTGTTCCTCAGTTGGTGCTCATGGTTAGAGCGGCCCATTTTCCCTTGATTATAATCATAATTTCACTGAGCTGTATTAGCATAAGATTGCCTCTTAAAATTACTCAATCACAAAAGAACTCTTTTAAATTCTGAGACTCTCCTCATTTCCCTCTAGTCTGTTCTCCCACTTTGGGGCATTTTCACATTTCTTTATTAATATAACAGCTTTATAATTATCCGATACTAATAAGGGCCTATATATTGTATGCATATTTCTATTAAAATCCTTGAGTGAATGTGTATAAAAATCTATTTGATAAGAATTTCACCTATCAGCAGTCATTATATTTTAATACCTATATTAACAAACTAATTTTCTTCCAAATGATAAATTTTCATAATAATGATTTGTGAAACTGTTTCTCCACTTCAGTATAACTAAACATTTTGTAACATCCCCCTTCTTTCTGAAACTCTCCTGAACATTCTCTGCATTCAGTTAAAAAAGAAAGAAAACAACAGATTACTTTGTTCTTTCATTTTATATCAGTTTTGCTGCCATTGGCCATATAATGAATAACCTACGCATGGTAACGATTTGCATAACAGATACTAGTTTAGTAACTTTTTTTGTTACAAAGGCAATAACTTTACTCATATTCTTATTTTAATGAGTTCCATGTTTTTCTCCTCTGATGACTTCAAAAGCTGGAGTCATGAAATAATTCAATATCAGAGAAAGAAGAAAGTCAAGTGTCACCATTCACAAGAAAACAAAACTAAATTAAACACTGAAATCACTAAGGTACATATTTTTGAGGAAAATTTATTTTTGATATATAAATATATGCCAGCTTCTGAATTTCATATTCTTTTAAGTTATCTGATTTTCATCTAGCAATTATACAACTTTTAGCAGATATATCATGGTAATAATCAATTTACAGATCATAACTCATTTTCTCTTCTATAGATTTATGTATGGAATTAAATCTCTTGATTAGATGCTTACATTTTCCCTTCCATGCTGAAATTCTATAGTTATTTAAAAGTTGTGAATATCCAGGGCGCCTGGGTGGTTCAGTAGGTTAAGCATCCAACTCTTGATTTCAGCTCAGGTCATGATCTCAGGGTCATGAGAGCCAGCCCTGCATCGGGCTCCCCACTGCTGAGCATGGAGCCTGCCTGGGATTCTCTCCCTCCCTCCCCCTCTGTCCATCCCCCATGCACACTTTGTCTTTCTCTCTCTCTCTCAAATAAATAAAAAAGAAAGGAAAGAAAGAAAAAAAATTAAATAATAATAATAAACTGTGACTATCCAGTGTTATCAATTACAATACATGTTTTCAAGTTTTATCCTAAAATATCGATGCCAACAGACATTTTTTTATCCTCTGAAGTAAAACAAATTTGCCCAGCTATATTACAGCAATTAAAAAGCTGCATTAATGGGGCACCTGGGTGGCTCAGTTGGTTAAGCGACTGCCTTCAGCTCAGGTCATGATCCCAGGGTCCCAGGATCGAGTCCCGTATCGGGCTCCCTGCTCTGCGGGGAGCCTGCCTCTCCCTCTCCCACTCCCCCTGCTTGTGTTCCCTCTCTCGCTGTGTCTCTCTCTGTCAAATAAATAAATAAAATATTTAAAAAAAAAAGCTGCATTAAGTTTATAATCAGGTAAACTAAAGACATAGCATATTTGTAAAAAAGTGGTTCAAGACAATAATCTGGCCAGAAGTTAAAGCACTATGAAAGAATATGTACTTTATGTAACCTAAATAATATCTAGAATTTAATATATAAAAATATTATACGTGGAGTATAATATCATCAAAATATCATACATGGAGTATTTCTATACAATGGAGTTAAAATAGCTCCTTATGATTTTAAAAATTTAATTTGTAGCAATCATCTTTGCTCAAATTGAACATTAAATTTCCCTTGCTAGTTCTTACCCGATGCAACAGTCCTTATTTTTAACACATTGAAATTGACAAGTCTTCTTTATAAAGAAAGTAATTATCTCAGTGTTTAAACCCACTAAGCTGAACTTTACTCTTAGACAATCCTTGTAGTCTCACACATGCAGAACTAGGATATTCCCAACAATGTAGTAGAGGATGTATGTTCATGGTTAAGATGACAACAATTAAGCCAACAAATTAAAAATCAATGCTTTTTTAAATGCATACATTATAACAATTAAGAGTGATGTGTGTGTGTGTGTGTGTGTGTGTGTGTGTGTGTGTGTGGTAGCTGTCTGTTGTACTAAACTGACTGTCATTCCTTTGGACTCCCTCATACAACGCTTTACTGAAAACCAAGATAGGTGGCAGTTTTCTATAATTAGTGCAACTCTACTTAAAGCTAAGTCAGTCAATATGGTCTTTCAAAGCTACCTTTCCAATGACACTTACAGATTTAGTGGTCTTTGGGTATTCGGCACATTGATCCCTACCTATCTTTAATTTTAGCATTTACGTTTTCAGGGTGAATGTTCTAAATTTTCCATGACATCATTATGAAGACTGCAAATGATTTGTTCATTGTGTTTGAGTACTGTAAGGGAGTTAACTTCATCTTCCATTTAACATTTAGTTACAAGTAGAATCATTTATTTCCACATAGTGTTTAAGACCTTTTGTCACTATCTAAATGTTATTTGTAAAACAATTATTTATTTTTTAACATTTCTAAATCAACCATGATTAAAAAAAAAATCCAGACCTTTACCTGGGGTTTTAATGGAAAAAATCTCTAAAATCCTTACACGTCTAATGCCACTCACACTTGGGACCAGTGTATTGTTATCACTCTTAACATAGGAAAAACAATGTCCAGTTTATTATTAATAATTGGCAAAAATTCTATGCCCTGTGAAGTCTTTTTATAAGAGATTACATTTTCCTTAATGGAAGATATATATTTTTATAGGTCAAAACAGTTCAATATAAGCAAGTCAAATATTTCCACCTACTATACATACACACTCACAGACACACACACACAAAGTATTTATACGTACATCCACCTATATACTATGTAACTATTATATTTATAATATAAAATCACCCTGCTTATTTAGGGAGTTGAGAACACAATGCTGAGCAGTCTGTATACATCGGCTTTAATCATCTGCCTTGATAAACATTCTGCTCCTCTTTTAGAACTGAGGAAATGGACTTGGAGCACTTATATGACTTGACCTAACTCACGTAGGTAGGAAGAATCAGAAGGAAGATTCAAACTCAGGTTGACTGACAACAAAGCCTATGGCTTTGCATGTTACCGTACTTCTCTATACACGGTAGTCATTCAACACTCTCCCCTATTATTTGATTTTTTGCACTGATCACCACAAACTTCAGGGATGGTTTCTAGAAAAACTAAGAAAAACTCTATTGCAAATGCAATAGAAGAGTGACAGTATATATCTTTGCCATTATTTTAGTAATTTCAGCCTCTCAAAATGGATGATTTCAATCTTCTCAAGGGAATATTTTCAATGTAAACTATAGTCTGAGCAGATGGAAAACATGAAACCTCCAAGAAGAGGCAATCAATTATACAGACATCAATTCAGCACATTAATGCCTCACCTTGCCCCTGTTAATAAGAATGGATCATTTTCCCAACAGCCTTTTTATCCACCCCCACCCCCCCGCCCAGTGAAAACGCTATTCTTAGCAAAAATGAAAACAGTGGCTTCTTAAGTAATTTTTATTTCACATGTCTGTGACCCAACTTTTCAGTTTGTTGAAGATAAAACTACATAAAGAAAGAAAGAAAAAAAAAACACCATGATTATGAAACATCTGTGTACTCCACATAGGCCCTTGTAGTATTATGCTCATGGATCCCACTTACTGAAAACTTGCATGCTGTTTGACTTGGGGAGTGAACGTGGTTTGTGGAAGGTTGACATAATTGGGTGGAAGCTATTTATCCATTGTCACTTGCTAATGGTGCCAGAGGATTCAAGAATGATGTTGTACCTGCATCTACTTTTTCTTCTTTTTCCTCAAAGCCATACTATGAAATGACTGGAGTCAATGCTCAGGGCATTACAGTCCCCAGAAAACTATCGAAGTCATTTTTATTGTTAAGAAGAAATTTGTCGGGGCACCTGGGTGGCTCAGTCGGTTGAGCGTCTGCCTTCGGCTCAGGTCATGATCCCAGGGTCCTGGGATCGAGCCCCCCATCGGGCTCCCTGCTCGGCAGGAAGTCTGCTTCTCCCTCTCCCGCTCCCCCCTGCTTGTGTTCCCTCTCTTGCTGTCTCTCTCTCTGTCAAATAAATAAATAAAATCTTTAAAAAAAAAAAAAAAGAAGAAATTTGTCGACAACTTTGCAAACCATTCTTTTAATTTCAGGAAGTACCAATGCTAAGATTGAACTGTAAGTTTTACTTGGCGAGTCCTGTTGGATGGCTGAATTTGCTTGGACACATTAAACTTTTTTTAATACTAGAAATCATATTTTAATTTTATTTATATTTAAAATCATCTTATTATTTTAATAAAAAACTATATTTTAAATCACAAATTTTTTAACTTACTGGTGTTCTGTCACAAAACAGAAACTGTGCTAGAAATTCAAGCAGAAAGACTTTTAACAGGGAACTGGTTAAGGAAGTGTTTAAAAGCCTTAAAGGATGGAAAGAAGAAATGGAAGGGGCCCAGGGTAGCAATAGTAAAATAAGGGTTGCTTATGTAAAGACCAGGGATCTGCTACTGCTTCGGGACCAGAAGCCAGTGTCCGCAGCTGGCCTGCTAGTTAACAGGAGCTCTACTCCCTTGTGACTATCGAAACCCATGGTGGCCTCTGAGCAGAAATCTCGGAGCCCGCATTCCCCGAGTGTGGTCAGACAAACTTGGACCTCGCTGAAGCCTACAAATACACCCAGTTGCTCTTTATTCACTGTCTGCTTCTGTTGGAGGCTCTACCAGGAGAGGAAAAAAAAAAGTCCTCTTCCTTCCATGTTCCAATCTCTCGGCAGTGACTCCAACTGACAGTGCCTATCGGGGAGCTTGGGAGAGTAGCTTGGAGAATGTAGTTGCCAGCTTTGAGGAGAAACATGGAGCAGAGAGGCAAAAGAAACAGCTCAGCACAATTTATTTTATTTTGTCTTATAATTTTATTTTATTCTTACCATTGATTCATTGAGATGATATCCACAAAGTGCCTTTGGCAGTGTTTTGCCCATTATATAGACATACAAGAAATGTCAGTACCATAGGTGAAGGTCTTTCTAAAATCAATTTATACTTCTTGCCTTCTGAAACAAAGGAGACTAAATATAATTTAAGTTCTTGATGACTCAAGGTTACCTTAGGGCATCAATGTTTACACTGGGACCATTGCCTTTGTTGATTTTGAGATGCAGCCTGATGCTTGCCCCAGTGTTAATTATTCCACACTGCTACTATTTTAAGGTCTGTGTTACCTGATTTTCTTTCTCTGTGTCTTACTGACAATCAGTCAATGATAACTTTGCACACTTTTCAGTGTACACCCACTTGGCAATATCCTTACTGTTCCTAATATTTTACAATTTATTAAAATGACTTGTTATGTGTCAGATACTAAGATAACCAAATTATCTAAAGTCAAATTTTACGAGAGGAAATCTAAATGAATCCCTGTGTGGAGAGTTTTCCCCATGAATAAGTGCACCTGTTCAGAGACCATTTTTGTCTATTCTATCTTTTCCTCTATTTTCCAGAGTATGGTTGTTTGCTAAGTACCCTCCGGGTAGTTGAGATGTTAATGTAATATTGGCCAGCTAACAACAACAGGCTAATTTGTGAGTGGCCTGAGGTGTATTCTGAATGATTCATCTCATAAAAAAATATTCCATGATTGAGAGAAATAAATCCTTTCTCTTTATGAACATAATCATGGCCTCTTTTGCAAATTTACAAAACTCTATTGTGCTTTGCGGATTACAAAAAGGAGCTTATAGAATCAGGGAATCACACAAATATTTTATGCTTTGTGTCTAGATGTTATATTAAACATATGTTATGAGTCTATGTATGTGTATGTAAGTATACACGTATGTAACATATATACACACATATATGTCATATATCATATATTTTGCATGCTGACAGGGGAATAGGGAGTATCAGAAACTGAGCAAAATAAAATTGGGAAGAAAATATTTTTAATGACCCTGAATCTAATGATATCATCAAGGAAACTTTGACACGTCCCTCTATTGCCCTACAGTAGGACATTATGACCTGGTACAATCAATTATCCACAATCCAGAATAACATATACTTTTATCTCTTGTTTTTATAATTCTTTCAGCCTTACATTATGGATCTTCTTACATTTATGATCTTACTCCTAGTACTGAAAATAATTAGCTCCCATGCATAATGATTGAACTTAAGTTTTACCAACGTCTCAAAGTTGCCTTGATCATGCTCTTATCTCTGAGGGGTAGTGGCCCGCCGAAAGGGCATTATCGTATGTATACAGCACTGAGGCAGAGTCCCGTAGGCCAGAATAACATAGCTAATTAGTGACACAGCCCAAATATCTAGGAATCCATATGTTTGAAATTCCTGGAATTTTATAACGGGGAGAAGCATAGAAAATAATAATTTGTATAATAACAAGACTGAATTAGTTTTCTATGGCTGCATCTTCCTTTGCTCATGGCCCCATTCTCCATCTTCAAAGCCAGGAATGGCTAGTTGAGTCCTCACTTAGTATCACGCTGATCTTTGTTAGTTACATTTCCCCCAACTCCGACTTCTTCCTTTCTTCTGTTTTTGAGACCCTTATGATCACATTGGGCCTACTGGATAATCTAGAATAATCTCTCTGCTGTAAGGTCAGCTGATTGAAAAACTTAATTCCATCTGCAATCTCAATTCCCCTTTGCCTTTTAACTGACATATTCACAGGCTCTTTAAATTAGAACATGGACATTTTTGGGGAGGCCATTATTCTGCCTGCCATAATCAATAAACCTAATAATATACATAAATGCTCCCGCAGTTTCATTTATTTGTCTTAAAAACCCTATCAAAAAGAACATAGTTGTTTCATTTTGTAGGAGAGGAAATAATATCCCAGGGCTTTTAGGTTTTATTGGTACATATTTTTTAGAATTATAAATATAAAACCTTAGAATTATTTAATGTTTTTATTCTATAAAAGACAATTAATTAAAATTAATCTCTGGTCTAATTTTCTTTCGGGGAAACCATAAAATGCCTAAAGTATGGGTTTAAAAATCTTCAGTTTTGTGCAAAAGAGAAAGAAAAAAGGATACTAAAGATCTTAGATCCATTAAAAAGTTATAAATGAATATTACTTTAAAATAACTTTATGGATATATTTAAAAAAGAAATTTCTTATTCAAAGATGTGAGTATCAGGGAGCCAGACCAGGACCATCCAGTTGGGTGGGCTTAGAGACCTCAGGCTCACCACAGGAGTATTTGCTGAAATCCAATTAAATTTTTAAAGTTTGTGATGACTAGCTGCAAATACCAGACAAAATTTGACCTAGACTCATGTGCTCTGGTGATATTGTACTTCTGATAGTATTTTAATCCAATAAATTGTATTTTTAAAATTATTACAAATTTTAGTCTTCCAGTTAGAATCAGAAGAGATGCAAAATATAACTTTTTAAAGAATGTATGTTTATATGCATTTTTTCTATAAATATTTTATTATAATTTATGTAACTGTCAAGGAACCCATTATTTCTCCCATATTAGGAGTGGTGTTGATAAAATAATTCTGTGAAAGTTTGATGATTTTTGTATGTTAGAATAGAGCACTATGGCTTAATATTTAGGTATAGTTTGTTTTGTTAAAGAAATAAAGATTTAATGTGGCTTTAAAGATAAACCCATACAAAATTAAAAGGATAAGATTGTTAATAGTTTGTCATATGCTTTTAATTTCACTGAATATTTTTTCTTTTTAACTATGTAATGAAACCTTATGTGGATTATGAATTGATTTTTTCTCACTAAATTAAAGCAAAAACTTCCTGATTTAATGTAGAGTTCTTAGCTAAGAGCAATCATATATGAGAACCCAATCTATGCTTTATATGCATACACTACTTCTATTAACTGTAGTATTTATTTTTTCAAATTTTACTTAAAATTACCTACTGCTTAAGGTCAACTACACAATGTTTCCCTAATTGAGTAATTAAAACAGTCTTGTCTTGACTTTAAATTGTGGAGAAATTATAAAGTTACAGACATTCCCAAAATTTAGAAGTCACACACACATAGACATGCACACAAGTATTTGTGTGTTTACTAGTCTACACAACCTTCAAGAATTTTAAAATATAAAGTGATAATAATAAATATACTTAACATTAAAGCCATGGATTAATTTAAGGACTCAAGGACATGGGTTTTATACAATATATGGTTCCATGAAGAGAACATCTGTGTAATGAAGGTGAAAATAAACGGTGGCAATAATGACCCGAAGGTACTGTTAGCCTTATTGACTCACCACTGAGTGTTTTTCCTTGCTTTAACAGTGTGATTATCACCTTTACACTATGGGTATTGATACGAGGTGCCTCTTAGAGTGGCCTGGGGAAATCCTAGTCTCTGATCCTGTGTAATTGAGCTACACCAGGCCAATGTGGCCCTAAGTGATTTACCACATATTTCCACTTATTCCTCAAAACAAGGTAGTTATTTCTACCAATATTTAGAAGAAGCAGCAAACTTCAAACAACTATAAGAAATGAGTAAGAATGATAAAATCGATGCACTAAGAATAAGGTGAATATGGATCATACTTGGTGCTTTGCAGTACTATACCCAATATCATAAAGCTAATAAACGGGAGAAGAGAATTAAAATCCGGGTCTGTATCCACAACCAGGTCTGTGGTGATGTCAATAACAACAAATGATTGTTAAAACACATTCATTGTGCTTCCATTTTGCCAGGAACAGTTTTAAGCTCGGTACATTACATAAACGCATGTCGCCATCAAAAGACCACTTGGGAGTAATTCTATTATTCCGATTTTACACTGAAGAAACTAAAGTAGAGAAAGGTTAAACAACTCGCCCAAGATCACCCACATATTATGTGACAAAACTAGAATTTGAGCTAAATTTGACTTAGCTCCAAAGGCCATGGTTTTAATTGTACCTATTTTCTCTGGTAAACCTATTTCCATATCCTCATTTTGCATTAGGGCTGTTATCCGCTTGTTAGCAATTCTGTTCTTCAATTTAAAAGAAAAATGCAAAGTTGTAAATATTTGCTGAGCATCGGAGTGTCAAATAGAGAGTTCTGTGAAGTGTAGGGAAAGGCCAGCACATTGCTTTACTTCACAGTCCCTGCTTAGTAATTATTTGTTAATTGATTAGTGAGCATGCTACTCAATGGACTGATTGCAAAAACACCCTCGTGAGCTCAAAGAAAGGTAAAGATATGCTGCCATGCACATTAAACAAAGGTAAAAAATGGTGAAACAAGTTCAGATTATTCTTCTTGAAATACACCAAAGACCACTGGACACACTTTGCAATTTATTCACCAGGCCAGATGCATTAAACCTTGACTTTTTCAGGAGTATTTCTAAAATGTACGTTGGCATCATGTACTATAGATGAGCCCATTACCATGTTATGCTGCCATTTACATTGCTTACCAACTTCGGATGAAAAGGATATAAATGCATTACAAACATACTCTCAAATTAGGATTGTGAGCCCAATTTTATCAGGTGCTGACAGGTTAATATGCTGAAAATAGTGGGGTACGTTTTCAAAGCAGCCTGCTCTAATTTAACCATGCAGCTCATGTTTCTTTTAATGGTAGTTGCACAGTGAAATCACTACAAAACACTTTGAACACTTACCCAACTCTACCAAAGGGAAAGCAATATAATTGAACTAAACAAGGAAAATAATTACCTAACCTTAGCCAAAAGGATGTTGTCTGGTTTTGTTTAATTTCAACACTTCTATGCTTTAGTAAAATATCACAAATAGGAACCACCACAAAAAGATTTTTTTTTTAATTTAACTATATATTTCATGTATCATGATCCAAAAAGTACTGCATCTTGGGACATTCAGAAAGCAATGTTTAGCTAATAATCAGTCAATCTTCGTTCTTTAACAGTCAAAAATTCTAATTAGTCATAGATGTATTAATTACAGTATCAAAAATCCTGTGGCACAAACTTAGGAGATTTTTACTTCATCAGATGGCCTCTTTTCTCAAAAACTACTAACATCATATCGCAGACAAAATATGTTAATTTTACATTGGGTTTTAAAAATGGATAGGACTACATCTCTAAACTAATGATTCATAAAATCATTTGCAGCTATTAGCCTGTAAGGATAAGTGCTGGTAGTTCTTTTCTTTCACTGCTTGGTGTGATACCATCAATTTAAAGTCTATCTCATATGGGAGATTTATATATGTCACATAATTCACTGAGGCCTGTCAAGTCTTTAAAATTTGCATTGCCATGTACAATTACTTCACAATATGAAGTAATTATTTCACAATATGAAATAACATTCAGGCAGGAATTCTCTGAAACCCCTTTTAACTGCCTGAGACCAATTACGAATTCTTTAAAAGTCAGTGTTTACCATAGTAGTAAGAGTTCCATTTTATTATACAACTTTTGTGAAGTCTCTTTCAAGAGATGTGTGCACATAGCCATACCAAGACCAAGCAGAAAAAAAAAGAGAGAGAGAGAGAGAGAGAGAGATGCTGTGGGTAGCAGGGAACAGATGTTCTTCCAGCCACTCTTTGTCAGGAGGCAATAAAATCTCTCTCGCTGAATTTTATCTTGACACTTAGAGAAATGATCATGTCTTTGTACTCTTGTTGCACTCTCTAATGAGGATGTGAACATGCTTACAGATTTTAATTCACAAGTCCTTACAACACCTTTCTTTTGAAAAGAAGTGATAAACATCTTTTATTTATTAAAAATTCAGTTGATTATAGAGCATATCAAAGACTATCACGCATGTTTATGGCAATAAAAATACAAATGGGCTTTATCACTCTCTCTATGTACACCTAACATGTCATTGAAGGGTACAAGGTCTTGGACACTGGGCAGTGTGAATCAATGTGATTCTCCAGAAATTTACTGAACACCTACAAAGGCTTCTAAACGTATCACTATAAATTGTTTAATGCAGCATACCAAGTACACAAATGCATAATAGTTACCAATATACATTCTAACCCTGTGTTCTTAGAAGCCAGATAGATGTGTATATGGGTGATGCAGGGATCATGTAATTTAGAAGAAAAATAATTGGAAAAAAATAAAACAAATGAATCAACATGGTATGTTGCCAGAAATGCAGCTAACGGGTAATAAACATACCTAGGTAATCCCTGCTCTGCCTCAAAATAACAACATAAATGTGGGCAACAAGTTACTAATACTTTTCTGTGTCTCAGTGTGCTTAGACTTTAAACATATGAGTATTACCAAATTTGAGAATCAATATAACGAATTACTAGGTTATGGCCTTTGGTGAGTTACCTAGCCCACCGAACCTCAGTTTCCTACCTATGGTGGGAAATGGGGGTGGTAATAATTATCTCCACATCATCAGCTTGCTGTGAGGACTGCGTTAATCTATACACAAAGGACCCGGTGCCTAGATTTCCACCTGCAGCAATTATCACTATCATAATTATCTGTGTGCTCCAGGAAACACCAAGTTTGTTGAAGATGTTTTGCCACATAAAGTAAATAAATACATTTATTTCTTTTTTCAGATTTATTGAGGTATAACTAACAAATAAAATTATAAGATATTTAAAGTGTCCATCATGATGATTTATATATAGAAATATAGACAGATATATAGAGAAATACAGATACATGTTGTGAAACTATTTTCCCGCATCTAGTTCTATAACCTCACATATTTATCCTTTTTGTTTGTTTGATGAGAATATTTAAGTTCCACTCTCTTAGAGTGCATTTATTTCTAAAGCTAAATAAATAGTTCAATGTTCAAAAAACTTTGAAATATGGCAATTTAAAAACGAATATTTTTCCCTTCAGAACTTAGATCCAAGAGTTTTTAATAAGCTGGTATGCACTGTAAATCCCCAAGGGGAAAATACAGCAATGTAGTGCTACCCCAGCATTATTTGACCACAGAATCCTCATTTCAGAAAACATCGTGTAGAAAGAAACTTATGCCAAAGACATTCTGGGAAATATTGAAAACGATGATCTCTGTGCTCGCTGGGTTTTATGATATTAAGATCTCAAGTGTTTCATATGAAACACCTGTCAGAATGCTGTTTCCTTTCTCCATTCTAGAATAAATAACAATGAAACAAGGGGGGATGTATTTAGGACAGTTGCAATATGGACCCAGCCTACACCAGCAATTTCCCCGCATCAATTTCCCAAGTGGCATTGAGGGTTCGGTGGGGCAGGTTTATTTCAAGTTTGTGTGTTCCTTTTCTGGAGCTTAGATTCCTCACTGAGGAATTGAGACTTAACCCTTGCAAACTTAGAGTACTCAAACATTGGCCTTGAATTAAGATTGAGGGTCATTTACCAAATAGTCTCTTCAGCCATGATGGCTCTGTGATACATAACAATAATCCAGTCAGTTGTTATAGTAATCAACAGTCTTTTTGTCCCCTTTACCTTTTCTTAATTGCTTAAAATAGACCCTAATGAAACAAATGTCTAGAATTATTTAGAGCTGATTATTCTTTTCACCATACAAAATTATTAGAATATTATTGACTATATTCCCTATGCTATACTTTTCATCTCTGTGACTTAATTTATTTTAAAACTGGAAGTTGGCAACTCTTAATCTCCTTCAACTGTTTTGCCCATCCCCGTACCCCCTCCCCTCTGGCAACCACCAGTTTCTTCTCTGTATCTAAGAGTGGTTTTCTATTTGTTCATTTGTTGTTTTTTTAGATTCCACATATAAGTGAAATTATATGGTCTTTCTGTTTTGCTGTCAGACCTATTTCATTCAGCGTAATACCCTCTAGGTCTGTCCATGTTGTTGCAAATGGCAAGATCTCATTTTTTATGGCTGTGTAACTTCTATTATGTATATATTCTACACACACACACACACACACATGCACACACCATTATCTTCTTTATCCATTCATTTATCGATGGACCCCTGGCTTGCTTCCATATCTTGGATATCGTAAATAATGCTGCAATAAAGACAGGGTGCATATATCTTTACAAACCAGTGTTTTTTGTCTTCTTTGAGTAAATACCCAGTAGTGGAATTACTGGATCATATGATATTTGTATTTTTAAGTTTTTGAGAAAACTCCATACTGTTTTCCATAGTGGCTGCACCAATTTAAATTCCCACCAACAGGACACCAGGGTTCCCTTTTCTCTGTATCCTCACAAACACTTGTTATTTCTTGTCTCTTTGTTAGTAGCCATTCTGACTGGTGTGAGGTGATAATCTCATTGCAGTCTTGATTTGGATTTCCCTGATGATGAGTGATGTTGAATACCTTTTCATGTGTCTGTTGGCCATCTGCTTGTCTATTTTGGAAAAATGTCTATTCAGGCCCTCTGGCCATTTTTTAATTGGATTTTTTTTTGGGGGGGGTTCTTTTTGGTGTTAAGTTGTATAAATTATTTATATATTTTGGATACTAACTCCTTATTAATTGGCTGATTATTTTATACTTATAATACAGTCACAAGATTCACAAATTACTTGTTCAATCTCTGCCATAGCAACAAACCCTGCCAGTGCTTCAAACAGCAATTCTTTAAGTTGGTTCGTTATCTTTTTTCCAAATGATAATTTGAATGTTTATCTTTATATTTACTTCACAAAATAAGTAAGTCAGTAGCCACTGCAATACAACCCCTCTCATTTGTAGATTTCATCCTTCTTTCTCATTTCACTATTTTATATTTACAATGAACTTTCCAATTCTGGTTCATATGTACAAGAGACTGTGGACAGCACGTAACTATCTTATGAGTAGGCATTGCTATGTCTGTATTAAAAAATGAGGAAACTGAAGGTATGAAAACTAATCAGAGCTTCCTCAGTGTCAGGCTACAGGAGCTTAAATTCATTTAAATCTTTCCAGTAATACTATGTGGAAAGCGGTATTGTTATAGTCATTTACAAAAAAAGTGATTCAAATACAGAAATTAAGTTACATGTCTACACGCACATAGCGAGCAAGTGCTGGGATGAGAATCTGAACTCCAGCCATGGGCTTCCAAAGGCCACATACTCATCTATGCTGCAACTCTCTTCGTTTTGGTTCTAACCAACAACTCAACAGCCCAAGACAACCAGTCAATCATTTACTTGCAAAATATAATGATAAAACTGAAAGTTTTTAAGTGGATATTTGGTCCAATTTCTTTTAACTCTTATCTGGCACCTCTGCACAGTTTCAATAGAGTCATAATCTAAGATCAGTGATCAAAAATTATATTATTGAACACCTATGCCACCACTGTAAGATGGGGGACATTGTGCAAGAGATGACAAGCTGGAGTGTGAGAAAATATTAGAAATTCTATTTTAGAATAAAATAGCTTTATCTTTTTAACATTCATATGTTCTTGGTTTTATAATCCTCATAATATATCAGTACAGCATGCACTTATATTATTTAGAAATGAATGATACCTACACTGAGGTGCATGTTCATAATTATTACTACTTTAATGATGGTACACAATAAAACAATGTTTTGATATAGCTGAACTAGTCTATAAGGAATGGCATTTTGATTATAAGAAAATTTCACTCCACTTATTAGAGAATATTAGCATGTTATGGCATCTGTCTGACATTTATTGAGAGTCTACCATATATCAGGTACTGTTCTAAGCACAGGGATACATTAAAACAAAACAATTACCTTGAAGAACTTTAGGGCAGATAGATCATACACTAAACATAATAAATGAATCAATTATATAGCATGTGTGCTGTAGAAAAAAATAGGATAGCAAGAGAAGGAAGGCTAGAGGAAGGTTCCAGTAGTAAATATTAAATAATCATCCATTATATACCACATGATAATTGTGAAGAAACGAACACAATATAGTTGTAGGAATTCCAAGGATAGAAAATCAATATCTGGGCAAAGATAAAGAGTCATGCTAGCCAGAATTATAAGATGTCCCACAATGATCCATTTTCCTGTATAATCTCCTTCCCTTGAATGTGGACAAGACCTATAACTTACTTCTTTTTTTTAAAAAAGATTTTATTTATTTATTTGATAGAGACAGAGACAGAGAGAGCAGGAACACAAGCAGGGGGAGTGGGAGAGGGAGAAGCAGGCTTCCTGCTGAGCCGGGAGCCCGATGTGGGACTCGATTCCAGGACCCTGGGATCATGACCTGAGCCGAAGGCAGTTGCTTAACCAACTGAGCCACCCAGGCGCCCCGACCTATAACTTACTTCCAACCAACAGAATATGGCAAATGTGAAGGGACTTTGCACATGTAATTAAAGTCCCTAATCAGCTGACTTTAAGTTAATGTTAATCAAAGAGGGTATTATCCTAGGTGGGCCAGACTTAATCAGATGAGCCCTTTAAGGTCTTTGAGTGAAAGGTTTGAGGCCGCAGAGAATATATCTCTATTGCTAATTCTGAAGAAGCTTAGAGTAGAGGAGAAGGTAGATGTGGAATGACAGAGGAGAAAACACGTACACACATATACACACACACTATATAGTATTTAGTGAAGATGACTAGGTTCCAGGGTTCACAATTAGCTGCAGAAGGACACAAGGCTATAAAAGGAATTGGCACAATTACATTTTCAAATAACATAGGAGGTTAACAAAAAGCCACTCATGGAGAACTGACTAGCAGCAGTTTTATATCAATCTGGGCCTTTTCAGGGTGGAGAAAACTGGGTTATTAAATGGCAGACAGTTTTCTCTTAAACCCTATAGTCTATGTTCTATTACCAGTAGATACTTTAAAGTTACTCTCCTTTTATTGGCAGTATACTTAATATATAAATGAGGCAGCAGGCACCCTGGTTTTCAATGACCTGCCTGCTTGGTTTTACAATGTTTAATGTAGGCCAAGTTACTCTGAGCAAGAAGTCACTACTAATTATTTTATTCATACAGTGATAAATGAAAGAAAACCATGAATAAATGTGAATCCCAGAACTATTAATTAAGTTAGGATGAGTGTAATGCTATAATTCCTTTGTTTTTTTATAAAGAATTTATTAAAAATAATTTATCAAATATGCAAACTCATTTCAATATGTGAAGCTTAATTTTATTCTATAGTTACCCATCTTTCTCAGTCTGGTGTTAGCACTTACTTGACAAAATATATCCCAAATTCAAATCACTAAAGCAGAAAAGACACTTCAAGATTTAAAAAGAACTGGGATGCCTGGGTGGCTCAGTTGGTTAAGCATCTGCCTTCGGCTCAGGTCATGATCCCAGGGTCCTGGAATCGAGTCCCACATCGGGCTCCCCGCTCAGCGAGGAGCCTGCTTCTCCCTCTGCCTGCCACTGCCCCTGCTTGTGCTTTCTCTCTCTCTCCCTAATAAATAAATAAAATCTTTAAAAAAAAAAAAAAAAAGATTTGAAAAGAGCTATCTCTTTCTCCCTCTCTTTTTTTTCTTCTTCTCTTTTCTCCTCATGAAAAGAATGCATATTGCAATAAATAAGAGTTTGCTCAAATAAGTGAATAGGAAAAACAGGAACAAAAGAAATACCTAAAATTGGCATTGCTGACATTACCTTCTTAAAAGTTGGGGAGAAATTTTCTTTGTAAAAATTGTTTGAAGTATTCTTTTCATTTCCCTTCCTTTTACCCTCCTTTCTAAATACTTCTATCAACGATCAAAAAAAAAAAAAATTGAGGACATCAGTAAAGAAAAAGTACCATCATTAGGAAAAAAAGTATACATTGTTTTCGATCCTTGCATTTCATAAATTTCTAGTTGCACATAAATGAAGATTACTTGCATTCTTGCAGTGTCATTTGTAATCCAATAAAGTTTTTCAATTAACATTAGTTTTTCTACTAATTAAAAATATGCAATAGAAGGGTTAATCAAAACATTCTGGGCAACATCTATCCATTCAGTCTTTAAAGGAACGTGTAAAAAGCAGTTTCTCATACTCTGGCAAGCTAACTAATGATTGGCTTCTGGTATATTGGGCTGTTATGAAGCTAATAGCATACTAAAAATCTTCTCTTCATGTATAAATTAATTGCATTCATATGCAATTCACATCGCTGTGACTTACTTTGCATTTTGATGCTCTTAAAAGTTTATGTGAAACTTCTTGCACCTTCTTTTATGCATTCACAGCTTTGATTATCCATTCAGTAACCTGAATAAAGTGGTAGGCTGGAGTTCCTGGCAGTCAACTGCCATTAACTTGGAATAATTTGGCAGAAAGCTAAAATGTTTAGTTAAATTATGGTTTCTATAATTGCCTGAAAGATTTTAAAGAGGGTTAGTTTTGTTTTTTTTTTAATTTCCTGTTTAAAAACATAGAAAAACTAATAAGGCCCTTTGTTGTGTACTGGTATGTTTTCCAAGGAAGACTACTGGTCTTCCTGCAATGCTGATGTTTCTGATTGAGTTTTAAAGTTGAAAACATGGATTTTAGACTCTTTTTAATTCATTTTCTCTTCTCAATACAAGTGAAGATAGAGAATCACTTTACAAAGTGTTTCCAAAATTTGTTTCAAAATGTATTTATAAAAATGTTTAGAACTGGACAACCTGAATTTTATGGATTTTTCAGTAATCAACTTATCCTTGTCAAAAGATAAGAAAAATGGCCTAGACTATCTCTATGACAACACATTTGCCTTCAGATTTGACTTTTCTGTCTCTAATAAAAATAGTAACATCTTAACTCAAGAAATCAGGCCCCAAATAATTACGATCAGGTCTTTTAAAGTCAGATGATTTTAAATTTAGGATAAAAGTTATGGAATCTTCTTTCCTTTGGATTTTAAAACATCTGATTAGGTCTCTGTTCATCTTATAATTAGAAGCAAAATGCTGTAACTTTGTTGTAAGACAGTTTCTTTTGGTAGGGATCAAATCATTAGCAATATAACTTAAAAGGATATTGTGCTTTTTGTTAAAATTTAGTGTCAAAGTTCTAGATGTATCTAATTGATGATGAAATAACAAGGATTCTATATTAATGAGTATTTGTAAAGATGCATGGATCTTGATAGAAGAAGGGCTTGCCTGTATGGCCGTTAATATTTGCCAAACAAAAGTACAAATAATGTACATTCAGCCACAAAATACAAGCTGTTCCAAAGTGAACCTTACCTATCAACTCTTGACACCAGCCAGAAGAGAAACATACTATTTATTTTCTCTACCTGACAACGGACAACCGAAACTTGGCCTATTTACTTTCATGAAGGAAAGGGTCCCAGGTAGGGCTAGAAAAAGATAAAATTGTCTTTAATTAACTCTCAACTCTTTCTTTTCATAATCCATCCTAAAACAAATATTGGCACCTTGCTCTTCATTAAACAGCCGGTATGAGTCTGTTGTGAGTCAGAAAAATGTAATAGCTTTGCTATCAAACAGACAATGGTACGATTCCTACTGTTATCCCTTACTGGCTCTGTAAACATAATTAAGTTGTTTAACCTCTTTCAGCCTGATTTCTACTTCAAATCTGCAAATCAGAATAATGATCCCTACATCAGTGGGCGGTGGGGATAATTAAACAAAATGATGTTTGTATCAATCTAGTTGCCTAAACCCTAGTAGGGTCACTATACAGTTTGCCCACAATTCATGAGGTCATTTTCCTTTATGGGCCAGTTTGATATCCTGTGGCTTTCTCCCATTTCTGTATCCCTGAAAGAACTCCTAAAAGGAAACAAGGAGGATTCATTTATGACTAGGGCTTTAATGCCGCTGGAATGCTCCTTTGTTAGGCTATCCAAGTAGTGGCATAAACTTGACTTTAGACTTGGAGCCCTGTTTCACTACCGAACCAAGATCCTTTGTCTTCTACAGTTGATGCCCTGTGTTCCCCCACCGACTTCTAGGGCCCTGGTGACATAGTCTGTCAGCTTTGCCTCATGGCCCAGACCTCTCCTTCCCACTGAATAGATTGACTAGATGCGAATGTACTGTAGATTCTAATGTAGTCTCACATTGGATCCTCTACTGATTTCTCTGGACACATGGATCAAGGTACAGACTCTTGCCCATTCTGCCAGCTATTATATTTAGATATAGTGACACTGTTTTGACTTTATTTCAGGGGGCATTTTCTCTTTCTGCCGCCTGGCTTCCATTACCTCTACCTTAAAACTGCAATTATTAGAAGTTTTAAATTGCTTTCAGTGAACAACCTTTCCAAAGAAGAGTAAGAAATTGTTGCCAGCTACCTATTTCTGACCAAGTATGTGACTTGCACCGTGAAGATTTTTTTTTTCCCCACAGTGCTCTAAAGAATTGGTGGGGAGGTGCAGGAAGTAAGGAAGGTGCATATCCTGGTCTACTGGAATTTCAGTTTTTACTCAACAGAGCGCTGCCCCACATTTTATATGTAAAGTTCCTGGAACACAGTAAGTATTTAATATATTACTTAATATATCTTGTTTTCTTGTCCTCTGTGCACTGATGTATAAAACTCCACATACCAAATCTGTCCATCTTACTCTCCATTGCAATTTAGCTACCCCAAACCCAAATACTTGAAACTCTGTTAGGCTGCTGAAGATCAGGGAAACAGTGCACTAAAAAAATTAAGAGATGTTCAGGCAAGACATATTCCCATTCCTGAACACTAAATTCTTTAACTCATAAGAATACTCGCTCAAAAGGAAGAATTTCAGAAATTGTTGCAGGTTACATGTTTTTGAGATTTGTTTGCAAAAAGATTTATCCTCATGTCTCTCACAAGATGACACACAAGAAACTATGTTCTCTACCTAAAAATAAAGCATCTGAATGAGAAGGTATCTCAAAGGCTGAAACATAGAAAAAGGACAAAGTAGATGACAAAGTCAAAATGGAAAGTAATATTTAGCTATTATTCAGAGCTCTTTTTTTTCTCACTTGTTGCCTATTGTTTCCATGAGCAACCAAGAAGATACCCTGTTCTACCCCTCTCTGCTGAGGTTTACTTGATAACATGAATTGGCTCCTGCCAATCTCTGGATATCTTCTTGCACTGGTCCTACACATTCATCCCAATCTCCTGACACATGGACCTGCATATAGTCTATTTTTCTCTACAAGATTGGAGGTCTTCATAATGTTTCATGTGTTACATGAATCCTTGCACTCGATTCTGTTGTTCCTCCACAACTTCAAATCTAAAGGGTGCTCATAACGAAACTGAAAGCATATGCAAATATACTTAATGCTGTCAAAGGCATCTTCAATCTGTAAAAACATTAAAATAATATTATGTATGTTTTCAGACTTTATGGTTTAAGACATTCACATGCATACAGATAGATGTGTATATATACACGTGTGTATGATATATTCACATGCATATATTGTTTGTAAACATGTATATCTGCATCTGTACATATATAATGGCATATATAAATGTATTTTAAATATACGTAATTGGATATATATGTAAACATGTGGGTGTATATGTGTGTATGCACATATGTGTATACAGATGTATGTATATTATTGACCATATGTAGATGTATATAATGGTATATACAGAAAGGTGTGAGTATGTATATGTGGGGGAGCAGTGTGTGTCTGTGTCTATTCATATAGATAAATAGATATAGATCTATTCTATACTGCAGAGCATTTCCCAGGCTCCTGAGTCAGTAGTTCTCAACTGGGGGCAACTTTGCCTCCCAGAGGACATTTTGGCAATGTCGAGACATTTATGTTTGTTGCAAATGAGAGTGAGGGGGTGCTACTGCATCTACTGGGTAGAGGTCAGGAATTCTTCTAAACTAGTTATTATGTACAGGATGGCCCCACAGCAAAGAGTTATCTGGCCAAAATGTCAACCGTGTAGAGGCTGAGAAACTTGGCCTCACAGGTTTCTTTGCAAATAGCAGACACAGTAGAATACTCCAGTGTCCCCTGCATCACCAAGGCTAGGTTAGTATGATAGTACACATTTGGTTGTAGGCTATATTCTCATGCAGTTGATAATTACTTACAGCAACTAACATAACTTTTCACAACTCGTACTCAGCCCAGCATCACCCGGGAATGACAGTAGTTGATTGTTTGGCACTAGGCACCAATGACTTATGCAGGAATAGAAGGCTACATGGTTTTTCTTGATCCATAACTGAAGAGACCACCTCAGGGATAAACATTAATCATCAGATGCAATCATGCTGCTCTCTGCCTCGTGCATTGTGCTATTTTAATTATGACTCTTTTCTTTTGACAATAAGGTTAAAAATATTAAGCAAGTTCACTTGAGAACATATTTGTTCTTCCTTCTAGTGAGCATTTAACAATTACTTGATTGAAGATCTGAGCTGTAGGTAGCTATAATTTTGCAGACTCGTTATATTATTTCTGGCTTACTTAAGTGTTGACTCATTTTGTACTGTCTGAGAGCTGAAAAAAAATCGTTGGGGAAAGGCTAAAAATACCTTTGAGTTTTCTTTGTATGGCTTCAACTTTATTTCTCTAATGTATGATCAAAATTGTATTCTACACACATAAGGAATCTCAAAATCTTTCAAAAGGGGGAAAACTCTTCCTCTTTTCCTTTAGTGCTCTCAGACTTTGTGTCATTTGATAATATACATGAGTAGGTTTAATAGTCAATCATTTCCCAAATCTAATTTGACTGTCGAATGGGGTTTAATTTACATCATGATACAATTTCTCACACCAGAAAGCATAGTAACACTTTTTTTTTTTTCATGAGGTTAATGGTGATCTAGCTTAAAGCCTAAAAGATAATTACAAGGAATGTGCTTCAGGTGACAAAGTAGTTTTGACAATCCCAGACTATTGACAGCTTTTTAATTATACTTCTTTCCACCATAAGAGACTGTATGCCTTCTGCTAAATAGTTTAAAGGCCTGCCATTGTGCCTTTAAAATTAATACCCATTGTAATCAGTATTTTTAAGCTCCTGATACTGTAGGTGCCTGAAATCACCCCACCATTCCACAACTCCTGAAATGAAATGAGAGTCGGGTTACTAATTTTCCTCATCCATGAAATAAAAAAGAGTATCAAGCAAGAAATACATAACTATTTTTTATTCTCTTTGTCTTCTTTACTCACTTGATATTTTGTGATATTTAACAATTTTTAAATTTCAGGTATTTTTTTTGTTTTGTTTTGGTTTAAGTGAAAGTTTGTCAGTGGAGAAGGTCAGAATCCAAGAAAAGATGAACAGTCTAGGATTTAGTAAATTAGAATGGAAACAAAACAAAACAAAACAAAAACCAGAAAGAAAAGCATTTTATTCAGAAGTACTTATTCTTCTGCAAATACCTACACATTTTCAAAAAAACATATTTAGCTATTAGATAATAGGAAAAAGCTGAAAAAAGGTCAACAAATTTATTACTGTCTTTAAGTCCAAATTGATCATTTTTTTTCTTCAGGTTTCAAGTTCCCATTAGTTAACATACAATGTAATATTAGTTTCAGGTATAGAATTTAGTGATTCATCACTTACATATAACACCCAGTGCTCATTACAAGTGCCCTCCTTAATACTCACTACCCATTTAGCCATTTCCGGCCCACCTCTCCCCAATGACCCCCAGTTTTCTCTGTAGTTAAGAGTCTTTATGATTTGCTTTCCTCTCTTTTTTTTCCATCACCATGTTCATCTGTTTTGTTTCTTAAATTCCACATATGAGTGAAATCATATGGTATTTGTCTTTCTCTAACTTATTTTGCTTAGCATAATACTCTCTAGTTCCATCCATGTTGCAAATGGCAAGATTTCATTCCTTTTGATGGCTGAGTAATATTCCAGGATATATATATATATATATATATATATATATATCCCACCTCTTCTTTATCCATTCATCAGTCGATGGACATTTGGGCTCTTTCCATAATTTGGCTATTGTTGATAATGCTGCTATGAACATTGGGGTGCATGTATCTCTTCAAATCAGTATTTTTGTATCCTTTGGGTATGTACCTAGTAGAGCAATTGCTCGATCGTAGGTTAGTTCGATTTTTAACTTTTTGAGCAACCTCCATACTGTTTTGCAGAGTGGCTGCACCAGCTTGCATTCCCACCAACGGTGTAAGAGTGTTCCCTTTTCTCTGCATCCTGGCCAAAATTTGTTTCCTGAATTGTTAATTTTAGCCATTCTGACAGATATGAGGTGATAGCTCATTACAGTTTTGATGTGTGTTTCCCTGATGATGACTTATGCTGAGCATCTTTCCATGTGTCTGCTAACCATCTTCTATCTTCTTTGGAAAAAAAAAAAGTCTATTCATGTCTTTTGCCCATTTCTTAACTGGATTATTTGTTTTTGGGGTGTTGAGTCTGATAATTCTTTATAGATTTTGGATACTAACCCTTTATCAGATATTTCATTTGCAAATATCTTCTCCCATTCCAAAGGTTGGCTTTTAGTTTTGTTGACTGTTTGCTTTGTTGTGCAGAAGCTTTTTATTTTAATGAAGTCCCAATAGTTTATTTTTGCTTTTGTTTCCCTTGCCCCAGGAGACATATTGGGTAAGAACTTGCTACAGGCCGAAGTCAAAGAGATCGCTGCCTGTGTTCTCCTCTACACATTTAATGCAATCCCTATCAAAATACCATCAGCATATTTCACAGAACAAACAATCCTAAAATCTGTATGGACTCACAAAAGACCCTGAATAGCCAAAGCAATCTTGAAAAAGAAAAGCAAAGCTGGAGGCATCACAATTCTGGACTTCAAGTTATATTACAAAGCTATAGTGATCAAGACGGTATGGTGTTAGCATAAAAACAGACACATGGACCAATGGAACAGAATAGAAAACCCAGAAATGGATGCACAACTATATGGTCAACTAATCTTCGACAAAGCAAGAAGGAATATCCAATGGAAAAAAGACAATCTCTTCAACAAATGGTGTTGGGAAGACTGGACAGCAACATGCAAAAGAATGAAACTGGACCACTTCCTTACACCATACACAAAAACAAATTCAAAATGGATGAAAAACTTAAATGTGAGACAGGAAGCTATCAAAATCCTAGAAGAGAATAAACTAATCAAATTTTTAAAACTTATTTTTTTCAAATTAGGTAAGCCTGGATTACTTTGACATAAATTTAGTTCTATTTTTTAGGTTGATGTTATTCACACAAAGTCAAACATCCATATGGAAAATGAAAATTTTAGTCACATATCCAGATGTTTGACTACATTAAATCAAATCAATTTTTACTTTGGATTCTCATTTTGTCAAGAAGATTATATTCTTCATTTCATAAATTCTATTCTTAGCACCCAGGTCTTCACTCAGGGTCAAATTATGATCTGATATATATTCTTTGTGGTTTATACAAAGAAATTGAATTGAAACTTAGTCCACATCAGACTATGATAATAACAGTCATAATATTCAGAGCTTACAGAGACTACCTGTTTCAAGACCATCATTTATTTTTATTTTTTAATTTAAAGATTTTATTTATAATAAATAAAATAATGACAAATAATGACAGAGAGAGACAGACAGCGAGAGAGGGAACACAAGGGGGGGGGGTGGAGAGGGAAAGCAGGCTTCCCATGGAGGAGGGAGCCCAATGCGGGGCTCGATCCCAGGACTCTGGGATCATGACCTGAGCCGAAGGCAGGCGCTTAACAGCTGAGCTACCCAGGCTCTCCTCAGCACCATCATTTAACAGAAAAGAAAAATGATGTCACAAGATATCAAATGGCATGTTCAAGATCACACAGTTATTTAGTGACAAAACTTAGTGAAGTGTGATTATCTGGTTTAGTTTTAGTATTCTACCATACCACTCGAATTAATACAACTATTATTTACCTTTCCTGTATGGTTCATGGCATTTACAATCCACTTATAGAAATTAAACGGACAAAATAGACAGAATTTTCAGATTTTACAAAGACAGGTAAAATCAGTAGAATGTCTACAATAGTGGATCCAACACTTTTCTGTGTAACATTCAACAGGATCCTTACTCTGTCAGGTCTTTAATTTCTCCAGGCTTCAACCTTCAACTAGTAAAGTGGAGCTAAGTTTGGGGAGGAGTATATAATATGATATCTTCATTGTGGTTAGCGTGCCTGTGGCATGAGGGGGATTAGAAAAGCCATGGAGGTTAGAAAATACTCAGCAGATTTAAATAAAAGGAAACAGAATGAATGCATAATATACATATTTTTATTAAGTATCTACTATGTGCCAATCACTATGCTCATGCTGAGGATAAAATACCAAGGTTTGGGCTATGAAAATAACTTGTTCAGTTTATTTAACTTACCTGGCTAAAAATGGGATTCAAATTCATTATTATTATTTTTTCTTTTCAAGAAGATAAGACTGGAATAAGACTAGAGAGGTGGGAAAGGTGTAGTGTGGAGTCCTGAAAAGTAGCAATGGGAAGCCATTAAAGATGTTAAAGAAAAAGAAAAGAGCTCTGATAGGCAGACTAGTATAGGAAAATTATTATGGAGGATGATATCTATTCTAGGAAAAAAAGTTCACTTTACTGATGACAGTTAAAAATGTAACAGAATTTTATAAAAGTGTCAGGACAGAGAAGGAACTAATACGCATTGATCAATAAGAACTTTATAGGCATTTAGCATTCACCAATGGGTAAAAAATTTACAGGAACTTTCTTAGTCATGCAGTACCATACCCATTTTACAGAAATAATAAATCCCTTACTCTGTATTACAACACATATCTTGAAAATGAAAACAAAGAGAGAGCTATGAGAACTTTTGAGGAAAAAAAGCTTGATGACTGGCTAATAAGGAGGAACTGTCTCAGAAATTATTATTTGTCATGTGAACAGGTGGTTTTAGGAATATTAATTGCAATTAAAAAAGAAAAACATGAGTAGGAAGATCTGGATTCCATAGTGGGTAGAAGTTGGAAGAGAAAAGATGATGAAATATATTTGCATTTTTGATGGCTTTGGTCTAGAATTCTAATTAGCACCTATTTAGTGGCATGTTTTTAGAAATGAACTACTGAATCATGAATGATGATAGGGAAGTTATGATTAAAAATACATTTTTAGAGTCAGTTTCATAAAAGTAATAGTTGAAACTCTATAAATGGATACCTCACTGAAGGAAGAGGCATGTCAAGTTAAAAACTGTTGTCAAAAACTTTAAATGCCCAATTTTACATGAAAAGAAGAGGAGCTGTCACAAAGTGCAAAACAAGGTTAGAGCAGTGTCACAAAAACCTTTTAAACAAGTGGATGGTTAACTGTCAAATATTGGAAACACACAGAGTACAATGAAAACTGGCAATTACTAGACGTGGCCACTGTGTCGTCAGAGTTACCACTGTACGCCCAGGACAGATTGCGGAGATCAGGGGTGAAGAATTAGAACTGGCAAGAGGTAGACCAGCAGTCCCCAAAACCTATCTCAGATTCTTAATTAATCTGGAGAAAACATTTTCACTGACCCATGGTGAAATTTGGTGGAAAGATGGGAAGAATATAAAGGTAAATAAAAACAAATCAAATGATCCATGAGTATTTACTGCCTACTTTTGGGGGGCTAAATATTTTCCTAAATAAAATTATAGTAGTGAGAGATATAATTTTTGTTTGTTTTGCCTTTTGAGATATAATTATTTTTAACTATTTTCTTATGGTAAAACAAAAATGTTAACAACCATAAATAGGGAGCCATAAAGTTTCTTTTATAAATATTACCATCAATAGAATTCTAAAGTTACATGGACTCAAAGAGAATGTTACCTTTATGAAAAAATAATTGTAGATTTGAATGCAAGAGGACAGTATCTAGATGAGGTGGCTGGGTTACTCTAAAGGTTTGTGAAATGGGAAAAAAAAAGTAGAGAAGAATATTAAATATTAAAAATAGGAAAACTAGTTAATAGATATTTAAAAGAGTTAACCAGGAGTGATGTAACAACAAAAGATAGAAATATTAGCCTTAGAAAAATTGGCTTTTAATCCTCTGAGTCCAGAATTTGATGAAATTGATGCCATAATTTAGTGTATATTCTTGTCTTTCCACAAGGTATTTTCCCTTTACTTAATATTCACACAGAAATATTGGAACATGAACTGTGAATACTAAAGTGAGAATTAAGCCTATCTTTATGAATATATTTATACAACAAATATATAATTATAATCCAAGATGTATTAAATAATAAACCATTCTTTCCAAGTATTATAATACATACTACATTCTAGATTTATGTGTTTTTAAATGAGGTAATTTCTAGCTTTTTGTCATTTTTCATTCTTCAAGTTCCCACATCTTGTAACAGCCTGGCAAGTATAGGGGCTCAGTAAATATTACGTGGAATTATAGAAAAATATTTGTAAATTGTTTGGTGTGAAGCAACAATTTTTCTACTTGTGCTCATCTATTTACATGCTTTTGTCATTGTTTTAGTGTTTTCAGAGTCATCCTATTTTAACTTCAGAGCATGAACACAAGATTTAGCAGGGTCTTGCATTTCAATGCTCCATCATTTGTAGTCTAAATAATTATATGCCATACATAAGATTTCCTGGGCCTTGGTGTGAAAAAGTTAATGCCCTTTATGTGGCTAGAATGAGTTATCAACTAGTATTTATGTGTTTTACAACAAATTGTTTGTCACTTTCTCTGATTAAATGTGCTATAATAACATTATTGTCATCATTCTTCTTAAGTTGCTGTTGATATTTAAATCATGCTGTCTCCTTTTCCTGAAATAGCCATGCCATTTTCTAAATAAATATCTCCCTTCAGGTGGAAATGAATAACCAAAAGTCAGCCATATTAGGATATAGACACTCAGACTCTAACTTTATAACATATGATGGAAGTGTGAATTGCAGTCAATCTATTTGTAATAACTCCCTTTACAGAATATAAAGTTATTCAAATAATAAAAAAGAATTTATTGTAGAATTTTTCTGTTTCATTTTATAACTTTTCTTCTTCTTATATTGCACATATATTTTTTATCTTTAGATTGCTTCTCCAAGAATGAAATTCAACCCACATTTAATGTAGCTGTTTTTGCCTACGTTTATCTAATTTGAGTTGAAAAAAAAATGCATCATCCTGACACAAAATACTTCTTTTTTTTAAGCCACAAAGTCTACATGAATTAGACTTTTATCCATCTCAAAAATGTGCCCATGTCCAGAAAGATTAAGTCAAATATAGAATTGAATAATTGCTGAATTAGTATTTCTATCTAATGAAATTCTAAGCCTGACTCACACATTTTGCCTCAGAAGCCAGATTTGGAGTTTTCACTATCAAGATAAATGCCTAAATTCTCCACTTCACATCACTTTCCAGATATATATGTCTTATACATGTATACTAATTGTGAAAATCTGGAATTTAATTAAAAAGCGCAGTAAAATTCAAATTAAGTTATAGTTTTAGATTACATATTCCTGGGAATATTACAACCCTCATACTGCTGGCTTTTTAGTGCTTTGCAGAAAAGCTTTATTAAAAAGACTTTAAAGTGAGATTAATTTAAGTTTAAATTGTCACTTACAAAACTCTTCCAGCTAGCCTGAAGCAAAATTACATCTAATTCAAAATTAAAATAAAAGATTTTAGCCCTCTCAAATCTTTTAACTGGTGCTAACCCTTATTTCATTCTTAATTTCCACAATCCACAGAGAAATTTACCATATTGTGTAGACTAACAGTCTAAATTATTGAAGAGGAATGCAAGTGTATGATTATGAGTGTAACTAGATGTGTTAGTTCAATAGTTAAGTAGTGGAAGGAAAAATAAGGTAAATTCGCTAATTATAATACAGGATACCTTGAGGCATTCTTTGACTCCTCATTTTCACTCATAGGGTATATCTAATCTGTCAGAAAACTGTACTGCCTTAAATCCATTTTTATATACCAAGTGACCACTTCTTGTCACCTCCAGTGCTACTACTCAGTTCAAGTCATTATTGTCACTTCCCTGCTTATTACAGTAAACTCCAACAAGACTCCTATTTCTATCCTTCCCCACTACAGTCTATCTCAACAGAGGGTCCAGAGCCATGCTTCATAAACCTAGTTCAGATCTCGGTCTTCCTCTGTTCAAAATTCCCAATAGTTTCCACCTTGCTAGAGGAAAAGCAGAGTCCTTACATTGCCAACAAAGCCCTCTAACATCTGACCCAGGATAACTCCTCTAGTTCTACCTCCTCGATCACTCTGCCTCAGTTCAAGCCCCACCTCAGGACACTTTCTGTGACTACTCCTACCTCCAGAACATCTCTCCAAATATCCACAACTCTCCAGATCCTTGCTCAAATGTCACCTTTTCATTGAGGTCTTACTTAAACATTGGATTTAAAATTATATATGCCCCCATTGCCAAAATCTCCACTCCCTTTCCCTGCTTTTTTTTCCCATAGCTGTTATACCTTTCTATAATATGTAATTTATTATGCAACATGCTTATTGTCTGTCTCACCACATTAGAATGCAATCTCCAAGATAGCAAAAACTTTTGTTTGTTTTGCTCACTGATCTATCCCCAGCACCTACACAAGTGCCTGGCATATAGGTCATCAAGAAGTAAGGCAACTACAGTCAAAGGGCCACGGTGGTTCACAGGAGAAAAGGGTCATAAGCAGTTTTTAAAAAAAATGTGTCAGAAAGCATGTGACATTTGACATAAACCCTGAAGGATAACAGAAGAGTATACGTAGGGGAGACCCAAAGCATGCTCAAAAGTGTCTAGCTCACCCAGAACTGGAGTATGCTTAGGGGAGTTTTGGAAGATGACAGGGACATACTGAAAGCATTTGGTGCAAGGTCTTGAATGCCAAGGATGAGAGCTTATACTTTCTATTTATTTTGTTTTGTTTTGTTTTGTTTTTTCCCTTGTGATAATCTCTTATATGTTCAGGCTACTAAGCTAGTAAAACTCTTCAGAATAAAACTGGGAGCTACTATCTATCAAATCATATCATTTTCTGAATCATTGCATGTTTTCTGCTATTTGCTGGCTCAACTTTATTTTGTGCTTCTATCCACAGAGAATGTTCAGTGAGTAACTCAGCTAATTAGAACTTATTTTGAGCCTTTGCATGAAATAGAAAAAATAAATAAATAAAAATAAAATAAATAAAAAATAAGCCTTCCCAGTGTGTGAATTCTTGGTTTATGGTATAGGTTTAATTAGAATTGGATTAGAATCAAGATCAAGGGTGGTCATACATCTTCTAATTAATTTCAGGATTTAGCATCTGAGCTCTTCTGCAAGTTCAGGTCAATTTTACTTTCTCGCTCTCTTGATTCTTGCTAGAAAAGCAAAGCAGCTAGTAAATGTTCACTCCAGACACTAATTGCAAAGTTGCAAAATCTACTTCTGTGAGTGACAGTAAGTACATCTGACCTCACAAAATAAAGCTTTCTCATTTAATTCCTGTAAAAAGTGACTGAATATCAATATCATAATAAATGTTAGCCTCATATTAACTTAGGTAAAAAAGCAAACCAACAAACCTTTGACAATGCAGAAAATACATGTTCTTCTTTACTTGGCATTCTTATATGCACCTTCCATTCTAAAGATACAATGATTCACAATCAAGGATCAATGAAACAAGCAATGTTATTAGTGGTACTATCAAATACTCAAGTTTATGTACTTTATGTAAATTGTCTTGCATAGTTTTTTGAGACTTTTTTGGCAATTTTTTATGTCACACCAGAAAATGAAAAGACCCAAAATAGTATTACTTGACTTTTTGAGCCTATGTTAAAATTCATAGAGCAAATCAGAATTTCATTAATGAAAAGTACAGCACTTGAAGACATCTATTTTTTTAAATGTGTTTTAGTGTTTTAAATATTGATGCCAATAGACTATATATTAGTTATTTTGTGAATATCACTGTAGCAAATGATATCTTTAAGGAAAATAGATACAAGTTTAACCTCCTGCTCCAAGGAGAGTTTTTATGTGGTTGAATCTGATACTCATGATTTGGTGCTAGCCTTAATTAGAGTATAACTTCTTATAAAGAACTTCTGGTGATACATAATTTACTCATAAAAAATTAGCAGCCCTATGGAATGTTGCAGTGATATTTAACAGGAAAAATAGAATATAATAAAAATTAACAAAGGTTCATAAGTTTCACTTTTATAAGATAGAACAAAAATATACTATTTTTGCATAAGGATGAAGAACATATTTAAATATTCTCAATCAGTTGACCTTTTGTTTCATTGCAAGATATTTGTCCTTGTTAAGCTCTGGTGTCAAAAGACTATTGCATTTTAAAGCCATTTCAAGGCTAAAAATATTCAGAATTTCTACTTCATAAAAATGTAAATTTGCATAAAGTGATTTACACTCTTAGAACACGAGAAGCATGAAACTAAGATTCTTCCTATTATATTAGGACTTGTGAATGTCAGATCAGAAGTGTATATTTTGATTATTATTTTTATAGGAATATAATGAAAGTTCACTAGATTGGGGCCAGTCCTGGACCAATTAAATCATCTCGCTTTGTTTTTCCAACATGAGCAAGGAAAAAAGAATGGAAAAACAGACTCTACAGTGAACTCTTTAAAACATCATATAAAAAAATCAACAATGAAATACTTTTTAATTAAGAATGGAGGGCATAATCTCTGCTATGTTTACCCTTGAAAAGTAATTATATGAATTGAAACATTACATTTTAGTATTATTTTTTGTTTTCTTTTAAAAGGTGAGTAGTGTCTATAAGAGGTGCATTTTTTTTGTTAGTAGCACATACTAAAAGGAACTTTACAGGTCTAAACTAATTTAAGTGTATGACACTCTAGGTATACTCCTTAGTTGAACTTTCTATTACTGCAGCCTATAGCTAATTCTATGGAATGGTTTCTCATCAAATCATGTTAAGACTACTTAGTAACCAAATTTCATAATTTTATGATGCTGTGACTGAAGACCATGGCTAGAGACCCCTGGAGGCCAGGCACTACAATAGTGCAAAAAGGGAGCATATACTGTCAGAAGGATTGTATCTGAATCTACTGTAAATTTACCCTTATCTGTACCTGTTTCAACAACCTCACTCTCACCCCTGTGTCAGCCTTGAGCTGGAATATTTCACAGCTTCTGATTTGTGTCTTTACCCTTGCCCACACATTATTACACATAATGAATTGGCTCAATAAATATATTATTACCTCTTCCCCAACCCAACATCAGTGTCCCAGTGTGGCCGATGACTACTTTCAGTTCAATTCCTCATTTCTTGGTATTCGGGTTAATTCCTCATTTCATTGCCTTGTAGTGACTGTAACTCAACTCCTGGTCATGAAGTAAATGACTGAAACTCACATATTCTTTTTTTCTTTATAAGTGATTCCTAATTCCTACTTTATGCCTGGAGTAAAGATTCCAATAAAGTCATGTGCTTACCAAGAGGACATGTACTTTAGAACATGGCAGACCTGTTCTTTGGGTCGTTTTGCAAAAGTACTCACCCCTCTCAAAGTACAATAAGCTAACTCATGATATGGGGCCAATGACTGTTCCTACAAAGATATACTTCTCCTGGGATCCCTGACATTTAAATAGGAGACAACTAGAGATACCTTGCTGCGATCCCATGAAGGGATCACTGGTGGTAAAATTCCAGGCACAATGGAAAGCTGAGGAAAAGATAGTTTGAGGTTGGGATGAAGAGTTACCTGTCAATTCTCACATCTCACATAAGTATTTTCTTCCTTCTATCATGTGCCAGTATAGCCCTATCTCTCCAGAGGGTTTTATGTGGTTATCAAGTAGGTACCTTCACCCCCTTCCTCCTCAAGTGATGATTTCCTTTTTTATAATAATCCTATTGCTTCTCTCAAACGTGACTTTCATGTGATATGTATTTTGAGAAACATTCTTTTAACAAAGCAGGATATGGTCACATATGAATATAAATTCCATTTTGGTTTATGCTATGAAGCAGCTATGCCAAAAAAAAAAAAAAGTATGTGAATTGTGAATGACTTTAGCCTCACACTGCAGCTGTGAATGGAAGAGGTTTGTCTGTTAGACTAAGTAGCCATATGAACAGCTTGGGTCAAGTCACAGTGTGCTAGGAATTAATTAATTGTAAGAATCAGATTATCATTTGGTATAACCATTGAAATGTACTTAGTAACTGTTTGTAATGCCATGAGAAAGAAACTATAGTCATCCTTATTGCATTTGCTAAAAATCCAGTCTGTTTTCTAAGCAACTGATGCAATTCCTGGTTTCAGATATAGAGGGACGTGATTTATTTTGGATGAATTTAACTCATTTTGTTATTTATTTAGGAAGTTATGTTTTTGTCATATGGAAGCACTGGACAGACATCTTGGTGACGGACATCAAAGCCAAAGGGAAACAACAGTACCCAAGGTCTTCCTTGGTGGCAACTTGAGCTGTTAACCAAAGAATAGTTCCACAATCCATTTTGCAGATGGCTTGTACTTTCATTACAATCATATTGATTAGATATGCCATTTTAAGATACATTGCACACAAAGGCACTAGCCATATTCCCAGAGCAAGAGTGCCTATTCTCTCCTCTCTCATCCCACAACCATCCAGAAACACAATCATAATCTCTAGACTTTATAATCACTGTCTCAACATCAGATGTGCCCCTCAATCAGGGCTTTCCAGAACATAGTGACTGTCTAATAACCTCATCTATTCTGCTGGTATCCTAACTCTTTTCTCAGCTAAGCTTCACATTCCAACAATTTCAAAAATTTAGGACAGTGGGTCTTAAATTTGGCCTGCAGCATAAGCACCTAGAAGATGTTAAAGCACAGATTACTGGCCCCACTTCAGATTTTCTGATTTAGTATGTAGGGTGATATCTCCTGAAAAGGATGGGGTCCCATGGTTTCCCAGGTGATTCTGATGCTGCTGGTCCAGGGATCAAACTTGAGGAATAACTGCCTTAAGACCTAGGATTTCCAACCTCTTTCACTTTCGTGTGTTTGTCACGTCAGTTATCAGCTGAACTCTTTTGTTTGTTTGCTCCTGAGCTACAGAATTTTATGGAAAAAAAAATACTAAAACCTATTTGCTTGGCCCTCTACAAACTCATATTAATTGAATTTTCCAGGTTTTTACTGCTACTCTATAATCTGTCTTTCCTTTTTTTTTTTTTTTTTTTTTTAATTAGATTAGGTACAATCTTCTTCTGGGATTCAACTACAGAATCTACACTTGCCTCCTGAATTCACATTTGAATTCCTTCTTCTGCTCAATTATTCAACAGCTATTTATTAAATACCTCCTAAGTGGATATAAAAAGAGCACAAATAGTGTTTCTGTTATAACAGAACTTACATTCTGGTTGGGAAAAGAGAAAATAAAACAAAAAAAAAAATGTGAAATATAACCTAGGTAGTAGTATGCATTGGGAAGAAAAATAAAGCAGAGAAACTGATTTTTTTGTGATATGGTTCTAACTATACACTTTCTTTTCTCCTAGAAGGAATTTTCCTATTACTGGGTACCATTATTATCCTGTCAGCCATCTTGCCTCTCCTTCTCCTTCACAACCTTCTCCCCATTCCAAACAGTTTCCCCTGTTTGACTCAGACAGTCAACATACAATTTCTAATTCCATAGAATATTTTCTATCTGTAGTTTTACAACAACCAATTTTGGTCTTGGTTTTGGTGTGTTTGTTTTTGTTTTTGCTAATCTTTTACTAGGAGCAGCTTAATAGTTAACCATCAACCACAATTTCCTACAGGTACCAAAACAACACTTTAGGATCATAGTGCTATTCTATCAGCATACCAACTCTATAAAGCAAGTACTTTTAGTACTCCTATTTAGAAAAGAGGAGATGCAAGTATTTTACTAAGTCATAGAAATTTGAATCCAGGCAATACGTCTAGAACCTGGGATTTTAATAAGAGGAGTGTAACAATAACTGTGATTAGGAGGGGAGAACATAAAATGGTATGACAACAAAGAAGAGCAGGATGCTATTCCTCCTAGAGCACTTGGGAAGAAGTCACCTGGGTGGATTTTGTGTCACTTGGTAGTTTGAGTGTGTCTTAGGTTAAAAATCCCTTTAAAAAGACAAATTTAGGGGCGCCTGGGTGACTCAGTCAGTTAAGCGTCTGCCTTCGGCTCAGATCATGATCCCAGGGTCCTGGAATTGAGCCCCGTGTTGGGCTCCCTGATCGGCAGGGAGCCTGCTTCTCCCTCTCCCACTCCCCCTGCTTGTGCTCCCTCTCTGGCTGCGTCTCTCTGTCAAATACATAAATAAAATCTTTAAAAAAAAGACAAATTTATTTCTCTCAGAGGAATAACTTTCACACAATGTGGGTGATAATGTATTGATGAGTTCATCGGTCAATTGATTTTCAATAACATCTAAATAGGAAAAAGCTTTATATACTATGCTGAGGAATGTGTTTCATTTTTTTTTTTAATGGAAGGCTAAAGCAAGTATAGAATTATAGTGATAACAAGGATGAATAGATTTAACTTACTAGTTGGCATCTCCCATAAATTTCCACTATGCATTGCCTCCCAACTCACAGAATGAACAAGATAAGCCCAGCTCTCACAAGGGTGAGAAGAGAAAAGAGACAGTCAAAGGAGACATTGACTAGATCTGATAGTTACGTGGTCCATGAAACACATTAAAGTTTTTTAAGAAGATCAACATTTCAAAATCTTGTCCAAAAAAACCTCTCATGCTTTATTTTTTGCCTGTTTCTTGGGAACTGTCAAGACACTGTCACCTTTAAAACACAACAACAGCTGTATAAACTTCGAAAGAAGTTGATTCACACTTTTACTTCCATTTTAAACTTAAAGAAAACATCTGTTAAGATATGAGTTTTATGCCTGTGCTTCAATCAAGCTGCACCATTTTTCTCTTTCAGCTCATGTGCATAACCATATTGAGACAGCTGAAGAGAAAAGCCCGACGCTATATTCATTGTTTTGAAGGATAGTCCCTGCAACGAGGCTTGCCATGTCACGTCATAATGGTCACATTCCAGAGAGACTAAATCTATGTGATAAATAACACCTTAGGTCTTTTCCAAATCATCATTTCTTTTGGAATGTATTTGGAGTATATATACAAATCCGTACACACATATGCACACACATGATTTTTTCCATCCCAACAAACCTCTAGTGACTATATTTAATAAGCTACATTCAATTAGGTAAATTTACTGAGAGGCTAACTTAAAACCCTCTTCCCCAGATGGTGAAGTGAATTGACATTTACGTTACACCAAAACAAATAAAAAGTCCTTCAGGCAGTAAAAGTTATATTTTGGTAGGAGTGGGGAGGGTGCTATTTTCTAAAGGGTACAGCTCAATCTTAACTGAAATGATGACATTGCAGAGAAGATTAAAACACATAGCTTGACTACATAAAAATATAAACATATTTTTGTTTTCAAATATGAAGCTTCTGGAGCTATTGGGGCCAGGAGTGGGTTATTTTTCATGGTATTTCCTCATGGTACATCTTGTCCTTATAAGAAGAATTGCCTTTCTCCTATGACAGGGAAAGAGAAACACGAGAACAGAGCCAAAATTTCTCAAGTCGACAGCAAGTATGACTTTTATGGGTGCTACAAGAATATGATCTATTCACTTGTTGCAGCTAGAAAAGATTTTGTAATTCATACCAGATTGCAAAAGGTCACCCTTACTCAGGTGATACAGATGAGGGGAATTTGCATGTGCTTTGTGTGCAGAGTATGAGTAACATGTATCAGGCCATGTGAACACTGTTTCCTACAGAGAGTGGTCAAACTGCTGTATTCATCTATTGTTGATGCATATATGAGAACCCCAGAATTTAAAAGGTCCAACAGACTAATCATTTCATTTTGTAAATAAAGAAATTCAGATTTGTAGAGGTTGTTCCTTTTTCAAATACTATGCTGGAAATAAGTGTAAACCCAAATATTAGAACCCAGCATTCTTGTTTTTTTCTTTCCATTACACATTCATGACATATATTTATAGTCTATAAATATGGAGATTGCACAGTAGATATAATACGGAGGACATATATCTACCTTTCTCTGTCGAGAGAATGGTACAAAAATATATGAATGGCATGTCTACTATACTGTTAAACAGGCTCACAGTAGCTGACCTTTATCAAGGGCTTGTTATGTGCAAGGACCTGTTCTAACTCCCTCACATGTATTTATCCATTTATTCCTTGCAATAACCCACTGAAGTAAGTAGTATATTTACCATTTCTTACATTACAAAACAGGGAGGGGAACACAGGCTTAGCAACGTCCCCAGGACCGCATGGCTTGAAAATCATATCCAGATGAAATTTAAGAGTTTGCAACTTTGGGGTGCCTAGGTGACTCAGTCGGTTAGCCGGTTAGCCATCTGCCTTCAGTTCAGGTCATGATCCCTGGGTCCTGGGATCCAGCCCAGCATCAGGCTCCCTGCTCAGTAGGGAGTCTGCTTCTCCCTCTTTCTCTGCCCCTCCCCCCCCACTATGCTCACGCAGGTGCTCTCTCTCTCTCACTCTCTCTCAAATAAATAAAAATAAAATATTTGAAAAAAAAAGAATTTGCAACTTTACAATGATGTAATGATCTCTTCATGTGACTTTGAAATAGATACCAAGAGTGACAACATTTCTTTCATTTGAAATCTATATTTTTGCACTCTGACTGAGGGTAGCTGTCTTTTCAGGACTCTGGATTAGATTATACAGACAAGCACCTGTTTCAACTTTTGACTCATTATCCCATGTTAATGAGCACCGACTAAGTGGCTTGTGGCTTATTTTATCACTAATTATAACACAGAACTTTAAAAAATATAAATTCACATTAACCTTTAAAATCCCCTTTAATCATTCATTCCGTTACTATTTACTTACTGAGTCCCTGTTATGTCTAAGGATCAGTCCTAGTCTATGAGCAAAAACAAAGATTGCCCTGGTCCTAAAGGAGCTGGACAGAGGGGATGCTTTGCCGGATGTACATTTTTTTTTTAAATAAAACTCTCGATAAAACTCTCTCTTTTAGTGCATAGTTCTAGGAGTTTGACAAATGCATAGAGCTGGGCAACCTTCAACACAATCAGGATACATAATAATTCCATTACCTGCCCTTGGGCTGCTCCCTGGTAGTCAACCTTTCCAATGTCCCCACCTCCAGCAAACACTGATCTATTCTACATTCCTACCGTTTTGCCTTTTCCAGACTGTTCCATAAATGGAATTACAGAGTATGTAGTATTTTGAGTCTGAGTTCTTTCACTTAATTTAATGTACTTGTGGTTTGTCATGTGTATCGATGATTCAACCTCTTGTACTGCTGAGTACTACTCCATCGTATAGATGGACCACAGTTTCTTTACCCACTCACAGTTGAAGGAGATTCAGATTCTTTCCCATTTTTGATAATTATGTACAAAATTGCTATAAACATTCACAAACAGATTTTTTAGTAACACCAAATTTCTCTTAGGTTAATTTCTCCTAGGTAAATTCTTAGAAGTGGGATTCCAGGGTCATTAGGTTATTTGATTTTACCTTTGTAAGGAACTAACAAACTGTTTTTCCAAAGTGGGTGTAACATTTGCATTCTCATCAACAATGTATGAGAGTTATAATTTCTCCACTTTTTCACAAGCACTTGGTATTGACAGGTTTTTGCTCCCCTTGCCCCAGCCATTCTAATAGATGTGAGTGGTATCTCATTAGGGTTCTAATTTAATGACTGATGGTAAGCATCTTTTCATAAGCTTTTATCTATCATTACATCTCGGTGAAGTGTTGCTCAAATCTTTTGCCAATTTTTATTGGGTTGTTTTCATATTATTGGCTCATCCACTTTTTAACTCCCTCATTCATCATTGACAATACCTAATTTCTTGAATGATTCTGCTTCTTCTGTCCCTATACTTGACCAAATATCAAAATCACATAGAGAAGTTGTTAAATGCAGTTTTTTGGCCCTATCCAAGAGTTACTGAGTCAGAATGTTCAGAGGGTGAATCCCAGAAATTTTAAAAATCTCCCTATGTTGAAATGCAGATTAATACCACAATAAGATATCTATATTCCTAATAGAACAGCTAAAATAATAGTTTTTTTAAATGACAAAATCCAATTCTGGTGAGGACATGGAGAAGCTTTCCTGGAGGCTGAAAGGTGTAAGTAAATAAATGTCTAGGACTTGCTGATTTTAATCTCACGATTTATGATGACTTCTTTTATCCTACCCTTAAAGTTACCTATTCAAATAATGATAGAAATAGAGAAGATAGGGGTCCTGGGTGGCTCAGTCATTAAGCGCCTGCCTTCGGCTCAGGTCATGATCCCAGGGACCTGGGATCAAGCCCCGCATCGGGCTCCCTGCTCCACGGGAAGCCTGCTTTTCCCTCTCCCACTCCCCCTGCTTGTGTTCCCTCTCTCGCTGTGTCTCTCTCTGTCAAATAAATAAATAAAATCTTAAAAAAAAAGAAATAGAAAAGATAAAGACATTCACTCTCAATTTATTTTCATATACAAACTAATAAACAAACTTGGGTCCAGAGAAGTGAAGGAGAGAAAAGCTGTAAGAGAAGCATAAGAGAAAAAGAAGGACAAGAATGAACTCCTGTCCTTTAGTCCAGAGTTGTTCACAAGTTATTCTATAAATGTCTCCAATTCAAAATGCCCAACCCCAACATATGTCCAACATATCTGAACCTCTAAAAAGTCCATCCCATTTTTCCTCAATATTTTTTAACCACGGCACCTTTTTGATAAAACTCTAATCCATACTTCTCTAACTCTAGATTCTTATTGGTTTCTGAAGATCACCCCATTTATGTTTTCTCCTTTGCTCTTCTCAAAACTACTTGATGCAATTAATTTCTGTTGTGACAGGAAGATTAAAGAGGTTGAATGTATTAGAGCTTGAAACAAAGACCTCCTCTTTAATCAGTGACTAAACACAGACTTTTTAAACTTTTTTCTTTTTTAACCATTTTTCACTCTTCCCCACCACCTTTGAAAAATACTCATAATCTGTCCTTTACAGAAAAAAAAAAAAACCTGCATGTTCTGATCATATTGTGGTTAAATATTTGAATTGAATGCATCAGTGTGGTGAGCACATATTTTCCATATGTGCATTTTTTAAATGGTAAGCTCCTAGATGGGGGTGACCGGGTAGAATGCAGCTCCTTAAGGCATGTCTCATAAAACCAGTGGCAATTATGCTTCTTATCAAAGTTATGAAGATGGCTATAAAAGAATGAATCACATTAGAAAGCAGTCAATATTTACTTCTCATGTTCATTAAGGCAAGAAATGTGAACTGAAAAACTACTGCTAAATATATTGATGGTTGTAATTCAAGTAAATTTATGGACTAGCCTATCAGAGGGCTTATATATTTAGTAATGATTGTCATTCTTTGCTCATTATGTGAAAATTTAAATGATCAATGACCCTGGAATATTTTCCTAATTAAGTTGATACCAAGAAAATGATGAAAATGAGATGGCAGATATCTGGGGGCTACGATATTATGATGGAATATTTTGGAAAGAAACAGAAGCTTTAGTAGTACAAGGCAATTTAAATCCTGAATTACTGACTCTATCCTTCCGAGCATATATTAAAACCAGGAACTCAACTAATAAAGACAGAATAGATCTGTGTTAGGGATGGAGTTGGAGTACAGGGCAAGTATAAGAAAAGTTACTTGTGTAAGATTTTTATTAGAGTTGACATGCCTGGGACTCCTGACCTAGAAAGAAATCACTCTTGATGGTAAGGACAGGCCTTGGTGATGTTAGTTATCTTGAAATTGGAGCTGGTTGTTCTAAATATTTAGTACCAAGCAGTGTCATTGAAGTGCTTTAACTTTTCCCAGCCACAATTTATTAGAGATTTGAAATCCAAATATTCCTCAGTCCCGCTCAAACCCATTTTTATCTCAGCTGATGTTGCAATTTTGTTCTTATAGACCTGTCAAAGACAATTTTTTAGGGTTGCAGCATAATTTCAAGCTTTTTGTGTTATTTCTTACACCACCACATATTTTTACTCTGAATCATATACTTTAACTGTTTGTCACATATGGGCTTTTTACAAGTCTGCACACCACTCTTCTATTTATTCTGCTTCTGTGTTAACTTTACCCACAATGTGATATGACTTTCTTTTTGTGTGTTTATAATGAGATAAATGTGCACATGCTAGATAGACAGACTTATACCATCAAATCACTGCAATAATTTGTATTCTTATGTTATTGCTAAACTAACCATATTTGGTAAAAGCAGATATATTTGGAGAAAGCTGTTTTTCCATATTCATTGATAGGATTCACTTACTGTATTGGTTTTCTACAGAAAAATGGCATATTGCCAACTGTTCTTCCCATTCCCCCCAATTGCTTTACCAAATTTCCCTTCTTCCATTATTCAGCATCTGTTACAAATTGTCTTGTGCCCCCAAATTCATATGTTGAAGTCCTCGTCCTCCAGTACCTCAGAATATAAACTTATTTGGAAATAGTCACTGTGGATTTAATTAATTAAGATGAAGTCATACTGGACCAGGGTGGGTCCCTAGTTAAATATGACTGGTGTCCTTATAAAAAAGAATGCCATGTGAAGGGACAGACAAGCACATAGGGAGAATGCCTCCTGAAAACTGAAATTGCCCTCCCACAAACCAAGTAACTGCCATAGAAACTAGGAGGAGGCCTGATTCTGATCCTTCTCTAGCACCTTCAGAGGAAGCATGGACTTGCAAACACCTTGATCTTGGGGATGTCTAGTCCCCAAAACTATAAGAATAAATTTCTGTTGTTTAAACCACTCAGTGATAGCAGCCCTAGCAAACCAACAGAGCATCTAACCAAGATTCCCACAGATGTCAACAGATAGGCACCAATTCATGCACTTCTTCCTTCCCGGCTATGACATCATCTGGAGCTTCACCTGTTTTTCTCTCCTGTTTGGATGCCTGTGTTAATCCTTCTAACCCACCATGCAAACCTCCCCACCACTGCTCTTCATCCCATCTTCTCTTGTTGATTATATCCCTCTTTCTGAATGATTTGTCGCCAATCTCTTAATCTCTGCTGAATCCTGTCCTTCAGCCCATAATCATGGTGAGGCATTTGCCTATTCAAAAGTTGGAGAGAGTGGCCAAGACTTGCTGCTGCTTCTTTCTTAGCATTGAATGAAATCTGGCCTTCATCCTTCCTACCTATGGAAATTATTTTCCTAAATATCAGCAGCCCCATCATTATCTAGTTAAAAAAAAATCTTAACCATCTTCTTACTGTTTTAAATTTGGGGCCCCAAAATATATCACTAGTAGTATCTCTTTCATTTATTTGTTTGTCTGTTTACAATTACACATAGACATACAGGGCTTTGACAATTTTTTAAATTTTAACACTATTCTGCATAGACTACTATTGTCCTTTTTGTTTTTTTAAGATTTTATTTATTTATTTGAGACAGAGAGAATGAGAGAGAGAGAGTTCATGAGAGGGGGGAGGGTCAGAGAGAGAAGCAAGCTCCTTGCTGAGCAGGGAGCCCGATGCGGGACTCGATCCAGGGACTCCAGGACCATGACCTGAGCCGAAGGTAGTCGCTTAACCAACTGAGCCACCCAGGCGCCCTACTATTGTCCTTCTTTAAGGACAATCTTCTTACCTGGCTTTATAATACCACTGGCCCAGGATTCTCCCCTCTGATGGCTGAACCACTTTTTAAATTATTTATTTATTTCTGTACTTCATTCTTACATCAGCAGTTGCCAGTCTTTGTTAAGTGAATATAAAAATCTCTCAGTTCCCCCAACTATGAAATTCTGTCACCATCATCAGGCTACTGAGAATCATTAATATCCCCAGACCAAGATACTGCCCAATTTAATTCCCATAATTTGTATGACAATTGTTTTGAAATATAACATATTATAATATTGAGTAGGATGGTTTAAATTATACTGCTTCAGAAATTGGATATTTGCCTGCCTTCCCCACCCTAAATTTCTGTCTTAAAATGTCAGCCCTTTTGGGGGTGTCTGGGTGACTCAGTTGGTTGGGCAACTGCCTTAGGCTCTGGCCATGATCCTGGAGTCCCGGGATCGAGTCCCACATTGGGCTCCCTGCTCGGCTGAGGAGTCTGCTTCTCCCTCTGAGCCTCCCACCTCTCACACACTCTCTCTCTCTCTCTCATTCTCTCTCTCAAATAAATGAATAAAAATTTAAAATGTCAGCCCTTTTAATTCTATGCTTAATTTTTGTTTTATTGCTCTTCATTTTCTTTCTCTACTTCCAAACATCCATCATTACTTTTACACCTATAACTTCTTTGGTAGAATACATTGTTTTCTTCCTAGAATGCATTCCTTCCTACCTATCCATTCTCACACACTTCCTTCTTTCTGGTCAAAGCAAAGATTCTTCATCCAAGTAGTTAAATAACAACAACAACAACAACAACAACAACAACAACAACAAATGGACTTAATCCCAGCCCCTTTGATGCAGCATAATCTAAACCAATCCTGGTTGTTTCAGTGTTCTTCTAGGAACTGGTTTAAGAAGGGATAAGTGTCCCAGTCACTGTCAAGGAGATGAGATCTCTTCTTTGAAGGCACTGAAGAAGACTTCCCACTAATAAAGTCAAATGGCAGAGTAAAATTACTGGAATATCTGGTACTGAATTAAGGCAGGTGTCCCAACTTAAAACATCTGGTTTTATAATAATTACTCTTTTTATTGTTAAACCATTGTACCTGAGTTATCTGTCACTAGTAGCCAAAAGCTACTATTCATCCAGGGTATTTTCACCTGAGTTCCAGACTCATATTTTCAAATACTCATTTTCCAGTTTGATCCAAATATATCACAGGGACCTCAAATATACCTTGTTCAAAAAAGAACTCATTTTGTTCCACAAACTCAATCTGATATTCTGCTTGGGTTTGGTTTCGGTGTTTGTTTTGAAATTACAGTCTATAATGTCCCCAAATCCAGGCCAGGAACTTGGAATCATCTCTACCTACCTCCCTTTCCTTGAACTTCCCAAGTGTCCACTAAGTCCTGATGATTCTACGTGCAAAACATTTCTCAAATATATCCTTCTTTCTGTAGTCTCCTTAACTGGAATATTCGTGCTTCCTTGCGACCCAGTTGTTGCTTATCTAATCAACTCCGCACGTTGCTTTCACAGTTATTGGCAGTTTTTAAAAAATATTTATAGAATATTATTATCACATATTTGTTCTGTTGCCTTTTGGAATAAACTCTTAATGTTATAACATCCAATTTGCCTGCCTTTTTGCTTAATCTCTAAATGTATTCATACCTATTCTAGCGATAGCTGTCTCCTACTCATCCCCTAAATATGTTGTGGGAATAGATATGCTTTTATTTGTACTGTTCCCACTGTACATAATGCTTTCTTTTCTTACTGAGCTGACAAAATCCACTTTCAGTGGTGCCTCCTCTTTAAACACTTTGGGACATGCACTCCCTAGAATTAGAATTAATCATCCTTTGGGGAAGTATTTTTTAGTTCATACTACAAGTGTATTATGTATCATTTGTATTTTGGTTTTTAAGTGATAAGTGATTGTATCTTAAATTGCCTTGAACTGAAGAATTTTGCTAACTCCTAAATAGATACTAGGATCTTCATTATTAAAATAGTAAATATTTAAATAGATCTTGACATTTAGAAATCTAAGAAACCATAAGTGAATTTATGATAATATTAATCAATAATATTCATAATGGGTAGCCACCCATACTATAATAATAGTAGTATAGGGAATACGTCATATTATCACAGTAACTATAAACTTACCAGAGTCTATCAAATAGTAGGCCTTTATTAACTGTTTTTTATGTGAATTCTTCCAGATTTATATGTAAAATACATCACATTTTTGAAAAGCTGTAAAATTATGATGAAAGTAAACAACTTATTGGTAGAATAGGAATATTTGATACAGAAATGCAATTAAGTAACTATGATGAGCAAAGACCTAAACTCCATTCCATTCAATTACCAATCATTTAAAACCTACTCCTTTCCAGTGATATAATTAATGCCATCTCTAAACCAAAACCAAGTTGACAGAGAAGATTCAGCATTTCTTTTTATATGCATTTTTTTGGTTTGATTTATTTTCCCAAGAAAAAGTCCCAGTTACATATTAGTCACAAGGACTTTGATGCTGAATGGAATGTTTCTCTGTATAGCATGGAAGGACACCCTTAGTCCTTCCTCCTCACCTGTGGGTAATGGTGCAGGTGCTACATTGAGAACCACATGGCAATACTCCAGCCACTCTAAGGAATTTTCCCAGCACAGGTGGTTCTAAAATTTGGCTGCTCATCAAAATCACTGGTGAAGCTTTAAAGAAATACAGTTTCCTGGGCCCTAATTATCAAGAGAAGCTGATTTCAGTATTCCTGGGTAACAAAGCCCACTCATTTGTATTTTTAAAATCTTTACAGATGACTCTAATGTGTAGCTCGAGTTGAGAACCACTGTAACACTTAACTTATATCCAGACTTTCCTTTTGAAGTCACCTTCCTGTATTCTAATTATGTGGTCAGAATAAGACCCACTGCTTATGGGTTTTGTTTCTGTAACTCATAGTTCAGTCCAGTTGTTTTGGTGAGAATTTCATCTTTGGATTTTGTCTTTTAAATCCCCTTTAACTCCTTGCTCTGTTACCTATAAGCCAATTGAACCTTTCCCCCCAATAATTCCCAGCTAATACAACACTGCCCCAGAACACCCTTGATAATATTCCCTTTCCAATCTGCCCAATCAGGAGCAAAGATGGTGAGCATACAAGCCTTCAAAATTTATTCTTTTCCTGCTTTGGGGCTGCTTGATGTGATTTGTCATCAGACAGGGAGAAACCCAAGCTTTTCATGGCCAATTTAAGAATAAGAAAGTCATGTCGGCCATTGACATTTTAAAACATAATTCTCAGTTAATAAGGACAGATCTAGTCCAGAGGCTCAATCTTATAAAAAGACATTTTTGGGAAAAATTACATATTTCTTTTTTATCTTCCTTGACACTTGATTTCTTAATACTAGATATATGAATTTTTCTTTATCCACCATTTTGAATGCCTAATTCCTGTTATTATTATACCCAATGGCAGTATGGTATGAAGTCTAAAAGATTAAAAAAAAAAAGCTGTATTGTTTTAAAATTTTCAAAACTACCATCAACAAAGAAAATGTTAGAGCAGTAACATTTTCCCTACAATCTTCTTATAAATTAAAATGTGTTCAACATTTTATACATTGAATTTTCTTTCACTTAAGTAATAACAATTAAATTTAAAATGGACACAGCTGTTTTCATGGGTCAAGTGTAGAACTTGTACATTTTCACAGAAACAATATGCATATCCAAAACCTTGGCAAAGTCCTTGATAAATGTTTTAATCACAAAGACTCAAGAGTGGTGAATTCACTAAGTATTTCATATAGTCATGTTTTCCTAATAAAAAAGATTAAGATTCCTAACCCATTGTGAAACTTCTGCTGTATGTTCTGCAATACAGATCGGCACTACATAGTTCAACAGATTTTTTTTTTAATATAAGGACACATTCATACTCACAAAGGATTTGCTAACTTGGCACTGATGTTGGGTCACAGAGAGTCCTATATCTATCTATGACATGGATGATAAAAAGAAAGACTCACTAATACTGATAGTCATCTGACTCCTTTTTTTGTTTGTTCATGTTCACAAATGCCTGCCATGGAGGAATACTCAAAACAAACACAGACACAAAACCCCAGGGCTATTTTGAATTCTGTATTCCTGAAGAAAAATGACAAAGAGGAGATTTATTTTGGATTCACTTCCAGACTGCTCTCTCTTTCAGAAAGCCTGGCTTTCCAAGTTCATCCAGCGTAGTGGTTTTGGCCACTATCATATCCTCCAGGGAATGCTGGGAAATGAGTTACAAAGACTGAACACCATGCACATTGTGCTGTTTGTAAGTCTGGTTGAGAACTAAATAAGGACGGGCACAGCTGCAGACACACAGCAGGTAGAAAATCACTTAAGAGATAATGAAAAGTAGCAGGATAAGAAGTTTGGAGGGAAAGAAAAAGTTCAGCACCTGAGGTGAAACCCTGGATTGACAACGTAGCCTGGAAAAGAGACACAATACTTAAATTCTCCTTTGAAATCCCCAATCTGGAAAAAGCGGGATCTGTAGAATATTACTTATAATTAAAAGGTGGTGCAACCTGGGATAGGGGAAATGACACTGCACTCTGAATGCACCCATCTAACTTCCTGTTCTAGTCAGTCACTGACTTGTATGTGACTTTAAGGAAGTTGCTTACCCTCTTTTGAACCAACCTTAACGTGACAGTGGCAGACTACAAGTTTCACTGATGCATTTTCTACAGTCCTAAAAGTTTATAAATTCTAAGTATAAACATTTTTAAGGAGCTATACAAAGAAGAACATCAGACACTTATTAGATAATAACCACAGGTTTTTAACAGAATCTTACAGTGGCCACATCAATTTCCTGTGCAGCATCCCTGAGCTTTGGCGCGAACTCTTAGATTGTTTCACATCAGTGAGAGAAGGCGCCACCTAATGAGGCAGATATTCTGCATCTGGAGTGCTCTTATGTTTAACTGATACTCATCTTCTAGTAGTTTTTACCCCTGGATCCAGTTCTATCCTCAAAATAATATGAAAGAAATACATTTCCTCTTTAAATATTTAAAAGAGCATTTTGATCTCTAAGTTTTATCACATCTAGGTTATGAACATTCTTGTTTCCTTCAGTTATTGCTCATTTACATGATGTCAGAGCTTGAGAAACAAAAGGATTGCTGACTTCTAAACAGACTTAAGCTGTTGGTATCTGTTTTAAACGGTGATATCCTGAATTCAGTGAATGAGACAGGGACTCCAAATTCTAAGTACTCCCATATGATTTGTAGTAAGAATGACACAAGAAACTTTAGCTTTTAAGCTCAGCTACTAACAAACTCAAAGAAAAGCATGTAAGATTGAACTACATCACCTGCTGATATCTGATGCATGCAAGTCTCAAGAACAGACAGTGACTGTACAAAAACAAAACAAAACAAAAAACAGCAATAGCAATACTCAATAGTTATAGGGTCAGACATTATACTAAGCCCTTCTCATAATTTACATCATTTAATGGAAACTGGCAATTGGACAAAACAGATCATTCTCACTCACTGTGGAGGGACTGGTTCTTAGGGAATCAGCCCTCTGCTCTGCACAAAGGCAAGTCTGGAGTTAAATTTACAATGGACAGCATCCCTTCCTCTATGATCTACAGGTTTGTGCCTATCAAAACCACCTGTCTTTGTGCCTTTTTCAATTGGGTAAAACCACCCAGTGATATCCCATTTCTCCTTATCTGCACATATTTCCTCTCCACCTTTCACTTAGGTGAGATGTAGCATTTTTTTTTCAGGATTGGTATTCATCTGATATTTGCGAGCTGGACAGTAGAAAAGACTACTGTGTAGTGTAGCCTTGATAGCAAGATGTAGCCTTGATGACAAGATGTTATGAAAAGTCTAAGTCCTTTGCCATTTTTTCCTTGCTCATGTATATGGACTTTATGTCACAATATACCAAGAGCCCACAAGAAGAAATGATTTATGTCTGGAGACTTCTGTGCAACATTTCTGATGCAGCCAATGATTAGTAGGCATACTTTCTTCCCTCTCTCAGTACTATCCTTACATATTATCATGAAAAGTGGGTTTTTAGTCATGGAAGGAGAAACTCTAACTGGGGATGATCATAAAATGTGCAGTCATTGGAAGTTTTTCCATACTAAATAGCCTTGGTCAAAATATACCTTAGTGGGCCAAGATGGAGGTAACAATGGATGTCTCTTCTACATTGCAAATTAGCCTCATAATACCAATAAAGTCTAAATCCTGTGATCCTGTGAGTCACATCAATCTCTGTCATCCCTATATTTTCTTAGAACTCCATAGAATGTACTGTGATGTGTGTGTATGTGTGTAATTGACAGACCAGGGGTACCGGAAACAGTAGTTAAGAGGCTCTGGTCCTAAATAAAAGAATAGAATAGGTGCTAAGGAACACCAGTTGCCTTATAATGCTCAGATTAAAAGAAGGGCAGTAAGTAGAACCCTTACCCAAACACAAACCAAACAGAATTACTGGGGTTGTTGGGGGCTGGTGTGTATGCGTGGTAGAGCATGTCTGATTGCATATATCAGAGTAGCTCAATGTGGTGATGACAAGTGGGTCAGGGAAAAGATTTAGTGAGTGGGTCAGTGAAAGTATGCTTTTATAAATCTAAATTTAGCTACTTTATATTTGATTGCTTCCATCTGTTACTCATTGTATTCACTACTCATTGTTTTGTATCATCTAGAAATGACAAAAATATTTTCATTTAAGTCATTACTAAAATTTTTGAAAATACTTGGCTAAAGCAGAAGATACAGGATGATCCTATAGACTTTCGTCAATCAATCAAGCATCATTTTCAAGAAACTTGCTATCCAGCCAATTATAAAATTCAGCTAATTCTATTTTTCATAGTTCCTCCTTTTGGGCTATTGGGAACCATTAAATTAATTGCTGATAAGAAGATAATGCAATTGATATAGCATATCTTCCTCAATACGGATTCTTCTCCCCAGAGTACTCTAGTCCATAAAAAATGAAATGAGATTGGATTAGAATGTGTTTTTATTTGTTTATACATTTAGTGAGCACAATTTGGTTTCCAGTGATTGACTTTTTTATATAATGCTGCAGCCATCTACTTAACAACCTTTTTAATATTTGCCAGTAATAATATTAAGTTTACAATATTTTTCACTTTTTAAAAATCAGAAAATTTCTTTTTATATTCTTCTATATGTTCTTTTATTTTTTATTAGAATACTTCTTTCTTTTTATTTATTTATTTATTTTTAAATTTTATTATGTCATGGTAATCACGATACATTACATCATCAGTTTTTGATGTAGTGTTCTATGATTCATTGTTTGCGTAATAACACCCAGTGCTCAATTCAGTACGTGCCCTCTTTAATACTCATCACCAGGCTAACCCATCCTCCCACCCGCCTCCCCTCTAGAACCTCAGTTCGTTTCTCAGAGTCCACAGTCTCTCATGGTTCGTCTTCTATATCTTCTATTTGTTATCGTTCTTCAAAGAATAAAAGGGTTCTTATTTTTTTAAGATTTTATTTATTTATTTGACAGGGGGAGATACAGCAACAGAGGGAACACAAGCAGGGGGAGTAGGAAAGAGAGAAACAGGCTTCCCACGGAGCAGGGAGCCCAATGCGGGGCTTGATCCCAGGACCCTGAGATCATGACCTGAGCCGAAGGCAGATGCTTAATGACTGAGCCACCCAGGTGCCCCAAGAATAAAAGGGTTCTAAAGTAACATTTAAATGTCCTAGGAGGTAAATTTATTCTGAGCAAGAGTCTTGAAATCAGTTAGAGGACTTCTGCGTTCTTCTTTAATTTCCTTATCTTTTTTTTAGTTCAATTTCCTCATGAGTATTTGTTCTGCCTTTACCATTTGAAAACATATTCTCCTTGATAGAGATAAAAACAAAATAGGCCAAAAACTGTTATGCATTATGCTATGGAATCAAAGGGACAAAGTTTTAAATCTAGTATAAAAACTACACATCAAAAGTTTTGCTGAGAATTTTTTTTAATAATCCAGTAAGTTTGTACTGAAAACAAGATCCAAAAAATCAACAAATAACGTGTTTATTAAATAGCCTCTGTCTATGAGTGATTCATGGTCTATGAAAATGCCAATCACATTTACGAAGAAAATGGAAGATTGAACTATTTAGCCTGGCAGTCAAATGAGTTAGACCTATTTTTTCTTTTTCTTTCCTCTTCTAAATGAATTGGCTTGCATTTTAGCTGATTGACAGTTAAGACATACATGACAGAGGTAGAGGAATTTTTAGTTGCTTAAGTGAAAAAACTTAAACCCAAAGATTTTAGTGAGTACCTACAACCTTATTAAGATAGTTAATCTCTCTGATACCATCATTTATGTAGTGCCCAGTAAGAGACATCTACAAACTTCAATATTTCAATAATTAGATGAGCACTTCCACTGAAATGCTTCCTTAGCTTGTGAAAATGTATTTGTAAATGTCATAGGACCAATGCCAACTTTTGTTTTCCTGATTTACTTTCTTCCTGGACCTATATTTACTTTTGTAGTTGAACTTGCATGCTGTTGGTTAAGACTGCATCTTTGAAGGAGAGGAGTTGTGACTTGCTTCTGGTGGAATATCCCAGAGACCTGTCGGTGACAAGGAAGCCGTTATGTAACAGCTCAGAGGAGGAGTTGGTCACTCCAAGGCACAGCCGTATCTGACTAGTTAGCTGTGTGAAAGCTGAATCGAGTTACGTTACCAAAACAACTTTTCATTGGAATAAACATAGAGAAGAGTTAGAAAGAAAAGCTATTAGGTAGAAAGTGTAAGTCTATCACATGAAAAAAAGAAAAGGGCGGTGATATTGGCTGAGACAGTAATTTCTGAAAACTGTATCTTTGAATGAAAAACAAACCCCAGGTATGCAAAACAAAACACAAGAAAGCAAAATCCCACTTTCGATTTTATTTTTTCATTTGTCTAGCTTTGAAACCCAAAGAATGATTTTTTAAACAAATATTTTGTGTCTTGATATGAGTTAAACTCTACAGGAACTGACGGACTCTTAAGAATTTTCAGGATAAACTTTTGCCATGCTGGCTTGTACTGTGAGTATTCTAATTTTCAGTAACACAGCCAGATAAGTCCTGAAATTCAGTGTAAGAGGATACAAAGCCCAAGAGTTTACTCTTGCACAAAGATACTATGTGGGTTTTAAATTACATACTCTCCAAAATTTCTCAGCACAACTTTTAAAACTAAAACTCACATATTACACATATTTTAAATTTATGGAAAACATGAACCTAAATTAAAATCAGTTACACAATGACACTGCTCCTCATTGTGGGGAAAAGAGATGGTAACTTTTTTCATTATGGTAAAATAAACGGAGAAGTATTAAATTTGGGGATGTAACTTCAAAGTAAATGGTAAAAAGAATATTGTACTTGAGCATTTTTTTCCTGTAGTTTCGTCAATAGTCAGTGTATTCTGCATATTGTGTGCTGCATGCTAGCCACATGAAATAAATGGTTTTGGCCTTAACTGAATGCTACCGTCTGCAGTACATCATAACCCCAGCCTGCTGATAACAAGCCTTACTTAGCAGTAATCTACACCCAGTGGCATTTGGAAAACTGCAATAATGATGATGAAATTAAAACCCCAGAATTTAAGTAGCACATAGGTCAGTGTGCTGTAAAAATGCAGGCAAGAATAAAATGACCTCTAAAATGTTTGTATTCATTGGTGAAGGCTGAGCTAATTAGGACAGGAAGTTGAAATATAGTATTTCTTTTGTGAATGTTCCAAATAGAATGGCCTGGAATAAATATAAGCGAATTCAGAAATTGTGTCCTCTTAAAGCAATAATATACACAATAATTCCATATTTACATCTGTATACCTTTTGACTTCTACTGTCCTCGGTGGTTCTTAATTAAGCCCTTTTTTTTATTTAAGGATCTGTTATGAGCAATAATAAAAATTGGGCAATGTTTCTTCAACAGTCCTGGCAAGGATTACCTTAGCTATATATACTAGTTCCAGAATAGCCTTTCTCAATCTATATCTATAATGTGTCCCCCTTAGTAAAAATATTGGAATATGTTGGTCTAACCACCTGAATCCTACCCAAAGCCCCACGATCTGGAATTAGTCACGTGGAAATTCATCCAGGGAAGAAAGACTCTGGTTCCTTTTTCTTTTTTTTTTTTTTAAGATTTATTTATTTAATTGAGAGAGAGGGGGGCGAGGGGCAGAGGGAGATGGAGAGAGAGAATCTCCAGCAGACTCCCTGCTGAGGGCAGAGCCTGATGCAGGGGGCTGGGTCTCACAACCCTGAGATCATGACCTGAGCCAAAATCAAGAGTCCAATGCTTACCTACTGAGCCACCCAGGCACCCCCCCCTTTTTCTTTTTATGTACACACACAGAAAAGGGTTGTTGTGTCTTTTAATTGTTTTGGTTGAATGGTGCATTAACCAGATTAAGCAGGTGCCTTCATTCCAGGATTCCTCATTCTTTTTTCTATGTAGTCTGATCTTTCAAGGGGGAGTTGATATAATTCAGTGCACATATCAACTAATTTCATCACCTACCATTTTTAGTGTCTCTAGGGACACTATTATTCCATGGAATCCAATTTGGGAAACATTGGACAAGAGATAATGCAATTTTCATTTATCTCTGCCTACTCTTAATCTACTGGAAAACTTCATCTTAAAAACTCCCAGTTTTTAACCCACTAATCTGGGTTAACTGGGTTTAAGTGGAGTGACATTCCTTAGCTAAGCAAGTGATAAAACTGATGGAAAAAAAATATTTTTCAAGAGCCAGACATACCATACACTGAAAAACAATCAATATGAATTTTCTTTATTCATTATTTCTATTCATTATTGTGATAATGAATGCACTGTGCTCAAATTCTTAATGCACCGAATAATTCCCACTTTTTCAAGTCCACCATTATTAAAGTCACTTCCTTAGATTTCCTATGGTGTGACAGCAATGGCCATAGATGGTCTTTGAACATCTTTCAGAACTAAATGACAATGTGAACCTTTAATCAAAGCTGACACATGATTTTACATAAAAAACAACAACAACAACAAGACTGCCTTATCTTTAGGCCAGCCGGATAGATAGGTCTGAAGAATTTAAAACAGAAACACTAAGTGATTTATATACTGGATGTCAGCTGGACAGTTATGAAACACCAAATAAGTGAAAAAAAGAGAGCATATATTGTCATTTTATTAACCAAAAATTATTAACTGTTTCATTGACCAATTCTATTTTTTTCTTTAAAAATCAGCTCCCAGTACATTTTTCAACAGCTCAATGACTTTAAGTCTTTTCTCCAGAAGGTATGAAATAGCATACAGGTGTACAGTTATTCACTCACTAAGATCTTTTGGTTAAAATAATTAGCCTCTCATTCTCTTTCAAGTCCTCCCTACTACTGACTTTCAAATGGGCAAGGAGGAGTAATTTTGCAGTGTCATGTTTTCAGATATATGGAAACGAAAGAATACAATTTAGACCTAAAGGGCCTGCCATACAACAGATACTTAAGAAATATTTTGAATAAATAAATTATAATATTTATAGACTTCTCTAATCCAGAAAAGTTGTGATTTAACTAGCTCACTGGTATCCCTATTTGGGGGTATTTTGCTTCCCAAATATGCATGATCATCTGAGCTATATATATATATTTTTTAGATTTTATTTATTTATTTATTTGACAGAAAGAGAGAGATAGCAAGAGCAGGAACACAAGCAGGGGGAGTGGGAGAGGGAGAAGCAGGCTTCCTGCTGAGCGGGAAGCCCGATGTGGGACTCGATCCCAGAACCCTGGGATCATGACCTGAACCGAAGGCAGACGCTTAACGACTGAGCCACCCAGGCGCCCTGAGCTATATTTTTTATCTTCAATATATATGGTATTATATTTTACATATGTCTATCAAAATTTTGATTTTTCAGTATTAAAGAACAAATGTTAAACATGATTTTTATCATAATTTTAAACTTGGGTCAATTATTTAGAACTTGACAAACAGTCCTTTTTTGCTAATACTACAAGACACTACAACCCCTTCCTTTGTATGTACATAAAAAAAAGGGGGGGAGTTATATTCTTCCATCTATGGGTGAATTTTCACACAGTCATAGGTCAGGGAACCAGGCAATACAATTAGTTCACATAGCAAAGCAAATATGAGTTGATCCATGTTGCACAGCCTAGAAATAAACTGGCTAGTACCTGCTTCTTTAGGCAGGCAATCCACCCATATAATTTAGTACAATGATCTTTTTCAGAGTTTGAGCTGAGCTTTGCATGCTCCTCCTGCCAAACAGAGAGATGTGCACACAGTGAGCTTCTGAAAAAGGTCTGAGAATGATAAAACACGTGTATGTACTAAGTTATTTGATAAATACGTACATGCCAGCCATTTCAATTATTTTATATAACACAAACCCAACTTTAACAGAGAAATTTTTCAACAAGCAAATTTTATTCCAGACTACGAAATCTAAAGCCCCAGGGACATTCACCAAATTCTATTTTTTCTCTTCAGGACTATTTCTTCCTGTACCCTAAGTCATAAAAAGACATTAAGGGGCATCCTGGTACAGTAACACTCATAATTATCATGAAAATGTAACACTTAACAGAAAGGAGATTTCAAATTGATAAAATCTCTCTTAGGTTTGACCCATTTTACTTCTTTCTTGGGCAAAGAGACACATGCTAATATTTATTCCATGCTAAATATAAAAATACCTGAGAGTAGCTGGATGGAGTCAATTTTCAATAGGCAACCTATTAGTTTCTCCATCTCTATATGCATTGACTTACATAAAAAGTAAGGAAAAGTTACATGAGTTCTCTTCAAATGTAATTTCCTTTTTGAAACTACGCATGTAACACTTCATATTTTAGTTTTCAAGATTACTGACATCCTGTAAATGCAAATATACACTTTCTACATTACAATATTACCCAAGAAAAAAACAACAAAAAAGGAAGTGTATGTGTAGGAGTAAGTAGGAATAGAACAGTCCCAGGATTGTACCATTCCCACAGTGCTTCAGGGTTGTCTTTCAAATTTCTACTTTTAAATTGCTTCTATTCCTATCGCATTTCATAAAATTGGGTGAGAATTTGAATCTTAATTTCTCATTTTAAAAATTCACTTCCCCCTTCATCACCATCCTTGCTTTTCAAGGAAAGAGTTTCATTCCAATTGCAATATTATGATAAAATGATGTATTTGCTTTTATCAATTTGGATTGTATTTTTTTCTTTAATAGCATTAACGAGCATTTATAGTCAAAATTTCTCCTTTACTTTGTATGCATTGTTGAAAGAAAAAGATTAGGTATGCAATTAGAGATCACTGGGATTCTCCTTATGTTTACTTTATTTGGTCAATGTAAATAAACTCAATTATTTTGAAACTATTACAGTAACTTCTGATAAGAATAATATTTAATAATGTAATAGATCATGCTTAGTATATATCTTGCTTACTATATGTAATCTCTAACTTTTAAACAACCCCCAAGTATGATCTAATTATTTTCATTCTGCAAAAGAGTTAGCAGGTTTTCAGAGCCCTTCTGTCACTTGCCCAAGGCCACATAGTCAGCCTGGGACTTGAGCCTTCATCTCTCTGGCAACAATGTCCACACTTGAGAAAAGGAAATTAAAAGTATGGAACACACGTTGACATTTATTATATGAAAACTAATGGAATCCATCTTCTGCTTGGAAATTATTCAATGTGAAATATGGATAAAGCAGAAGGCCACTATTTAGGGTAATGATAGGATGATCTGCTTCAATTCCACAAAGTATTTCTTAATTGGACAGTTGTAAAGCAGGGCCATAACCCAGAGAATAAAAGGAGAAACAAAAAGAAGAGTAAGTACCTCAAGACTTCTGATCTCAGTTTCTCCTGCATTATGTTAAAAAATAAGACATGTAATTTGTAATGTGGATCTTCAACTACAGAAGTTAAATGTTGCACTGAATATTTCTAGAATGTTACATCAGTCGAGAAAGGACAGAAAGAAGCGTGCATGGTGTTCATGGTTCTTAGAGTTCTGGTATTACAAAATTCTCCTTTCCTGCCTCTTCAGCCACTGCTATTAAAATTCATATGTGTAGACATGGACTAAATTTCTTTCTCTTTTTTGGGCTGCGGGCAGTTTCTGTAAGACTGACAAATTAAAACATGTGATCAGATTTATCCAAATAATGGCAAACAGAAGAATAAAAGAACTTCTGGACTCTGGGCCATACCAGAGTCAACACTTGGGCTAGCACAGATGACCTCAGCACTCTGAACAACACACCATCATGCCAGGACTATAACACATTACCACTAAAATTGGTTTAAACTGGCAACTGACACGGTCCATTGGGCTCTTATTTTCAGGGGCACCAGGCCCACCGATGGGAGTGGAGTTTGTTCACTTACACAGACTGACTTTCTCTCCACCCTAAATGAAAGTTTGAGGTGAGGGAGGAAAACAACACAGTAATTGTATGTAATTTTCTGAGTAAACAAAAACAGAAAATATTACAAAGTTGACCTAAAAAAACTCATGGCAAATTATGGGCACTCAACACTCTTTGACCACTGAATTAAAAGATCAATTGATATAATGCAGTGTTCCCCTTCTGTCAGTTTCCATTAGCTTAAGGAACCCTGATTTCCTACCAGAATTCACATAAACTCCCCTTTGCTTTCATCTTATAAAAGTAGGCATTATCTCTAAAGTTTTGTCCCTATTTTTTTTTTTTTGGCTTGTTGAAGAAAGGATCTAGCATTATTGAACATTGATTCATTCCAGACATTGAGAATATGCCATTTTATACATCCCTATATGTATGAAGAGTGAAGCTCTTATGGATTAACTAACATGCTCACTAACACAGTTGTAACTAGCAGAGTAGGGACTCAAACCCAAGCATCTTACACTAAACAAAAGGTTCTTTCACTCTATATAATAACTCAAATATTAAGTTTGGCATGGAGATTGATCCTTTTTAGTCAAAATCTTAATTGTGCAAATTGCTATACTTAAGTCAGAGCTGCCTTACATGGTTATAGAGGCCATGCAGGACCAACACTTGGGAGGTGACATTTAATTGTAGTCTATGGAAATCTACTCACCAGAGTTGCACATGGAGGCTCTGACTTTAGGATCACCAGTATGTTGACTAACTCTCTATTCTTGGTTTATATGTTGTCACATAAAATAAAACTAAAACTCTCCTATTAAACGTAGCAGTTCACATACTTCATTGGAAAAAATGTTGGGTTTCTTGATAGAAAAAAGACTCATTCAGAAGATTGGTAGTGGTTTCTAGGTTGGCTTATTAGTAATTCTGTTATGTGTTTCTTTGGAGTAAAATGACCACCTTAAGAATGTTATATGATGTTTTTTTAGGATCCCATGGCATGAAATGAACTCATATACTATAAAAGGCTTTGACAGAGACTGGCTAGATGTTCACAAACTATTTCCCCTCACCCTCTGGGCAGAAAGCTACACCATATCTCCCCAATTTTCCTGTTTAGGTGTGGCAATCTGAATGAGTTCTGGCTTACAGATTGTGGATAGAGGTGATAGAAGATATTTCTAAAACAGGCCCATAAAAACATACTGTGAAATGCTCTGCTCTGCTCCTTCCCTCATCTACTGCAGAGAATCCAGGACAACTGCAAGGCCCTAGGGGAGAAGAGAGCTAACAGAAGCCCATGGCACCCCCAGGGTCTACACTAGACTAGGTAGACAATAAATAAATAAATGTTTATTATGCCAAGCAACTGACATCCTGGGGTTCTTTGTTATAGCAATTTTCCTACTCTGAATAATCTAAGCCCCATGCAAATGTGAGGGAGGTATTTCTGTCTATTATTGTTAACAAAGTAGCTAGCCCAAACCCAGACCTTGCCCTGTGAGAATATTCTACCGTCAGGAATGACTATTCTGTACATTGTTGCTTACTGTTGTAAAATTATTTCCTAGGGCTTTCCAGACCTGCTGAAGCACCTCGCTTCCACTCAGCAACACTGAATTGCAAATAACTGATTTTTACTTAGCCTACTTCTGCACTTTCAGCAATTGCCAAAAAAGGTTATTTTCTGAGCTTTCGTCTTAGAAGAAAGGATGAAATTCTTTCCACTATGTACACGACTTTCAAACACCTTAAACATCCCTGAATGCAGGAATATTTTTGACCATTTGCAAAACAGTTTGTTACAAAGATATAACAGAATTTCAATTTGTTTATTTGCATTTGTTACCAGCCTGAAGCACATGCTCTTGCTACTTGTAGTGTTTTTAAAAATTGTATTTCATACTAAAGTTTGCTATTTTGAAAGTTCCTCCAATATTCTCCATTGCCAAGCAGATGATGTGAGAAGTAGATGTACTGAAGTAGATGAAGAAGCATCAGTACTGGGCAATGAAAACAGCATACTCCAAAGATTAGTATATTTGCAATGGACCCATAAAGAGAAGATTCACTGCCTTTCTCGAAAAACCTAAAACTATAAATTATCAGACCTGAGATGTACCTGTTTAAAAAAATGTTTAATTTAGGTGATTAATTCTCCATTCTACTAAAAAGTGGAAATATTTTAAGGTAGGAATAATTTGTTTAAATCAAGGGTTTCTAAATATCTCAAAGCATCAGTCCAATTCTAATAGCATGTACTTGACCAAAGATTATTTGTATTAAATTAATGGAGCTACTATATTTAAGAAATCCAGAAAGAGTGTTGATTATTAAAAGAAGTGACCCTGGGGCACCTGGGTGGCTCCAGTCATTAAGCATCTGCCTTCAGATCAGGTCATGATCCCAGGGTGTGGGATCACATCAGGTTCTCTGCTCAGTGGGAAGCCTGCTTCTCTCTCTCCCTCTCCCACTCCCCCTGCTTGTGTTCCCTCTCTCGCTCTCTCTCTGTCAAATAAATAATAATAATAAAAAATCTTTAAAAAAGTAAATAAAGGGCGCCTGGGTGGCTCAGTTGGTTAAGCGACTGCCTTCGGCTCAGGTCATGATCCTGGAGTCCCTGGATCAAGTCCCACATCGGGCTCCCTGCTCGTCAGGGAGTCTGCTTCTCCCTCTGACCCTCCTCCCTCTCATGCTCTCTATCTCATTCTCTCTCTCAAATAAATAAATAAAATCTTTTAAAAAAAATTAAAAAATTAAAAAAAAGTAAAAAGTAAATAAAAAGTAAAAGAAATGACCCCTTTTTTCCCTAAGAAAAGTCTTTGTACTAAGTGCATGAGTAATCAGGAAAAGACTGAAAAACATCAAAGCAGTTATAAGAAAATCTCAAACTTTTCCATGTTATTATTATTTTTTTTGAGAGAGCACGCATGTGTGCACGTGTGAGCAGGGGAGGGGAGGAAGGAGGAGGGGCAAAAGGAGAGAGAGAATCTTGAGCAGGCTCCACGCTCAGCGAGGAGCCCACCTAGGGCCCCATCTCACGACCCTGAGATCATGACCTGAACCCAAATCAAGAGTCAGATGCCTATCCAACTGAGCCACCCAGGTGCCCCTCCATATGTTATTATATGTAATTAGTAAGCTTTTCTACTAGCACAGAGATTTTTTTTTAAAATGGTAACACACATCATATTTTCCTCCAGATGTTTGTTCTTTGTCTTCCTTATACCATTCTTAGGAATAGATTCCATCCACACATCCTATCATAGCTTTGTTCCAACTTTTATAGAGATATCAAGGAACATCAATATATATCACTTCAGGACAAGATTCGGATTCAAGACAAAATATGATTGCAGTAAGGGTGGCAAACATTATATGAACTATGCACTATCAGGTTTCGTTAACATGAAAGTATCTGCTGATACTGGGTGCTCCTAAGGGTCTTTTAAAAAATATTTATTTATTTATTTTTAGAGAGAGAAAGGAGAGAGAGAGAGAGAATCTGAAGCAGACTCCCCATTGAGCATGGAGCTCGGTGCAGGGCTCAATCTCACAACCCTGTGATCATGACCTGGGCCAAAACCAAGAGTTAGACATTCAACCAACTGAGCCACCCAGGTGCCCCATCTTTAAAGGGCCTTATACTGTTTGACTATATCACTGTCTGGTGGCCCTTTCTGCTGGTAATCTCCCTCCTTTCATTCAATTACAGCACTGCAATATTCACATGATTGCCAAATTACCTTGATAAGATTTCATCCACTGCTCTGAAAGAGATCTATCTCTATCCCTATCCATTCAATTTACATCAAATATTTGAAAAAAAGACAGATGGACAAGCAAATGGACAATTAGTGAAGCACCAATTCATTTAAGATGGTCTCAAATCCCTTCTATCTTCAATCAGGTAAGAATAATTAATATTTATGGCAAATTTTCTTTTTTTTTACTTTATTAGCACAGAGATAAAAATAAAGAGATAAAGGATTGTTATTCTGGATCCTTCTTGTCATGAATAAAATACTTCATATGGTAAAAGTCATTAAGGCCACCTAATGCATGGCTGCCAATGCCAGCTCTGTTACTGAGATTCATGTTTAAAGAAATAGGAAACTCCAAAAGTATAAACCTCTATGGCCTAAGAGGAGCATCTACCCTCCTTTTCAGTTTGGACTCCAAAGCTTTCAAAATATTTAGTTGTTTGATTGCACTTCTCTTGCTTATCACTGTCGTAATAGTTTTTTTTTTCTATTGAACTATGTAATATTTATATATTTATATATATACCTTATAATTATTTTCTATGTGCACATGTGTATATGTACACAGCGAGTGCAACACATATCTCTTATATATTAATTTGCAATTGTCCATAAAACAGATTTAGATCTTGTACTTCTCACCAGCTTCAAGTAACAAAAATAATTCCTAGTGCCGTAACAAGTGTATCATCATTCAAAACTTTACTCATTTCAGTGTAGGTATACAATCTTACCGTCTAGCTTGCATGTAGGTCATAAAAGTTACTGAAAACAATGGAAAAGCATTATTTTGACAGCTGCCATAATGCAGTAAATGTTCTATTTTTTCACAGAAGATAAAAATTGCCAGTCTGAATAAGTGAGGAGGGGAAATATCAAGACATCAAATCCCCTACAATTCTATTTTTGCCATAAAAAAAAAAATCTCAGTGTCAAGATAAAATTATTGACTACTTATGTCTTTTAGAAACTTATCTTGAATTGAAGAGAATATCTAACATGACTCAATTAACTTACTTGATTCCAATTTTTATCAATAGGCCAGAAAAAAAATTATTGAACAAGTTAGTCCATATGTAGTAACGGATTCCTCTACCCCCCAAACTTACACAGAGTATTTTGAGGATAATACTGTAAAAAGTGTTTATCTCTTGTCTGAAGCAGCCTTTTTCCCATGAACTCTCTTCCCAGATAAATTTTTATATAGGAAATTAGGAGACATCCTAAATTTTACCTCATTTCTATTAAATATTTTTTTCACCATGATGTGGGAGTCCACCAAGCAAATAAATATGTGCCAAGAAAATATATGAGTTTATCCTCAAGTCAAGCTCCCCAGGAATGAAAGAAATACTAACACAAAAGTTATGGCCCTAAGAAATGTTAGGTGAGGAAAGTTTCAACAAACACATCGTTGGGGTATGCGGGAGGCAGAAAATAACACTTAACACTGGAGGCAGAAGTGAAGTTCAGCTTTTGACACAAACACCACGAATGAGGATAATATGAACATGTGAAGAGAGCGTGGTCAATAACGTAGAAGAGTGTTAAAGCAGTGATTACCAAGCGGATAGAGGATGAAGACTCCTTTCTAACATGGGCATTGTTGGTGAGAATGTGGGGAAAAGACAATCGTCTATAAGATTGGTGGATTTATAAATTGATACAATATTTTTGGAGAGCAATTTAGCAAGGCTTACCAAGTATTTATTTATTTTTACTTTTTTATTATTAGACTTGCTAAATTTTAAAATACAGAATCTCTATAGCCTGGCAGTTTTACCTTCAGGAAACTCAAGTGCAAAAATACACAAATAATCAAAGGTATGTAACATAAACTTTTTCATTATATTCACTACAAACTTGTCTCAGTGTGTGGAATAATGGGAAAAAAAGGTAATTGACAATAAATACAGAAATAATTAAAGATGTATTCATACCTTAGAATACCACATAGCCTTCAAAAGTGCATTTCAAATCCCTGGATTTAGAAACATAAAAGAATATTCAAGCATATTGTTGAGCAAAAAAGTTAAGTTGCAGAATAACATGTGAAGTATGTAGTAGATTATATTGAAATATGGAAGTCTATGTTAGTTTGTGCATTAACAAAGGGACACATACAAACCTCATACTGTTTACTTAAGAAAGACATTTTGTTGGAGGAACTTTTTAACTAAAAAAATTAATACGGTTAATTGTTAAGATAATAACACTGGGGGAAAATAATTGACTTTAAGAACAAGATAGGCAGCATGAGAGATTTGTTGGAGATTCAACAGATTTCATTCAACCTGAGGAGTTGTGAAGAGCAGATTTACCACTTTTGCCGAATTTACACATCTAGAAATATTTTAAAATCATATGGTAAAGGTTGCATGTTCTAGGTAATGTTATTTTGGTCAGAAGACTTCAAAATTATGGAAATAGAAGTGCTTGTTGAAACCATGATGGCATCTCAAATATACTGGCAAACAGTTCAATAATGACAGAACTGTGACAATAAGCATCTGTGCTCTTTGCTTCCTTATAGTGGAAGGACCACGGATTGTAATAAACTTCTTATCTCTTCCCTCAGGGTAGTTAAATATTAGACCTAAGGAAATGATCAGGAATCTTATATTATGTACGAACTACTTTCCTTCGTTTTGTTTTCTTTTTGTTTAAATTTGAGTATAGTTGACATACGATGTTACATCAGTTTCAGTTGTACAAAATAGTGATTGGACAAGTTTATACATTATACTAAGCTACCACCTGCCACCATACAGAGCTACATTCCTTATGTATCACTGGCTACATTCCTTATGTTGTACCCTTCTATTCCTGTGACTTATTCATGCCTGTATCTTCCACTCCCCTTTACCCACGTTGCCCATTCCCCTACTCCCATCCTTCTAGCAACTCTCTAACTCAGAAAGATATGTGCACTCCTATGCTTATTGTGGCATTATTTACAATAGCCAAGACATGAAAGCAACCCACGTTTCCATCAATAGATGAATGGAGGAGGAAGATGTGGTAAACACACACACACACACACACACACACAATGGGATATTACACAGCTATAAAAAAGATGAGATAATACCATGTGCAAAAACATGGATGAACCTAGAGAGTATTATGCTAAGTGAGACCAAAACAGACAAATACCCTTTGATTCCACTTATATGTGGAATCTAAAAAACATGGCAAAACAAAAACAAATGAATAAACAAAAAGCAGATCAGTCTTTTCCTTCACTTTTAAATTTTTGCAAGATAAAAATAAATACATAAAAAAGAGGAAAATTCTGCTATTTGTGACAACATGGATGAACCTTGATGGCATTATGCTAAGTGAAATAAGTCAGAGAAAGGCAAATGCTCTGATACTCTATATGTGGAATCTAAAACAAAAACAAAACCTCATAAAAACAACCAGCAGATTGGTGGTTGCCAGGGGCCAAGGATAGGTGAAGAGGTGAAGAGCAGTGGGGTGAAGGTGGTCAAACAGTACAAAGTTCCAGTTATAAGATAATTAAGTTCCGGAGATGTAATGAACAGCATGGTGACTGTGCCTAACAAGCCTGTATGGTATATTTGAAAGTCACTGAGAGAGATCTTAAAAGTTCTTACCACCAAACTAACAAACAAAAGAACTGTAACTCTGTGAGGTGATGGATGTGTTAACTATACGTATTTTGGTAATCATTTCCCTATATATTTGATATATACATATATATACATATATCAAAACACTGTATGGTACACCTCAAATGTATACAATGTTATATGTCAATTATATCTTAAAGACGAAAAAAATAAAATACCAAAAAATTTTATATGAATGGAAAAAAAAATAAGCAACTAAAAATAAACAAAAAGTCTCTTATAGTACTAGTTTTTTTTTTTAATCTTTGAGTAATGACACTCCCCTCATTTTAAGTCTAAATAAGATAAGAAATGGATATGGAAACTCAACTTGTAGTCACCTATAACCATTTTCCCCAAATCCCACAGCCAGGGCACCGTTGAAAGAGCCTGGCAGGCTCTGTGCCCACACTGTAGTAGCAGGCAGGTTGTGTCAAGGATGAACAGCACAGGAAAAAGTGAAAAGAGAAGCCGCTCCCATTATCCTTGACTCCAGACAGCTTGATGAGTGATCAACTTCCAGGAACAACAATTCTCTGCATGCACCTCAGTTATCCTCACAGAGTTTCAGTATATTGTGTACATTATTCTCCTATATTTTAAAATGCTTCAGGTACAATCTAGCCAATAACCCCTTCCGTAAGCCTTCTTAGGGACTGCTGAAAAAGTGCTCCTCCTTACGATTAATGACAGATTTCTAAGTGTGCTCGCAGGGTGCTGCTCTGATCCCTCACTCTTTTTTTCTGTCACTATCATTCTTTCCTTTCCCCTCTCTCACTGTCTCGCCTGTGCTTTTCTTGATTCTCTTCAAGCCTCCTTAACATGTGTAAAGACCTCGCAGCCTACACACAAGTATGGGAATTTGCACGTGCCAAAAGCTGACTCTAACAATACATTTGTTGATGAGAATTTAAGGAGGAAAAAGGTAAGAACTCCACAGAGGTAGTGCTAATTGATTTTCTTGATAAACACATAAGCAATTATACAAGTGACCATCTGCTTTATCTGCATGAAGTTAATGAATACACAAAAGGAATCAAATTTTGAGCTTACTTAAATCTTAAATCCAACTGCTTAGAAAGTTGCTTAGATGTGTCATAAGGCAAAAAGGGAAAGTGTTCTCGTCCGCAGGATAAAGACCAACAAAACAGGATCCCTTGTTTGTTTCACTGAGAAACAGTGAAAATAGTTATATTGGTTGCACTATCTCAATGAACAGATATCAGAAATTAAAATATAACATTATTTTCAAACAGGACTCTGCTATTTCCTTAGCCAAATTGAGGCTATAAATATAAAAAAATAGTTAAAGACAACATCACTGTGGCAATTAGCAATTTCCTTCTGAAAATGTGTTCATCTCATTTGCTCAGTATTCTAGAAGCACACATAACTATCTCATGCAGATAACCATTAGAAATAAAAGAGCATAGCAGAAATTAATTCAAAGGATCACTGCTATAAGATACCACTCCTAGATTCCGGTGTTAAAAAGTGGGTATTTTTCACTATCTTTATTTTCATATTTAAATAATATATAAATATATAAGATACATAAATATATATTTATATCTAATATAATATATACATATAATATAATATGAATTGAATTTTACAAGTAACTCAAATCTTGTCTCTAGAGTTACTGAGCCATGGAGAAAAGCTCATTGTGTGGGAGAAAACACCATTCATTCCGTCTTTCCCTCACCAAATATACATTATGCCACTCCCGTGCGTAAGTAACCATCCTAAGTGCTAGGGAGATAATAGTGAAGGAGACAGAAGAGCTTCCATTACAAAGCTTAGAGTCTACAGGCAAACTGGAAGCATAGTAAATAGACATATTTACAAACAGTCATATGTATTATGGAGGAAACAAATAGGGTGTTGACATAGAGAATAGCAGGCAGGAAGAACTTTGGATGGAGGGTTAGGAAACATCCTCCATGGTGGAAAATTTAAACTGAGACCTGACAAATGTTGTAATTTGAGGATAGCAGAAGAATCTAATGACATATTGAAGAGCTCATCATATTGTTTACAGGCTTTAGAGGACTACTTGTGGAGAAAAGATAAATATTAAGGAAAAATAAAAACCTGTAATGGAAAGAAATTAAAAAAATAGCCAAAGGTATGAGAGCTCCTGGAGTTATAGTTGAAGCTTGATTGTTTGATTAATCCATATAGATATTTGAGTCTAATACATAACCCTGCTAAATACATTATTTGTCCACCTTGTTCACCCTATTACATGAGATTGTTTCATATCTCAGGCACCTTCATAAACTTTCCATGTTTGCACCCCTGCATCAGAACCTATCACTATTGTTACCATTCTCCAACAGTGGATCCTAAAGACACAATACTCACATCATTTTTCAAAACATCCATAAAGCACTGACTCTGCTCACCTCACATTTTTTTATTATTATGTTCAGTTAGCCAACATATAGTACATCATTAGTTTTTGATGTAGTGTTCAGTGATCCATTAGTTGCATATAATACCCAGTTCTCATCACAACACATATCCTCCTTAATACCCATCACTTGGTGACCCTACCCCCCCACCCCCATCCTTCTGTAATCTTCAGTTTGTTTCCCGGAGTCCAGAGGCTCACCTCACATCTTATTACTAACCCACAGTTTGCTGAAGAACAATGGCTCCTAATTCTGCAAGACTTTACTAAAAGTTTTTATTTGAGTCACTTTCACGGTAGAACATTTACTATTTTTTTAGAAATGTTCACAATAAATGAAAATAGATTTTTTTTGTACTCTCATTTCCTACAAGAAAACACTATTTGGACTGTTTGTCGTTGTAAATGTTATAGGAACCAACTCTCTTCTGTCTCATGTAATAGGACTGAAAGAAAGGGCATGGTGGGCAAGAGTTTGAAAGGCAAACTAAAACTTCCCCAGACACTACAGATGAAGAAAATAATTCTGTACTAATCATACAATGACCCACCATCCATCATACTAATGTGTAAAACCTTCCATCATTAAAATTTTGAGAGTATGGTTTATACAATATGAATGTATATAAATCTATTAGGAAAGGTTGGGCAGCCTCTGGAGGTGACTGAATGTAATACAAAAGCATTTAAGCTTTACTCTGGTTAGGGAAGTGGTTCAGTAGAAAACAAACACAAACATAAAACCAACAGACAACCAAAAATACTGTCTTAAGGTCTTCTCTTCATTTATCAGAAAATGAAATAAATTTCAGGAATTGCTAAAATCTGTATTCTTGCTCTTGCTAAGACTTTATGGCCCCTTCACCAGCAAAATGCATGAGATGATTATCATCAGGAGTTGTTCAATTTTATAAAATTAAATATGAACAAAATTTAGATCTCTTTTGCATATTTGCCTTCTTTTCCCCCAACATACCTCTCTTCCTCAGCTATGATAATTTCAGCCCCAGCAATTTATTTTATATTTAATAACCTTTTATTGCCAATAAATACCTTTGTTTATACTATGTTACCTTTTCACCTAAATAATGTGCTAAATGCATTCTCAATGGAAAAAACAGACAACTCAGCATTTTCATATGCCTCACAAAGAAAGAAAATTGCACGTTTTACTTTTTATGGTTTCTTACTGCTTTTTAAATTCTGTCATCTAATGGGACTAATGTTCATGGTTTAGGAGTATATTTACCATAAATAGCTTTAGTGGTTATCAACCATCGCAGCTTCATTTTGGCGTTTAACCAACCTCAACCACTATTTATTGCCTCATATACTTCTCTACTGTGAACATTACACCTTAATTACCCCAATCCCTATTTCTAGGTCTGATTTAGAAAGCCTGAATGGGAATAACCCTTTCTTGTTTCACTTATGTAAGAAGGCAGTGCCTGTGCCCATGAAATCAGTAGAGTGTGTTTCAGTGACCTGAAAAACCCAAGGTCTATGGCAATGGAAATTCAAATTCTCTAATGTGCAATAAAGGGGAGTGGAGGAGAGAACAGACGGTCCAATATTTCTTCCAAATGTTTACATCCACGCTGAAGTCTAACGATATCGAAAGCTGCTGGGGAAGATGGAAAACTACGGATTTCAAAATCATTGATTAATTTTAAGAAAATAAAAACAACTGGGATTTGGGGCTTTAATAATCTATCTTTGCTTTGCCCCTGGTACACTCCTAACTGCTTTTTCCATTTTTTTTTTTTAATAAAAAGAACACTTAAAAGGGTATAATACTTTTCAGATTGTAGGACATTATCTCATAAACAACTGGAATTAGAAAGCGGATCATAAAGTTATGACATGGATTAAATTTGTGGTTCACCTTAAACCCTTTGCCTGAATTTTTGCTTCTTGATCTTGAAGGAGGTTAAGGTCCAGCTTAAATAACTCCTTTTCTGAGAATCTTTACCTATTCGCTACCACAGAATCAAAGAAACCTTCCTTCAAATACCCCTGTGTCTACGCAGCTTTCCGCAGCGAGAGTCATGGTTACCTACAGTTGCACCCTTGCTGCAGGGCAAGGTATGCATCTTAACCTCTTTATATGCAAAGCGGGCTTTCAGTGCATGTTTGTGAAATGAGAGGTTGTTTGCCCAATTGACCAATAAGAGAATTCAGGGTGTTTAAAATGCAAAAATGGGGATTAAAATGTACTTTTGCTTTTACATTGCACTACTATGCCCCTTTTTAATTTTAGTATAGAGATGATGCTTCCATCACTTTGTTACGATGTTTAAAGTATTTAGAACTGCCTTCTCTACCCTCAGCAACCCCAGGTGGCTAGCTGCCCTGCCTCACAGATGAAGATAAGCTTTGTTAATAATATGTGCTACTGGGATTTGATCTTAAAGTGTACTTAACAATAGTAAAACTTCCTCTCTGTTTCCAGCCTGACCACCTCTGTACTCATCCTACACAGCAGGACACCTACCCTGTTCTTGACTCCATCTTCACCCGTTCCATTGCTTTAGTTGTTATCCTACTGTTCTTTCTCTGTTGAGAAATACCTTAGAATATTTCACTTCCATTTCTCTCCAATGCCTAGCCTAATGCTTTACATACAATTGGTGCTCAGCCTACCGTTACTTAAAACATGCTTAGAAGATGAAACTACAACTTTAAATCTCTCTCATCTTCATATCCTCTCTTATGCTGATCAGCTTTAAGAACCAGCACGATGATTAGGGCTACAGGAAATCTGTCTATCTAATCTGGCTCCCTCATTCTTCTCTAAATGTGTAACTTTGGGAAAGTTACTTCACCTTTCTATACCACGCTTTCCACATTTGTAAAATAGGGCAAATAGCAGGGGATAATTTATGGGGGTTGCCATAAGCATTCTCCACATCTACAATATGGAATGTGTTACTTATTTGTTCTTGAGAAGACCGCCTCACGTCTCTGACTGACAAAGTACATGTCTTTGAAAGAGGGGTATCAATACTAGAATTCACGGGACATAAAGTAGATTGGTGGTTGCCTAGGATCGGGGTAGGAATGGAGACTGCCTACAAATGGCACAAGGTTTCTTTTGGGGATGATGGAAATATTCTAAAATTAGATTGTGGTGATAGTTGCACTATGTAAATATACTGGAAGTCTTACAATTGTACTCTAAAAATGTGTGAATTATATGGTATGGAACTCATACTTCAGTATGGAGGAGGAGGAGGAGGAGGAGGAGGAATCCAGGATTCAAGTCAAGTATGTCTGAGCTCAAAGTACATGTTGTTTATTCTATCCTTGCCACTTCCCTATACAAAAACAGAAGTTTTATGTTTAAATTGATCATGTTAAATGATAGAGTTACTCTCTAGGATGGCACTTAATATAGATAATACGGAGATAACTATGGAGTTATCTAATCTAATCACAGAAACAGTTTGTGAGATAGTACACAAAAATTTAAAAAGTTCTTAGTCATAATTTGATTTGTTTTCTACTTATGCATTAGGAGAAGTCATTATCAAATTATATCTTAATTAGAAATACATTTTTCTTTCTTGCCAAGAAATATGTTTCCTCCCTCCCTTCCTTCCTCCCTCCACCTTCCTTCCATCCGTCCATCCTTCTTTCCTTTCTTTTCTTCTTTCCTTCTTTTCATATGACTGCTCTGTTGTTTGTTTTGTTTTGTTTTGTTTTTCTGAGTCAGGGAGGCTGATTATAGATATTGGAAATCAATTATCTCCGTAATTCATAGACAACATTTTAGAAGCAGCATATCACTTATGAGCTAAAAGAACAGACCCTCAAAGTAGAAGTACTGGAATCATTTCTTCTTTCATGAAATCTTCAAAATATGTCTTTATGTGAAGTATATATATAGTTGAATTAGTTCTTATTTACAGAGTGATGAATGACTCACCCACACTTACAAAAAGGTATTCACTCTTTTATATCATGCTTGTGAAAACATTTTACCTTTTCTTAGAGAAGTTTTCTTTCCTTTTTTTAAACTGTAATTTAAACAGAAGATGAAAATCTCAGGAGCTCTTGACAGAATAAAATTTCAGAATGCATTTAAAATCCTTCGAACTTTTTCTATTCAATATCTAAATCAAATTCCTGAAGAAGACATTTTCCACAAAGAGATTAAGTAAAGAGAAATGGTTCAGCTGCATATGTTTGAGATGAATTGTGTTTCTTCCCTCAAAGTGATAGGAGATTCCATTCCATACACTAAGTTGTGGCTCACAGTGCCAGACCTGGGAGTTTCTAAGCCTGCATGCTTTTATGAGTTGCTGGGTGTCAGAGGAGCTCCAACAGGGATGTGCTGCCTCTGAAAAGGTTAAATGCAAGAACCTCAAAGGCTTTTAAAGAGGAGACTGCGGAAAATCTGTTGTCAAGGAGTATTATATCTCCCAGCTCGGTAGAGTTTGTCTCTCTCATCCTCCCTCTTACTTTGAAAGTTAGAAAATCCGTAAGAGGCGGATGGGTTGTCAAAGATTTTAAAACCTGGTATAGGTTGGGTTTATTTTTGGATTATTCTGGCTTATTTTTCATTGTTTAACAAAGGAAAAATAGTAACATTGCTATATTATATCTCCTTGAGGGTAGTAATATAGCTTTGGCTAGACAAAATACTGCAATAAATGTTATCCTTTGGAAAATTTGTATTTGTGTTTTTACTCCATGAAAAAGCCTCTCAGAGAAGGCATATTTAGAGGTAATCATTATCCCTCTGGCAGTCATCAATTACACAATGACATGTACAACAATTGCCAATGTATAAAATTAGTTTAAAATAAGGTGACTGCGGGGACTCTGGTCATAATCCCGGGGTCCTGGGATGGAGTCCCACATCAGGCTCCCTACTGAGCAGGGAGTCTGCTTCTCCCTCTGCCTGCCACTCCCCCTGCTTGTGCTCTCTCTCTCTCTCTCTGACACATAGATAAATAAAATCTTTAAAATAAAATAAGGTACTGGGTTAATAGAGAAATTAATTTGTCAATAAATATTTACTGAACACCTACTCAGAGGAGCACTTTGAGAAACATAAGACATAAAGGAAACACAGGGTATGGTCCTAATGAAACTATAATTAGAGTTCATGGATGAATAGGGAGGTGTTGCCCTAGAGTGAGCTCTTAAGGAAACAAGAGTGAAGTTAGAATCGGAGATATGAAAGGATACAGATGAAAGATCATTATACCAAGAAGAATAACAGACATGGAGAGAAATTAGATTCCATTGGGCAGGAATCATTATTAATTTCTCTTATACATTCAATGTATATTTTCTAAGAAATATTTTATTTTTGGGCGCCTGGGTGGCTCAGATGGTTAAGCGTCTGCCTTCGGCTCAGGTCATGGTCCCAGGGTCCTGGGATAGAGTCCCGCATCAGGCTCTCTGCTCCTTGGGAGCCTGCTTCTCCCTCTGCCTCTCTCTCTCTGTCTCTCATGAATAAATAAATAAAATCTTTAAAAAAAAAAAAGAAAGAAATATTTTATTTTTTACACATTACTTTGAAAAAAAAGAGTTGAAGTACGGCTCAGAATGAGAAGCTCAGAGTGCCACCATGCTCAGATTGCTTGTGTGGGTAAATGTATATCAAAAATGTATGGAGAACTTGTGATGACAGTATTTTCATTTAAATCTTAGAATGAAAGAATGCCATCAGGTGAGGAGTTGAACCAAACTCACTTGATTTTTATTCTTACCCAAGAAATGTGGACACTCAATAGGAAACCCTTCAGGTCTCTTCCTGAACTCACTATTCTGACAAAGAATTTATCAGGACTGAAGTGAAAAATTCTTTCTAGGTAATACGATAAAGTACTATGCCTATAATAAAGCATAAACTTCATTAATGTATACCAAAGAATTTAACACAAGGTATTGTCCAGCAAGCAGGGAAAAGAACATGGACAAGCCTACAGTTTTAAAACATCTGTGAAATCTTTGTAAAATTCATTGGAAAGCATTTAATTTATGCAAAATATTTCAGCATTCCCTCTGTACCAGAGACTTCTAAATTATAATAGACTGTTGTCATTTTCACAAATAATTGTGAATTAAGCTAAACTAAAACATGTAACAAAAATGTATTCCCTCAACCTTGAATCTCTTTAAAACACTTTGTGATAAATATTAATTCAAAACTTAACTGTTGACGAAATCAGCATTTCTAGATAATATGATATAAACATTACTACTGTAATCCTCTAAAATTAGAGAAATACTCCTAAAATTTCCAGGACTTCATTTAATCGTAATATAAATGTAGGAATCATCACATTAACATAATCATATTCAATGACTATTAGGATAGGTATCAAAGTTTAATCAAGCCAAAAGTTCAGTGCTGACAATATTATCTTCTTCAGTATTTACTTAAATTTTGAGGGCCAGAGATAAGGAAACTTATGAGTTTAATGGTAAGTTTAGTTCAAAAAGAAGCACCTACAACACTGACTTTCATTTGGGTTAATATCCACAACCCTCACAAAAATTCATTCTTCTAGGTTCAGAACAGGGAATTTCAGATTAATACATTTGTGGAGGACACACTGGAATTTCTGGAATTACTCTCTACTTTGATCAACTTTTACCTTGATGGATGCCTCTGGCTTAGGAGACTGTCATTGAGAAAAATCCTTGATGGGGGGAGAGGGGGTCTGCTTCTACTGCCCAGGAGTTGCTCATTAAAGATTACTTAAGAATCTGCTGGAGCGATTCCCACAGATAGTTTCTACTCCAGAAGCTAGCTCTTCACACGTAAACATTTAACAAGTTCCATTACATACAGCTCTGACCTTGGACAATCTTCAGACTTTGACCCAGAGGACTTGGATGGTAAAGTGGTTGCTATTGTTTTTATGTCTGAAGGTGCCCTCTGTATGCTCAAAAAAAATCAAAAGGACTATGGAGAAGATGATCTAGAAATTACGCTTGCTCCTACTCATATACTGTCACCTTTCTGACCTCTAAAAGTTGCCAGCATGAAGAAGTAGTGAGTTATTGGAGGCAGCAGTATGACCAGGAAAATAAATCTGCAAGGTCTTTGCTGACCACTGCTTATTTGCATCCACCATGAAGCCTGCCAATCATAAAAATATTTCATGATCCAAACCCTTTCATTTCTAAAAAGATGATGAATGGGCCACTTCAGCCATAAGAGGAAAGCTGAGGAAAAATTTTGATGTTGATATCTACTAGATGGACCAGAAATAATTAATGTTACTTTATGGCAGGACAATTTATCAGGGATGACACAGCACTTGGGCTCCTGTGAATTAAGTGATGACAATTACTACACTGAAGTTTTGACAGCTAAATCTGAAGCAACTTAAGGAATGTACTGAATAAAACAAACTACTTGATTTACAATAATCAGACAACCGGACCTTTAACGAGAGTAAGACATCATCTGTCAGTACTATTTCTGTGCTTTAACAATCTTTACAAAGGTATGAAAAACAATTATGATTTAAAAGTATTATGTACCCAGATATTTTCAGCATAACACTTTTGTTTTCAGATAGTTATGAAAATATTTAATATTTTCAAATTATGTTTTGTTGATCTTTTTGGGGGACCTGAAAGCATTACGTTCAATATTAGAAAGTATTAGCTCTATCTAATATATATATAGAAGTATCACTTGAAAAATTAAAAAAAAAAGTTTGGTTTGAAAAAAATAAGAGTAACAATAAATATGCCTCTCACAAATTCTATTTATTCGTTATTTATAATGTATTTATGTATCATGTGTTATTATTTTTTCATTTCCTTGATAACAGATCAAGAATTCAATATAAAGTTATTTTCCCCATTTCTCAGTATAAACTTTGTTTAAAGTAATTAATTGCCATGAATTTACAATGGATAGAGAACTGTACTCATCACTTAACTGTATTTTAGACAGATGGAAGTGGTCTGAAAGCCAATAAAGCTATAAGGCAGGGACTATCAAAAAAATTGAGTAAGAGCTTTTACAAAGAAGATGCTCTTAGAAAGTTAAATTCTCAACATTGAGGGTATTAAGAGTGACACTGACTGACATACACAATTAGTATCAAGCCTCGACCTTCTGTTTGTTTGGTTCTGTTTTGAAGAAATAACAAAAGATGTTCTGTTCAATCAAAAACATATTTTCCTCTACCTGGCCTTAACAGTGACTGTACCAGAGACTTCTAAATTATAATAGACTGTTGTCATTTCCACAAATAATTGTGAATTAAGCTAAACTAAAACATGTAACAAAAATGTATTCCCTCAACTTTGAATCTCTTTAAAACACTTTGTGATAAATATTAATTCAAAACCTAACCTTTGACGAAATCAGCATTTCTAGATAATATGAAATAAACATTACTATTATAATCCTCTAAAACTAGAGAAATACTACTAAAATTTCCAGGATTTTATTTAATCATAATATAAAGGTAGGAATCATCACAGGAAAGTATATGGGCTTTGGAATATAACACAAGATGCAGTCTGGCATCCTGTTCTCCATCCTATAAGCACTTCCTAGAATCAGTGCACATACATGCCTATTTTTTTATAAATTTTGTATGGCCAATAGTACACGATTAAGATTTATATCCAGGATGCTGATTCTTGCAGCACTCCAGGATTTTGAATTATCACAGAATAATGTACTTCTAGTATATTTTAGAAAGATTTTGGCAAGAATTCTTTAAATAAACATGTTTTCTTCCTAGGTCTCAGTGTACCCAAATTATTAGAACATGAAATTTGAATAATTTGGTTAATTGCAATTTTATTCTAGCATAAAAACACCTTGTAATATTTAGTACTTTTTTTTTTTTTTTTTTTTACATTTCACATAGTCCTACTAATGATCCAGATTTCTGTATCCTGCTTTTCAATATCTTAGTGATACTGGACAGATTAATATTGCAATTCTCCTGTTTGTCACCCATACACCAAAATAGCTTGTATCAGACTGAGCAAAATTAAGTATGGTGCTCTGTCTTCACTTTCTCTGACTGGCAACACTGTGATTTCATTCATGTATGAAGTATTTTTAAATCTAATTATTCTTACAACCAGTTAGGAGAAAAGGTCATTATTCTAGCTCATTAGCTGTTTAATAGGAAGGCATGGCAGTGAATCTGTGTTTTGACTCTCTAATTCCAATCTTCAGGACTGCCAGAAAGGGGAACCATGTCATATGACTCCAAGAACTATGACTACCACGTACATTTCTTTCTGTCCTACCTTGACTGATACAGCATTCTATGCAACATCTGACTTCTATAGTTGAGATTCAACATTACAAATTACACCTGTCTTCTTTTCTTAACATATGCAAACAAACATGCCAAATGCATGCACACACACACTCACGCCAAAAGACTATTTGTATCTACCTTCTTGTTTTCAGATCAAGTAATGTCTTGAGCTGACTGATGAAATAAAAAGAAGTATTTATTCAAAAGGATGTATATAAAGACAGAAAAATTGACAATGGGGCACTACTAACTTATTTTTCGGTTATTATAATCTGCATATATACATATATATCTCCACGTACCTAGAAAGAAACTCCGACCAGTGACAGAAGCAACAAAAGAATTTTGAGTTGTGTCTTAATACAGGGAGTAGAGAAAAAGTAAGCCAAAGATAATGAATATATATCACAGCACCAGTAGAAAAGACAATCCTGAAACATTTAAACAATAAAATACTTGTTGAAGACTGTAAGTCTGTGATACAGATTCACTACAAATTAGATGCTTTTAAATGAGTCATCATATAATGGCATCGTATTAATTTCCTATCATGGCTATGTCAAATACCACAAAAACACAAATTTATTATTTTTAGTTCTGTACATCAGAAATCTGACATGGATCTTACTGAGCTAAAATCAAGGTGTCAAAGGGTATATTTATTTTCCAAGACTCTAGGGGACAATATGTTTCCTTGACCTCTCCCAACTTTTAAAGGTTGCTCACTTCCCTTTTCCTTTCCTTTACCCAAGGGGAACTTAAGGCCTCCTTTCTCCAGCTTCACAGGCAGAAATGGCTAGTTGACTCCTTCTCATTTAGCAGCATCCTAACCTCTTCCATAGTCATATTTCCCTGACTCTCTGCACCCCACCCTTTTACTTTTAAATACACATATGATTACACAGGGCCTACCCTGATAATCCAAAAAATAAAAAAATAAAAAGGTCTCTATTTTAAGGTCAACTGATTAGCAACTCTAATACCATCTTCCACTTTAATTCCCCTCTGCTATGTAATATCATATTTACAAGTTCCAGGGCTTAGAATGCAGACAACCTTGTAGAGGGGGAATTATTCTGCCTACCACAGTCTACCTTTTGGTCTCCAAAGATTCCCATTCGTTCCAAATGCAAAATATCCTCATCCATTCAAAGTCACCCAAATTTTCAACCCAACACAGCATTAACTCAAGTACAAAATGTTACCTAACTCATTAGCAAAAATCCTATCAAAATTATCTAAATTAGGTATGGGTAAGACTCTGGGTATGATTCATCCTAGGGCAAAACTTTTCTCCATCTGCGAGTCTATGGAATGCAAAAAGCAAGTCCTTTGTTCCCAGACTATAGTGGTCATACAGACACAGGATAATAACTATATATCATTTGGTTCAAAAAGGATAAAAATGTCAGAGAGGAGGTTTTGGGGGGATCAGTAAAATAGATGAAGGGGATTAAAAGTACACTTATCGTGGTGAGCACTGAGTAATGTATAGAATTGGACAATCACTGTATTGTACACCTAAAACTAATATAACACTGTATGTTAATTATACCTGAATTAAAATTTTAAAAATAATAACAAAGGGGGAAAAGTATAAAAATGAAAAGGAAAAAAGTTACTGGTTTAAAGCAATTTCAAAATCCATCCAGGCTCTCTCTTTTAAGGTTTAAGAATAATCTTTTTTTTAAGGTTTAAGAATAATCTTCTGTGGCTCATAGCTCCACCCTCTGGTTCTCACCCTCAGAATGATTTTTTTTTTTTTTCCCCATGGAAGGTAGCACATGTTTGCAGCTGAGTATTTTTATCTGCCTATTTCCTACCTGTATCAGTTTGGTGGTCCAAAAGTCTTCTTTTATTTTGTACTCTGTCTTTTCTAGTCCACGCTGGCATTTTTTAATGCTGAAATAAAATTCTTAAGAACTTTGTGGGCCTCTCATTTAGGTCACAGAATTCAATCTATTAAACAATAAAGTACTCCACATATATTTTTCCTAGATAATCCCATCTCTGTTTTTGGCTTTTCCTGGGATAGCAGAGGGGAACTAGGAGTCACATACTTAATCTCTTCAAGGAGACTTTTGTGTGACTGAATATTCTGACCTTTCCATTTTTCTGATGCATTAAAAAAGGTTGTCCAGACACACCATTGTTTTTTTTTTTCTCTCCAGACCACAGTTTCTTTCCAATGAATCTAAACTTTAGCATCCTTTGCCATTTGGGTAGGCTAAGGATTAGCAAAATCATTGTCTCCTCTCACATCTTACTATAAGCGGTAAGAAGGAAACCAGGCCACACATTCAATACTTCACTTGGAAATCTCATCTAAATATCCAAGTTCATCACTTATGAATTCTGCTTTCCACCTAACTACAGAACATAATTCTGCTAAGTTTTTGCCATTTTATGATAAGGATTCCCTTTCCTCCAATTTCCAATAACATGTACTTCATTTCCTTCTGTTCTTTCACAAGCAGTGCCTTTAATCTCTATATTTCTCCTCACAGCCTACTTATGATGATTTAGATATTCTCTAAGCTGATACATGTTTTCTCTACCATGCTCTTCACTTCCTAAAGTCCTCACTAGCAGTCATTAACATCTCTGTTTCTACTGTCTTTTGAAGACAGCCTAGTCTTTTTTTAAACATTCTTCAAATATTTTCCAGTCTCTGTCCTTTGCTCAATGCCAAAGCCACTTCCACACTTTTTAGATATTTGTTATAGTAATATACCACCTCCAGGTACTAAAATTTGTATTAGATTCCTATTGCAACTGTAACGGGTTACCACAGATCACTGACTTAGAAATTTATCCTTTTACAAATTTAAATTTGTTCATCACGAATTTATTATTTTATAGTTTGGTAGATCAGAGGTCTGGCATGGGTCTCACTTGGCTAAGATCAAGGTATCAGCAGAGCTTGTTCCTTTTGGGAGTCTCGAGGGGAAATTCCATCCTCTTACCTTTTCCACCTTCTAGAGGCTGCCTACATTTCTTGGCTCGTGGACCCATATATCCAATGCCAACAATGGTAGATTAAGTCTCACATCACATCATCCAAACTCTGCTTCTGTCCTCACCTCTGACTCTTTTCCTCTGCCTCCCTCTTCTACTTTTAAGGATATTTGTGATTACATTGACCCACCAGATAATCTAGGATAATCTTAAAGTCCTTAGTTTAATCACATCTGCAAAGTCCTTTTTGATACATAAAAAAATGTAATTCACATTTTTCTGGTTCTGGGACCTGGACATCTTTGGGCAAGTCCTTTGTTCTGCCTACCACAAGCACAGACAGAAAGTGTGTTAATAAATAATGTAATGTTCAGTGTTATACAGGTTGGGATTAATTCAAGAGGTAGGTTATCCAAATTCAGTATTTTCTATTTTATATACTTACCGCTACTTTGAGTAAAGTGTGTTGTTTGGGAAAAAAAAAAAAAGTAAAATATAGACTGAAAAATGCTATGTGCTTCACTTTAGATCTGAAAAAGTAAAGTGGAAATCATACCCTATTCTCTGTTCATCATATCACAAAGGCACCAAGGAGTATAAGCTGTCATTTTGCTTTGTTGAGATTTAAATATTATTTTTGTTTTCTCTGTTGAAATTTTAATATTATTTCCCCTTTGTTGGGCTGTATTTACTTTATGAAGGCTGAAATATTCAATTCCAAAAGTGAAAAAACAGGGCATCTCTGATTTATCACTTTTTTGTACCTGCATGATACTGGCACCTGAAATGTTTCACCAGTAAAAATCGTCAGACCGTAGCATCTCTTGTAAGTATATAGGTTTGGAAAGGTCACTGTGCCTACTTAAAACTTAGATGTAGGGCGCCTGGGTGGCTCAGTTGGTTAAGCAACTGCCTTCGGCTCAGGTCATGGTCCTGGAGTCCCTGGATCGAGTCCCACATCGGGCTCCCTGATGGCAAGGAGCCTGCTTCTCCCTCTAACGCTCCCCCCTCTCATGTACTCTCTCTCATTCTCGCTCTCTCAAATAAATAAATAAATCTTTAAAAAAAAAAAAAAACTTAGATGTAGCACAGACCAGTTTAGTAAAATAATTATTCTACTAACTCTAAAAACAAAATATATACATATAGACTATTTATAAATAAGTGCATATTGTATTATTTATTATCTATCTCCCACAGAGAAGAGGAAAAACATAAAATCAGTGGAAATGGAACCAGTCAGCTTATTAGAAGCCCAGAAGCTGGTTTCTCAATTATGTTTAGTATAATGGTTTCTACTCTTGATTGATCATTAATCTCTCATGGGAAGATTTTTAAATATTTAGTTTCCAGTCTTTTCCCTAGAATTAATGAAAGAAAATCTCCAAAGTTTGGTCCCCATTCAAGTATTACTTTAGGAAATCCAGTAAAATCTAAGTGTTTATTTTATGATGGTATTCACTTCAAAATTGGTGCAACTGCCACTCATATTGGAGATACCACATATGCTTCTAGATTTACCTCACTTCTTGTCTGAATTTTGTGCACAGAATGAGGAGGATTTGATGTTCCATTAGAGGTCAATATTTTTGCCAGCATAGAGCAACAAAGAGCAGAGTTATGGAGTCGGGAACAGGACCAGGAGAAGTTGGAAGAGACAGTTCTCTCGTCTTTAAAGGAGAGCCTTCTTATAGGTCAGGGTTCCTTCAAGGCCATGGGATTCCGTTGATAGTGATAACCTATGTGTGTGTTTGCTGCTCATCTATATTTGTATATTATCTTGTACATCTCCTCAATACAAGTTTTCACAACATTGCTTGATTTATTCCTCTCCTTCGCATCAGTTAACAGGTTTCTCAATATGATTACATAGGCAAACTCCTGGAGGACAAGGACCACACCCCGCTCCTCCTTGTTATGACAGCCCAGAATAGAGTTGTGCCCATTGTTATATTAGGCCCTCTAAAGTACCAAAATACATTAAATGATGTCATCTCATTCTGGAAGCATCTTTCCATTTTCCAAAATGAGTCAGTGGTCTATTAATATGATTATATTTTTCTCCGATTATTTAAATTGCTTATATTTCTTTCTCTCCCATCAAAACTGTAAGATTTAAAAAAACTGTAAGATTTATATAAATAAGAATTCTAATTCATCCTTGCAACTATGATGACTGATAAATAACATGTTACTAAAGAAGTATTTGTTGAATGAATACACTAATGAAAAATGTCCCCACTCCTGTCTTTCTTTCCCATTCTCTCTACTTCCTTCCATCTCCACCTCTCTCTCTCTCGCTCTTGCATTTTGGTTAAGTCAAAATCATAAAGCTGTCTGATGTGCATCAATCTTGTGAAATTTATGGGGGTTTTTGTATGTGTGTGAGAGTATGGCTGTCTTCATACATGCATGTGTTTAGTCTCTTATATAACTACCAGTTATAACTCCAAATGATCTTGCCAAAATTATGCTATAATTTCAAAGATGATTAAGCCAAGAATCTTAAAAAGGATTTTTAACCACTATAAATTCTCCTCTGGTAGAAGTCACAATGCAGCCCTCCTGATTTGAATTTAGATCTAGCATATTCATTATAAATAAATAAATAAATAAATAACAGAAAAGGCATTGATGAAGATCACATTAATGCTCTTGGGAAGACAGGTCCTCTGACTTAGATATGAGGAACTTTGAGTGATGACTTCAGAATTGGTTCCTCTGAGGAGAGCCAATAACTAATTCCACTTCCCTGAATCTTAATGACTGTTGCCATCTCCTTAGTCTGACACTCACTCACTTATTTCATGATTTACTCAAGCATTGATTTTGGCCTGTCTTTGCAAATTTGATTCTGTAAATTCATGTTCATAAATGTTAATATAAGTCACCATTAAGAAAAAAAATACAACAAAGCATTTTTCATGAGGATACAGTAAATCTCTTTCCAATTTGTACACGTGAAAAGATTCTACATGTGAAGTTTTATCTTTGAAAGTGGACAGGGTTACAAAAGAATGACAAGCCTTAAGGGCTAAAGAGTTCCATATGATAGAATACTTGGTCGCAGCTAAATTTATACATTTAAAAAGATCAGTGTTTTTGCAATCACATTTCTATTTCTTTTTTGCTAATCAACATGTTTGTTTTACAGTGCTTTATAAAACAATTTGTGCCGTAATTAAATGTCTAACAGGGATTTTTATGACTGTTTTCTGAACACAAATGTAGTTTAGCTTAGTAGTTAGGAGTTATTAAGTGAGCCATCATAATTCAATGTTTTAAATAAAACAAATTATAGACCTCTTCCTATCTCTGCATGAGGCTCCTATTACAGTGGAATTTATGTACTTCAACTGTAACAGATTCCACATTCCCAACAACCCATTTGCAAACACATCAATAAAACTTCTTTTTCATTTAGGTTTGTTCTTTGAGGCAAACGGCCCACAGCAAGTAGAAATAAAGGTCAAAATTGATTTTCTTGTAAGAGGGAATGGAAAGGGAGGAACTAATATTTATTGAGCACCTATTATATGTCAGCCACTGTGCTCAATATCCTATGTCCTCTCATTTAAGTCACACCATAACCCACAAAGAGACAGTTTATCCACATTTTATAGATAATGAAATTGAGGCTTAGTGAGGCGGTTAAATAACTTTTCCTAAGTTGTCTTTGTCAAATGAATAGCAAAGTTGGGAACATGAATCATTTATTTCCCTCCCCTCAAACTGCTTCTCCAATTTTCTTGCACTTGTGTTTATTGGTGTGCACAAATGCAAAAATCCATCCAGCACCTTGACTTGATTCTGTAGTGGTCAGAAGTATCATCATCACAAGAAACTTGCAATAATTGAGAACCCATTGCAGTGAAGCATTTTGTATTGCCCATGCACAGATACTCCCATTTTTAAAAGGATCATTCATTCGATCCCTTACTCAACAAATATCGATTGCTTCATCTTTTCTTACCTGAAACCAGAAAAACAGATCACTTCCCTGGAAATGATTAGAATTCACACAGGGGGCGCCTGGGTGGCTCAGTTGGTTAAGCGACTGCCTTCGGTTCAGGTCATGATCCTGGAGTCCCGGGATCGAGTCCCGCATCGGGCTCCCTGCTTGGCAGGGAGTCTGCTTCTCCCTCTGACCCTCTTCCCTCTCGTGCTCTCTGTCTCTCATTCTCTCTCTCAAATAAATAAATAAAAATCTTTAAAAAAAAAAAAAGAATTCACACAGGACATTAAATTGCAAATATTTTGTAAAGGAGATAAATAATATTTGAAAAGCATTTAAATATATTCTATACTCTCTGCTAAAGAGTATATATATGCTAGAGTATATATATATATATATAGTATCTGCTCTAATTTACCCCAAACTCTATGAACTCAATTTCTAGCACATGCATACATGTCTTCTCACTTGTTCTCTCTTTTTCCACCAAATTATCTTTATTTTACAGAAAAATAAACTGAGACTGAAGAAGTTAATTAACTGGCTATTATGAGATAGCCAAGAATAGATAGAACTCAGGTTTCTAGGACATCTAAACTTATGCTTTTGGGGATTGGAAGTGGTGGCAGAAAGGGGATGGAGGAGGGGAAGGGATAGCTTTTTTCCAACACCTCTGTGTTTATTACATTTACAATAGTAAATGAAGTACATTTATTGAAAACCCCACCTTTCCACTACCTGTATATCTTATTCACTGTTGCATATGTTAACTTTTTGGCAGTGAGACACAAATGTCAGAGCTAATGAACTCAAAATTATATAATATGTATATTTTTTATGTTATGCTCTTAATTTTTTCTTCTACCTTTCTGACTCAATGCCTGTCATTTCCTCTTTGGTTTCTGTGAACTGAAGGGTAATGTTCTAGGCCAGGGGTCTACAAACTGTGGCCCATGGGCCATAGGTAACCCACTGATTTTCTTGTTTGGTCCACAAACTAAGAATGGACGTGTATAGTTTTATTTTTTTTAAGATTTTATTTATTTATTTGAGATAGAGAGAACAAGAATGAGCAAGCAAGCGAGAGAGAGCACGAGCAGGGGGAGGGGCAGAGAGAGAAGCAGACTCCCCGCTGAGCAGGGAGTCCAACTCAGGGCTCCTTCCCAGGACCCTGGGATCATGACCTGAGCCGAAGGCAGACACTTAACTGACTAAGCCACCTAGGCTCCCTGGACTTATATAGTTTTAAATGGTTGACAAAACAAAACAAAAATTAAAGGAAGTATAATATTTATTGATATGTGATAATTATATGAAATTAAAATTTCAGCATCCACAATTAACTTTGAATGTGCCACAGCCACAGCCAATCAACTTGTGGACTGTCCGTGGCTGCCTCAGTGCTACAAGAGCAGAGTTGAATAGTTGTGACAATATGGCCCACAGACCCTAAAACATTAACTACATGGCTCCTTACACAAAATCTTTGTAGACCCTGCTGGAGGCTCTCTTCTCACTCTACATATTCCCGAAGCAACCACTTCCACCACAGCTATGATCCCCAGGTATATAGCTGCTCACCTTCTCTCTCCAGAACCCTCAGGTCCACACAATAGATGGCCAACTGAGAGTTCCATGTGGATGGTACAAGAGACACTAAAGCCAATGGACCCACAATGGAGCTTGTTTCTTCTGCCCTCAAACTAGATCTTCTTCCTGTGATTCCAAGTTCAGAGAAAACCACCACAGTGTACTCAGTTGCCCAAACCAGAAACCTGGGCATCATTGATTCTTTCTTCTCCCTCCCTCATCCCCCTGTAAGTACCAGGAACTGTAGATTCATCTCTTTAGTACCCCTCAATTCAATTCTCTAATTGCATAGACCAGCACTAGTTTAGGCTACCATCATATATGGCCCACATTAATTCAGCTATCACCTAATAAAGATTCCTGACTCCAGACTTGCTTCATCTACCTTATTCTCCCCACTGATCAGATCTTTGCAAAGTGCAGTTTTAATCATGTCACCACATTGCTTAATAACCCTTCAGTGATTCCTTATTCCCCTTAGTATACAAGACCAGTGCTCTAACCACTGAGCTATGGAGCCTTATTCCCCTCACCATTTTATACATCCCCACTCCTTAAGTCTATATTCCACTCACCATTTTATACATCCCCACTCCTTAATTTATACTCAGAAATTTTAAATGAGCTATGCTCTTGTAAAACTTTCTCTAAGAAATACACCAATCTCTAAAAAATGCCCAATCCAGAAACCTAACAAATGTTCTCTAACTCCTCAAAATGTAAATGATCGTCCTTTGTGCTCTATGTATTTCTTATTCTCCCTTGAAATCTTACCACTCTGGGATATATGATCCCGTGATGGCAAAGGCCACTGGTCTGTGTTCTTGATCATAACACTCCCAGGCCTATAAGGTCTGGCAAAGATGATAGGTATTTGCATGAATATGTGTTAAAAAGAATTGGGTGGAAGTCTGCCACGTATGCCAAAATAATTGTAGTCAAAATAAATCTTTAAAACAAAACAAAATCTCCATATTTTTATTTGTTTCAGGAAGAAAAGTTGGGTAAAGTTATTTTGCTCTTATTTTGTCTGTAAAAATTCTCCAGATTATTCAGCAGTGCTAATAAGGATAACCTTAGTCGCAGTCAGTAAATATGATTTCCCTAGGAAGTCATCTAAAAACGAGAGACATCTACAGTCTCAGCACCACTTACAATTAAATTTGCTATCATCATCATTAGACTAATATACTTTATCATTGTTTTTATAAAATAAGTATTAAAGAGGGCACGTACTGAATGGAGCACTGGGTGTTGTATGCAAACAATGAATCATGGAACACTACATCAAAAACTAATGATGTAATGTATGGTGATTAACGTAACATAATAAAAAAAAGAAAAAAGAAAGTAAATGGACCAACTTATTAAAAAAAAGGACTATACTCCCATATATAAAATATTATATATTAAAATGCAACAGTCTGGGTCCTTAGAAAATGAAGTACAATCTCCTCTTTCTAGAATGAGGTAAGATGTTCACGCTCAGTCTGAATCTAGGTGTACTTGTGGTAACATGTTGCATAAACTGCAGAGATCAAGTGTGAAGCAAGGAATAACAAAAGAATTTATAGAAAAATCTTATCTAATACTACCTTACATGTAGTGGGAGTCCCTGAATTAAATATTAAATTGCATAATTTATTAGCTATATTTACTATCTGAAAACCAGATGCTCCAACAACTGAATTTCTAATTTTTTCTTCATGTCCTATCACCAAATGTACTTGCCTACATGAAAAGCAATTGCTTCTTTATTTGAGATCGTGTCTCGTGCTTTCATATCCATATTCATTTTTTACATCAGTCTGTTTTTATGTAAATTGCTTCGTGTGTTCATTAACATTAAGGAGAGTCAAAGCCTTAGCTATTTATTCATATACATACAAGATAGGAGAGGACATTTGCGGGCACTTTTGGATGATGAAGGTATAAATAAATTGATCATCTGAATATCCAAATTACGTCTCTTTAAGTTTGGCTAACAAGAATGCAGTCCATTCAAAGAGGGGCAGGATAAGAAATGGTAGAAAGACTCTCGCTGGTCTAGGGAAATTTTACTCTCTATTAGCACCATACGAAGCTATACCCGTCACTCTGCTTCCTTGACCTCAACCTTCTTGTTTCCCAGCGGGTTCTATCACTGTCTTTCCTCCTTTACATCTTCCATCCCTCCATCTTCCCTGTAACAATCCATTCAGCCCACAGGCTCATAATGTAATCCAACCTTTTCTTCAGTCTTGCTTCTCCTTTGTGTCTCTCCTTTACCCGCACATTTTCAACCGAGACGGGTTCATTCTCACTGTTTCTGGGTTATCACTTCTCAGTCATAAATACCTCAAAATGTAATTTACTGCCTCACTATTTTACTGAAATATTTCTCCCCAAACTATCAGTAAATTTTATTGGCTAAGTATAATTACCTTTTTCACTATCATCTAATTATCTTGCTTTTACCAAAAGGCTTTTCCCCATTCCTCACTTTAGGTTTTCCCAAAACCAAACCTCTGACAATCCTGTTTAGTCTTGCTTCCTCCTCTCTATTTCCCTCTTCCTCCCCACCCAAAGTGTTGCTAATTCTCAAAGTTCCATCATTTTCCCTCCTTTATCTGTATATTCTTTCTTCTGAAGAAAGAAACAAATGCCTTAGTTGAGCATTCCCTTCTACTGGTCATACCTTTTATTTGGCATTTCCTGTTTGCCTTACATCTCTGTGTACATGTCCTGTGGGAATATTCCATTCAATATGCTTCCATCTGGAAAGCCATCTTTTGCCTAAGCTGGCTCCACCCCTAATTTCTTATTTTTATTTAATTTCTTTACTACCATTCACTCAGGCTCAAACGCTCAAGATTATCTTAGTGTCCTTTCTCCTGCCCCTGAACTACCTATATACAGTAGGTTATCAAATGTTAATTTTACATCCAAAATATAATTTGTGCCTGATCCTTTCTCTGCTAACTCATAACCGCTTCAGTGGTTTAGGACAACCTTGATACTTTCCTAGACCACTAAAATGATCTCACTTATCCAACCTTTCCTCCCATGACCCATGTCATACACCACCTCCAGATTTGTTTCCCTAAATCAGAATTCTTTTCATGTAAGTACCCCATTCCACAGAAATTTCTATCTACCTGGCATTATAACTTAAGTTAAATAGCATAGCCCTCCACTACTCCATAAACTTAAATTGAGGATTATATTTTATCTCTCTATCTTCATTAACACCCAGCACATTACCTTGCATATCTTAAGCACTCAATACTTAATGTGAGTTTGCTGAATTATTTGCAAATATTCTGCTATAGAGGACAAGAAAGCAGAAGGATGGTAGATAATCGTAAGTATTAAGCACTGATATAAATTAGGCTTAAGAGATATGGGAAAATCTCAAAAGATGTGTTAAGCACAGTAGTCAGAAACAAGTAGCGAGACAAAGGCAGAATTTAATATGCCTCATTAATAGAGCGAGTACTTTAGTAACCTATAAGAGATGCCAAAGAAAAATAGAATAAATAGAAAATATGAGGAACAAACAAGAGTATAGCTTATGGATAGAAAGGGATGAAAAGATTTATTCAGGACCATGTGATCTGTGGACTGACATTTATGTCAGTTATGACATTATGTCCCATCTAAATCAGCCACCCATTGGTGACACCCCAATGTGGCCCAAACAAATATAAGGTACCTCTAATCAATGACCTAGGCAAGGGTATGAGGGCACAGCTACAGTTCCATCATAATTTCAGGGTAAGTAGATTTACTATTTTACTAAATGAGGATTTCTTCTAGGAAATATCTGAAATGTTAAGATACTTTCATTTTGGAACTTGAGGAAATAGTTAAAATCCTGTGCGTGTGCTCTCTCTCTCTCCCATTATGTCTCCCTTCACGTTAATCAAGAAGCTTACTAAAACTGGAGATTTACCTTAGGGAAGTTCAGGGCAAAGCAGAAAACAGCTTGTCTTTTCAATCACAATCAAAACTCATGAGAATCAACTGGTAAGCCCATAGGGGCTTGACTAAGAAAATTGTCTGAATCAAATTTCAGGCTGAATGTAGCCTCTAGGTACAGCTCTGTAGGCTTCAATTAAGGGTTTAATTCTCTATTTGCTGCTGTAAATCATAGCTGGCCACAGAAAGGCATTCTTAACCACAACCCCCTCCCATATAATCACCCTGAAGCAATAACATTTCACAGCTTGGACATAAAGCGCTGACAGGTTTTTGCAATAAAATGTGACCTTTACTGTTAAAAAATGTTTTACGACATCTGACAAACCGTTTTCTTAATAGGAAGATATATATTCACTTGATGAATTATAATAGCATAAACAATTTAATTTTGTGGAAGATACGTATGAGAATATGTTCCAAATGAGAGAAATTTACTTTTATACCTATCAACATTTAAAAATAATAATAGATGCTTTTTTTAAGGAAAAGAACTATTCACACCAACAACATCCTCAAAGGGAACACTAGACTTACCTATTTAGAAAGAATATCTGTATGCCTATAGAAACATTCATGACTTCGCAGTACTTGAATCTTTGTATTACTTGCTAAGGGTGCCTTGAGGAAAAAAGTAACATAAGAGAAAATGCCTTTAAGTAGAATCTACTTTCACACTATTGCTTTAATTCATCCATCTCATACTTTATGGGGCATTCAAGTTTGCATTAAAATCACAGAAGAACACAAAGTTCCAAATCAAAGGAAGATGAGAAAGAATCCTGGAAAACTGTACAGAACTAGTTTTTAAACAGCTTTTTCTTCTTTAAAGCAGAACAAGAGAACATTCAGTAGTAAGGATTTTTGTTGGACTTTATCACAGGAATGCTGATCAAAGAGGCTTGGAAATCCCCAAAGAGGAATGAATCTTTAGAGGGTCTCTGTAATATTTTTCTCTTAATATTTATAATGATGCTCTCCAAATGTATTCTAAGGCAAAAATAAAAACTATCAGTCTGTGAAAACGACATACGACATTTCTGGGCATTATGAATTTCCCTAAAACACTTCATCTGTGCATGTAGCTTCTGAGCATGTTCATATAACATCATTTGAAGTGTCATGCTATAAACAGAAAGAAAAACCCCACAATATTGTGTGGTACAGAATAAAATTTCAGAAGGTTCTTACAACCGCTTACTCATCACACATCTCATTCACACCTACACAGTGAAAAATCTAAGATAAGACATGGCATCATTTATGTTTCCACTCCAGAGTCACCTGAGGTAAGAAGAGAAACAAGTTCATCATGCAATCTCCTCTTGTTTACCTAGTACATGGGAATCTGCCCCAAATGCCGAGAGTACCTTGAAATTAACTTGATTTGGAAGCGACCTAGAGGCAATCAGACAAATTCTTGTAAAGAGTTAGAATTCAAATATTTTCTGAAATAACAGAGAAGCTAAACAAATCATGAATATTCTTAGGAAGGGACCATGCTTCATTTAACTTCATATAACCAAAATCCAGCACCATTTGAGGCAGAACATGTTTTCAGCAAATGTATACAAATAAAATGATTTTTTTAAAGATTCTTCTCCACTTGCAAATATGTATTTCCCTTATATACCCAGAGAAAGAAGTTAGGTTTTTGAACATAAAGATTATTATTAAGATCAGAGCCTCTACTCATAGGATAACCATCAATATTTCTGTAATTTTCTGTGGGTATTTATAATATAAGGTAACAGTAGTTACCACTTACAAATTCAAAGTTTTTTTTGAAGTGCTAAGAGACAGTCAATGACAAAGCCTTCTCTGCAGGGGAGAGTGTTTGGGAGTACAGTTTCCTTGGTTTCCTGCAGGATTTCACAAATCTTTCTCTGCAAGGAATTTGTCTCCAGCAATCTCTGGTCTATTACATCTGCCCAGAAGGCCTCAGAAATGTTCCATTGCAGGTGGTAGGTCATATATTCTAAAACAACTGAATTAGTTTAATGATAAAACTAAAATATGTTTGCCCAAAAGCCCCTGTTCAGAATCATATTACTTGAACATTTAAATAACATAATTATCCACCACTTTGAGTAATACTTTCAACAGAAAACCACCCCAGAGACAAGCACAGTGGTCACTGTGGCCTTTTTCTCCTCTGCTAGCGCCTTCACACTGCACGCATAAGGCTACACATTCTTTATTTTCACAACACGTAATCAAAACCTACCCTGCACTCCGCTTCCCATCTATCGCCGTGCTCATCTGCCACACGATATGCGTGCATCAGATTCATTACAGATTTAGCCTGGTGCTCGAGGCCCTCTGCAAACTGAAGCCTACACTTTCTCTACCTCCTTCATTTAGGAAAGCTCCATGACAATCAAAATGCCTTAGCCATCATTTCATGGTTAGACATTTCTTGGCCTTTGCTTACACTGTCCTTCTGGCTCAAGACACCCTCTCTCCCTACTTCTTAAAGCCCAGCCGTTTTTTCCCAAGCTCATTTCGTGTCAAATATAGTCAACTAAATCTTTCCTAACAGTTGGAAAGCATAATATTTTTTTCTTTTCATTGATCAATGGTACAATGTGTTGTTACTATCACCTGCACTGGGTTTGAGGTCAGAAAACTAGGATGTGAGATTCATGTTTCACACTTAATAATTGTATAATCCTACTGAATTATCTTAACTCCTCTCTTCCTCAGTTTCTGCCCCTGTAAAGTGAGCACAGCATTACCTGTAGGACCAGGCTATGGCTTTAAGTGAGAAACATTTCTGGAAATACCTAGCAGAGCTGTTGCTTATTGCTGTTAGCCTATTTAGAACCTTATGTATTTTCTCAGAAATCTAGAAGCTTCTCTAGGAATCTATTCCTTTGTAGCTTCAGCATCAAGCATCAGAAATAATTATTATTAGTTTGTGATATACCATAACTAATTTGGGTTTACTGATAGATTTTTCATGATCTATACAGCAGTGTAATAAATAGCACAGTGCAGTACTTATATAGTATGTATATATATAGCATCCGTGCAGTTGTAATCTAGATGCTACAGTATAATATATAGTAGAGTAAATATTCTATATGGCTTGCAACCTATATAGTAAAAAGATTCACTCCTAAATAAGTTACAACAATTTTCAATATTGCCTGTGTCTAATTCCGATTTAATCCACATATTCCACCAAACATGTCATTATTTTAACACAATTTAAATTCAAAATGCCATCATATTTAAATTAACATGCAGGTAATTTACTTTTGCAAAATACAAATCATGACCAGATGCTAGATTATATAGCCATGAACAGAGAGCTCATGCTTCAGCTCTACCACTGAAGGTATTTGAGAGATACATTTTTTTTTACATGAACCATAAGAGAGCATCATTTAATTTTTCCACATGCACATACATCAAATATTATCTGTTGGGTGTTTTAGCTATTTTTCCTAATTTGAGCTTTTCTGAATTTCATTATGGTATGGAAATATCTATATAGATACAAATATACATTAGAAATGTAATATACTGGTAAGGCAAAAACCTCTTTTACTTATTCTGGGATTTCAAATTTCAATTAACATGCTCTCAGCTTTGAGAATAGCCAAGAATTCAAAATGTGATTTTTGATAAGTCCAATATTTTTTTCATTTTTCTTAATACATGTTATAAGCAGGTTTCCTTTGTTTTTATTTGCCTTTCTTCGTAACAGAGCTCTGAATTAACACATTTTCAATAAGCATATCAAATAATCAGCTATCTCCTCTACACAGGATAGTAAGAATTAAGAAGTAATAGGACATTATGAAATTAAGTTCAACTGAATTCATTTTTACTCACTTTTAATTTTGGTTTACTTGCATATGATGAAAAGATTTAGGGTTATTCCCTACATTTTGGACAGACTTGTATTAGGCTTAATTTTATTAAGGGTGTCCCCTGCCACCCAATAAAAAGCCAGAAATGAAGAACATCAACAAATAAAATTTACAATTAGATCCGTATGTGTCAAATAAAGACTTGGTCTGGGAAAACTGACTGCTACATGTCCTTTAGATTACAGTTATGGTTTAACTACAGTATTAAATCTGTCCTTTCATTTTTGGAAATAAAAGGTGCTATTAAATGAGCGGTTTCCTCTAAGTGTGTTCAAGTGTGTTTGGGAACACGTAAGTTCACTGTAAATGATCCAACAGAAGAGAAAAGATGGTTGAACCTAAGGGTCATGGTTTTCTACGTTTCTATGGAAACCTGGTAGAAATTGTGTTTTTTATGGATTTTTATTCACATTTCAGTTGTCTTTAAATGATTACTTCGTTGTCAATCAAACATTACAAACTGGAAATAGCAAAAGGGTTGAGTTTGTAAATAATCTGTTTTGAAATTAGATTAAGGTTGTTGAAATGATTCTGCCCAACTTAGTAAAAGCAATCACCTATTCCTAATGCTTCAAGTACAGTGTTTGCTCTGCAACTGCAACTTCCTCCCAGCTTTGCATAATCTGATTCATGAGAAACATGCCCTGATAATGTGTTGTTCAGAATTCTGTATTTCTGGTGGAGGACTGCCTCCTCTTCTTCTCTTGTTCCTTCTGGATGAGACCTCACTCACCTGAAATTCCTGGACACTAGAATGACCACAGGTAAAACAATGAAGCCTTTCTTACTCAAACCTAATGTGTTCCGTCTTTAAAATTCCAGAATTTTTTAGGCAACTGTGATTGCCTTTCCCTGCTTAAAATTCTGATTTAGTTCTCAAATCACTAATTCCAATGGAATTTCAGGGGAGAAAAAAGGAAAGAAAGAAGGATTTCTGAGAGAGCAGTGGATCCAAAGTTGGAAAACATGACTTTCCCTTGGAGATATCTTAACAAATTTATACACCCTTTCCTTCTTTTAATTTTCTCACTTACAGTACTGTCTACATTCGTAGAGTTTAGAATTAAAGTGAAATAATAAATAGGAAAGGTGATGGAAAAATTATATTTTAATACAAATAAAATTACTTATAAAGCCTTATTTAAAAAAAAAAAAAAGTACATGTTCAGTGGTCCCTGAGAAACAAGGGTATAAAAATAATCAGGAAGCCCCAGGACGGGGGAAAAAAGATTTTGTGAATATTTATGGAACAAACTAATAATTCCCATATTAAGCTAGAAATGAAGGAGATTATTATTTAATCTAATATAAATCTTCATTATTCATCCATGTTGTACCAGAAGGGCTACAAGACTCTAGAGATAAAAACGTAATCACAACATAATTTATGCTCTCAAAGATCTTGTAGTCCAGTGGTAGACACCATCATGTAAACAAATCAAGCCACTATAGTTAGTTAATAGGGAACTGGAAAGAGAAGAAGTAGAAAAAGAAGTATGGACAAAACACAAGGAGAGAACAATAAACTTTACCCTGGGAGGTAGAATTGGGAAAATTTAGAAATTAGTTCAATTTAAACCTGTGGTTACCAATGACAGGATATTATATTTATTTTGTTTGACAGATTTTCATAAATGGTATTTTTAAAACTCAACCCATTGAATCCTTGTTAAAACTCTCTGCGTTGGTAGTAGTATTTTTTTTTTTTCAGTTGGTAGTAGTATTAACCCCATTTTAGAGAGGAGAAAAACTGACACCCAGAAAAGTTGAGTATCTTGCCCAAGATGGTGAAGCTAGTCAGTAGTAGAACTAAGATTCAGACTCAGGCTGATGTGGCTTCAGAGTCCTTACTGTTAACCACGATGTGATATTGCTTTGTTCAAAAGAGTCATCAAACGTACGGCTGTTTATAAAAACATTTTTGCCACCTGAAATAATCTTATAGCTGTTTAAATTACATTTTGGAAGTATAAAGTCTGAAGCTTTCGTTTTTTATTCATTTTTTTTTATTTAGATTGCCCATGTGCAATAATCTCTTTCCAAGAAAATAATGAAAAAAAATACATGAGGATATTAGTATTGAAATTCATTTAGTATATCAAGAATGCCTGAATTGGGGCGCCTGGGTGGCTCAGTTGGTTAAGCGTCTGCCTTCGGCTCGGGTCATGATCCCAAAGTCCTGGGATCAAGCCCCACATCGGGCTCCTGGCTCAGCGGGGAGCCTGCTTCTCCCTCTCCCTCTGCCTCTCTCCCTGCTCATGCTCTATCTCTGTGTCTCAAATGAATAAATAAAATCTTAAAAAAAAAAAAGAATGCCTGAATTACTGCCCATGCACCAGTATGTGATACATTTTCTCACATGTATACTAAACTGCGTTCTACTAAACACAGGGGAGAGGACTCAAACTTGTAAAAAACTGCTTTGACTTTGTTCTCACATAGAAGTTAACTTTCAGAAAAGCCCATCAAATATTATAATAAGTACCATCATCGAGGAGAGAATTCTTATTCTCAAGAAGCAACAGGCATTTAGTGGTATGATTCAGTGAATGCAAATTCAGGGTAGCCAAGTCAATCCTAAGATGACAGACAGCGGCCACCAGCTGTGATTCCTTGCTGGAGAAGCCAAGGCCAGGCCACTGCCAACCAGTATCGCAGGTGGTCTTGCCAAAGCAGCCCTATCATTGAAGTCTAGTAGTCTAAAACAGCTGCTCTGGGGTCAGATGAGCCTGAGGATATGTCCTGCGACACAAGAAAAGGTAAATCACTTCTTTCTCAGCTTTCCCTTTTGTTAAATGAAATGTTCAAATCACGGGAAATGAAAAATGTGAATAATCAAAACCTCATGGTTTTGTTACACATGCCCACACATATACGCCTCTGCATATACATGTAAATATCCATATGTATCATCTATATACATAGTAGGAAGGAAATGTATATATATTATTTATATGTCTGTATACATAGATACATTTCCTTCAGTGTGTGTGTGTGTGTGTGTGTGTGTGTAGAGAGAGAGAGAGAGAATAGAAAAGGTTGTGGGGTTGATGAAGGGACAGCAAATGATAGAGCGATGAGAAGGGGGAAGGATGAAGAGATTCAAGATAGAGAGGTTCATAAACCCATGCTGCATGACAGTAAACCTAGCCTTAAAGAAGGAGATGTCCAGCAAGAAATTTCGGAGAACACAAATGGCCAAGGGGTTTATGTGTCTAAATAAATAAATCAAGTAGAATATTCTGTCCTAGCCTCACTACTTCAAACCCCATGAAAATTGTGGTACTAACACTGTTGGTTTTTCTAACCCTTCCTCACACTCAGCTTTTCTGATCTCTCCTCAGTTTCCTTCCCAGTGAACTTCTCTCCCACTCAGTTACTGGTCTTTAAATGTACAGTCTCTGTAAAACATTGTTAAAGTCAGAAATCAGAAAGAAGTATCTTCTTTTGCAGGAATGCAATACATTTTATTGTATTTTTTTTAAGATTTTATTTATTTACTTGAGAGAGAGAGAATGAGAGAGAGCACATGAGGGGGGGAGGGTCGGAAGGAGAAGCAGACTCCCTACCGAGCAGGGAGCCCGATGCGGGACTCGATCCTGGGACTCCAGGATCATGACCTGAGCCGAAGGCAGTCGCTTAACCAACTGAGCCACCCAGGTGCCCCATTTTATTGTATTTAATGGATATCCCATAATGCTTCTGAAAAGGCTCTTAGAGTTTATCATGTAAGCATATGTAAACAGATAATATTTAAATATGTATTTTACGCTTGATAGAATATAATTTCTCTCTTGAGGAAGTTAGATGAAGACACAGTATATATTTAGTTCATTTTAAACTGTAAATTAATTTCCTGATAGACTTAGGAACTTGAATAATCTGTCCTATAAACATATGCAGTATGAAAAGATATTTTAAAACAGGTATTATTTAAATTCTAATCAGTTCATTATGAAATTTTTCTAGACTGTGCATTAAATAGGGCAAAAAATCTTTATCAAATGTCATGACTAGTCTGGGATAAGCACCTTTTTTAATTTAAAATCTGTTCTCCAAACAGGGGTGAGAAAATTAAATGAATCTATGTTGAGTTTTGTGTTATAAAGATATTCTGGAAAAGATTTGGATGAATATATGTCTTGCAGAACCTCTGTGCTCTATCTGGCACCATTATTCTTATGTCCACTTTTTTATGTTCTTGTTTTCATGAGTCACACTATTCTGTTTTCCCTCTCTTCTCTCTGATCAGTACCTCCCCTCCTCCTCATCTTCCCCCACCTGAATGTTCAATTTTGACATTCTCTAGCCTTCCATTTTCTTGTTAGCTCTCCACTTGTGTTCACACTCTTCAAGGTGATCCCATACACACTCAGGATTTTACTTGAAGTTGATGAACCTTAATTCACTTGTTCCAACTTTCCAACTTAGACTTTTCCCCACGTCTTCACAGTCATATATCCAACCTAGTGGTAGACATTTCTGCATTGCTGGTTTATGCATTGAACTTCCAATTTTACTCTATATAATATTTCTTCAATCTGAGCAGTTCCCCCCTCAACCAACCACTTTCACCAACCCTTCCCAACTTCATCTTTTCATCTTTGCATTAGTCTCATAGTTACTTACCTTATCTTCTTGCCTGCAATTTGGCCCCTTTCAGATCCATTCACCACATAATTGGCAAAATATTCCAAATAAACTGCACATCTGACCTTTTTAGGCCCTGCTTAAAATCTGTCAATGATTCCCAGTGGTTTGCAGAATAAAGTCCAAGCTCTTTAGTCTGACATAAAATGAGGCCCTCTAAGTTTTTGGCTTTGATTTTTTTACCACTCTGCATTAAAATTTATACCTCAAATATTTACTTCAGTGATGTTCGCAACATTTACAGGGCTTCTCACATCCAGCCTTGTGCTCATAAACTCTCTTTCTACATCCTCTCCATCTTTTCACCTAGTTTTCCTTAAATAACTCCACTTAGTTCAAAGATCAATTTTCTTGGGATGCCCTTCTAGCTCCCCACATGGATGGATTATATGTGCCCCTTCAGTTCTCCCACAATAGCATGACACCAGTAAGACTGAACTATTTTTATACATTTCTACATCCATCTACTCCACTGGACTGTGAACTCACTGAAGGTAGGAGATGTACCTATTCATTCAATAATTTATTGAGTATAAAGAGCCAGAAACTCAGGCACTAAGGAAAAATGTTAACAGAGTATGTTTTCTGCTCCATGCATATAATTATTATATACAAACATAAAGCTCATATTAAGTAAGAATCACTTTCTCTGTCTTATGCTACACATTTACATATTTATATTTTCTAGGACATCTTACTATTTCATGTTAATAAAGGTACCTAGTAGAGATGTCCATCCTTGTGTGTTTGTGATAGCTTGCCCACATGCACTGTGGCTGTAGGTGGGCCTATCGCAATGCCCAAATTAATTTGAATTCTATTACTGATTTAACCCATACGTTCAATACCTCAAATTGTATTTGAGTATAGTATGACTAGGTAAATATAGTACTATGCATATGTTAAGGGTAAATTGTGATTGGACAGTTATCCAGGACAGGCCTGAAGACACTAGACTACATTACCTTCCTCTGGACCTTTGGTCATGTGTGTCCAGAAGCCACTGGTTGATCAAGTCTATCCTGCCAGTCCATACTCAGTGGCTACATTACTAGTTACCCTTTAACCTTTTACAGGGGATCTGAAGGCTAAGGAAATAAAAAGTTGCATCAAAACAGGATCCCTTATGTGACCAGTAAAGTACTTAGTATATTCAGAAGTATCTCAGCATGAGCCAGAATGTGTCATTTTCCAAGGGTGAAAATGTAATGCTATTATTCAACCTCTTCGCATAACATAGCTCAAAAAGAGATATTAGTCCTTAGAAACAGATGCACTTAGGGTCCTTAGAAATGGATCCGCCAGTGACACTTTCCCCTTGTTTGTGGTGTTATACAGAAAATATCAGGAGAACATTTTTACAAAAAACAATGTGTCTTCAGACAGGGTTGCCAGACTTAGTAAATAAAAATACATGACTCTTAGCTAAATTTGAACTTCAGATAAACAACAAATACTTATCTGAAATTCAAATTTGACTGGATATCCTATATTTTATCTGTCAACCCTACATTCTAAGTAGACAAGATTGAGTACAAGCTCATATTTATGTAACAAAGTTGTTTTTTTTTTTAAGGATTTAAAGATTTACTTATTTATTTTATATATAGAGAGAGTGAGCATGGGTAGGGGCAGAGGGAGAGGGAGAGAGAGAATCCTCAAGCAGACTTCCTGCTGAGCTCAGAGCCCAATGCAGGGCTTCATCCCAGGATCCTGAGATCATGACCTGAGCTGAAACCTAGAGTCAGATGCTTAACTGACTGAGTCACCCAGGGGACCCATATTTATGTAACAAAGTTTAAAATCTCACCATCATCGAAAAAGCAATTTCGTTTCACTCTTCTGTACATTTTCTTTTTTTGCCTTTATGAAATATTTTTCCCATCCCTTCTCTTCCCCTTTTGCCCAATCTGATTAATTACTTTTCTGTGATTTCCCACATTTCAAGAGTGTTGACCCCTCGTTAGCTTGGTTAAGCTCAAGGCTGGTTCTCTTGTTGAGTAGTAACAGCTATCTTGTTTCAATAAGGATAGTCAAGAATGAGTAATATGGAGCCCTCTAGCTTTCTATTTTAGGTTTTTACTGTCCAGAATGTTTATTCCCTGGTGATTATAGGAGTTTATGATAATTGGCACATTGTCTCAGATAACACCTTCTTATGGACTTGGGGTGGGGAAAAAGAAAGGGCAGGTTAGGAGGAAGAAGGCAATTCAATAATCTTCCTTTTTATGTTGTTTTCAATAAACTACTCTTTATTTGATCTGAGCTTCATATATACTTAGGATTCTGTAAGTTTGACATGTCTTACTTGGCAGTAATTTTAAGAGAATATAGGGGCTCCTGGGTGGCTCAGTAGGTTAAGTGTCCAACTCGTGATTTCAGCTCAGGTCATGATCTCAGATTCTGGAGATCACGCCCTGCCTTGGGCTCCAGGCTCAGCAGGGAGTCTCCTCAAGACTCCGCCTCCCTCTCTCACTGCCCTTCCCCCTACTTGCGCTCTCTCTCTCAAATAAATAAATATTTAAAGAGAGAGAGAGAGAGAATGTAAATGCAATATTTAGGACTATTTGCATGAATTACAACAAAAGGGCATGCTATTTCAGTACAGATCTCCCAAGAGGAATTATAAGAACAAAACTCTGAGGGTATTTTTTCCCTCTGAGTTTCTGCCACTTATTAGCATGCAAACATATTCCGGCAATCATCTTCATTCCATTAGTAAAATATCACACCTTTTCAGCAAATTAAGAATAATACCATGTAATTCTTTTCTGCCTAACAAAGACAAGGAACCACAGAGAAAGATAAAGTGTCTACTAAGCTAGATCTTTTGTAAATACCACTGTACTGAATATAGCAGCTTTTCTTAAGCCTAAGAACAGATAATTCTGTTTCAGGCAAAAGATAAGCTCAATTAGCACACAGATAGCAAGCTGTACTTTATAGGAACACTATCTCTTCCTGCCTGAAATGACCTTTTACAAACTAAAGTAGTTTCAAAATTAAGTACTCAGATATTAATTTATTTTTCTCTCATTCTGTCTGAAGAATATATATGTGTATAAAAGATGTTCATATACACAAAAATCAAATTGTGCATAACATGCAAATTAGTAAGTAATTTTTCATATATCAAACGTAATTCACTAAAGGATTTTCTATAGCTTTCCTTGCAGTTCTGACACTCACAGTGCCTCAACATTTTAATTTAAAGTTATATATATATTTTTAAATTTAATTTTAAAATTTTAATTTAAGCCTATATATATCTCCACTGAAAAATAACTGTTCCATACAACAAAATTCATCCATGCCCATTTTCAAATTTTGCATCAAGGGTATCAGTTAATACTGCTTGATACTTAAAAGTTAAGGGTAGGACACCTACATTAGCTATGAGTCATAAAAAACATAATTAAGCTAAATATCTATTTCTGTTTCAGCAATCAGTTCTAAATAAATCTTCCCAACTGCATTTAGTGTACATAAACTATTAGCTGATTTCAGTATATTGTCTAACTTGTGATGAGTGTTGCACTGTAAATGGTATATGAGGAATTAGAATAACCATAATAGCAAATATAAGTCATAGATGTGAGTGAAAACTCTACTTGTTGAGGTGTGGTAAAGTATAATTCGATAACATCCTCTGATGCTTAGATTTAGATAGTACTTCAGCCATTAGTTCTTCAAATCAGGACTCCCTTTAACCCCATAAAAAAATTAGTCACAGATGATCAAACAGTCTGTCAATATTTTACTAGCATTTTTAAAACATCAATTTTTAGTGAAATAGTCCTAATAGCATATTTCTTTAATGATTATTTGACTTATACAGATAAATGTATCGTTACGGTCAAGAAATGTTGAGTGCCTTCTATGTTCCAGACACTTTTTTAGGCACTGGGAATATATTAGTGAACACAACAGACAAAACCCTCAAAGCATGGAGCTTACATTCTTTTAAAGGGGAAAATTGTGCCAGGAAGATAAAAGCATTAGTCATGCAATCAATATTACATTAATTTTTAGCTCTTTCTGCAATTATTTATTGAGGATCTACAATATCCTTTGATAGATACTGTGAAACACATAGGAAATTATAGGATATGGCTTCCCTAAAGGTATTTGTATATTCCTGTGTAAGACAGATATAACTATAAAACATCAAGGAATGGTGAATGCATAGTTTCAAAATGTCTTGCAACTGAAAAGAAACAAAAAATTATAAAAATTTAAAGGGATTGAGAAAAGCTTTGTGAAAATATTTGAAGCTTAAATGAATTTTGAAGGGTTGGTATGTGAAGAAAGGGCATCATTCTATGCTTTGATGCTTCAGGAACAGAATGAGCATGGGGCGCCTTGGTGGCTCAGTCGGTTAAGCGTCTGCCTTCGGCTCAGGTCATGATCCCAGGGTCCTGGGATCGAGCCCCGCATCGGGCTCCCTGCTCCACGGGAAGCCTGCTTCTCCCTCTCCCACTCCCCCTACTTGTGTTCCCTCTCTCGCTGTGTCTCTCTATGTCAAATAAATAAATAAAATCTTAAAAAAAAAAAAAAGAATGAGCACAAACAGTTCAGGCCTATATATTTTAAATACTTTAGAGAGAAGGAGGGAACCATACGACAGGATCATATGACTCATGGACACATAGAGTCTAAGAAAGGCGAAAGAATAGTGAGTTGAGGGGAGACTATAACGCACCTCAAATGGAACAGAAGTTTAATTGTCACTCTATAGGCAGCAGGGAACCAATAACTACCTTGGAGGAGTGTGACATATGAATCTGATTTAAAAAACATAAATTTAAGTTTAACTGGCATAATGAAAGAAGCAAAGTTGAAGCCTATTCAAGAGAATACATTTGTGAGAATATAATGTTTGAGAATATATTTTTAAGGCCATTATCAAATGAATTATCAGTATTATACATTAAGAGTCATATTTATCTAATAAAGTTGTCCTCCCTTATCCACAGAAGACATGTTCCAAGAACCCCAGTGGATGCCTGAAATTGTGGGCAGTACTGAACCCTATACATACTATGCTTTTCCCTATGCCTACATAGCTATGATAAAGTCTAGTTTATAAATTAAGCACAGCAAAAGATTAACAACAATAACTGATAATAAAAAAGAACAATTATACTATAATAGAAGTTATGTGACTGTGGTCTCTCTCAAAATATCTTACTACATTGTACTCACCCTTCTTCTTGTGAGGATGGGAGATGATAAAATGCCTGCATGATGAGATGAAGTGAGTAAATGATGTAGGTGCCATGACATAGCATAAGCTACTACTGACCTTCTGACTATCTGTCAGGAGGAGTATCGTCTGCTGCAGGACGATGGTTGACCACAGATAACTGAAATTCCTGAAAGCTAAACCATGGATAAAGGGGGACTACCACACTTCTATTTTCAGAAAAGATGATTTTGTTTTATGGTTTGGTTTTTGGTGTGGTGTTTGTTTTTTGCTTCTTTGGTTTTGTTCTTTTTCTTCTCCTATCTTTCATAGTCAGGCATGCTCTCAGTCACATATCACATGACTGACTTCATCATATATCCAAAATTTTAATCTGTGAGTTACTGTCACAAAAAAGCAATGTGCTAGATGTATTTTTCCATCTATATGGATAAGGAGAAAATATGTAAATATGAAAAACTACTATTTTTGTATTATATTAAAAGTAGGGGTGCCTGGGTGCTTCAGTCGGTTAAGCATCTGACTTTGATTTCAGCTCAAGTCATGATCTCAGGGTGGTGAGAATGAGCCCGGCATCATGCTCCATGCTGAGCTAGGAGCCTGCTTAAGATCCTCTCTCTCCCTCTCCCTCTAACTCTTCCCCCACTCGTGCACACTCGCTCTCTCTCTCTCTCAGAATAAATAAGTAAAATAAAATAAAAGCATAATTTCATTAATCACTTATTCAAAAAATTGATCTTTGTCAGAAACAAGGCAAAGTTGAAAATCATATTTATAAATGCTTTAAACCAAATTTTTATTTACACATAACAACTATACACATAGTTCTAAGCCTTGGTTTCCTAACCTGTAAATAATAATGGTAACAGCTCAATTTCAAGTTTTGAGGATCAGATACTCTTTACCTGCATTATCTCTAATCCTCAAAACAGCCTTGTAATTGAGCTGTGATCATCACCATTTTATAGGTAACAAAACAGGCTCAGATTTGTGCCCAAGAACAAAGCCTTTTCCTTCTCAAACCCTATACTCTCTCCTTTCTGTCATGTTAATCATACAAATACTGTGGGCACAGCGATGAAAATAATTACATATAGGAAAGATAAGGAGAATCTGGATGTTTTAAAAAATACTCAAGATTTTATTTTATAGGAAAGAGATTCACCACTGGAAACAAAAATATTCCAAATAATCTCCCACCAATTATTTCCACATTTTGAACCAAGTGTGTGAATTATTTATATGAATAACATGGAACTGTAAAACCAGAATATGCAAGTTGACTTAATGAAAAATGAACTAGCAATACAAAGTACTATCCACTTGGTATTCTTGTTCCTAACTTATTCTTAGCCTCTAGGGGAATTTCATCATATAAAAATTTCACCTTTCAAGACTTTAAGTGGATATATGGTTTCTAGGCTATTACTATAGTTCATTTATGTGAAAAATGCATTAATATTAGAAGCTAGAGAAATATCCGGATATGCTAAATGTTAACTAATATAAAAATACCTTATTTAATTTAAAAATAATAATTTTACTTTTACTCCAGGTTCCCCTTAAAGAAAAGATATAATTACAATAACTTCATAGATAAGGCCAAAAATTCTATATGGATTTCCCTGAAAATTTCTCATTGATTATGTTTTATTTTTTGATTAACCAGTAAGTAGGTAAAATCTGCCTTCACTACCTAGATTATCTTCTGTAATTACCTGCTCTTTAAGCAAAGAACTAAATAAGAAGGCTGTTCATTTTTAAATGAAGTATAAATGTCATATCATATTTATCTAACACTTCTATTTTCAGAGGCAAGCTCATTTTTTAGACTTTGGCAAAAGTATTTATATGTTAAACTAAAGTGTTTTAAGAACACTGTGAAATTGGAAAACACACTGTCACCATTTTGCAATGTGATAGGCACTATTAGTGATCCATTTGGATCCTATTCTCTATATGTCTCATATAATAAAGAATAAGGTTGGTTTTATTTGATTTGAACTCTGGAAGGTAAGTAAGAGCTGAAAATGATGCTTTTTAAAAGTATAGATAAGTCCTCTGAAAATAATGTCCTGAAGAAAAAAGCAGCCAAGTTTTCCTTCAAAACTTCTAAGGTGTTACGAGAAGAGCATTTGGACTTGCTTAGTCTAAAGATCTGAATTCAGGACTCAATTCTGTAATTTAGCTATGAGAACATGGTTTTCTATTTCTATATGAAAGACACTAGCTATTATCCAATTCACTGTCCCTACTCCATGCCACCAATGCCCACCTTCGATACCTTTTCTTTCAAATTAGAACTCTGTCTTTATTTAGGAAGAAAATACATTCGGCCCAAAAGGATACACTGCAATTGGTCTAAGCAAGTTATGACTAGCACATACCCCCCCTTCCAGAAACTCTCTTCCCAGCCTCTTTCACAGCTGGAAAGGGCATGTGACCTAATTTTGACCAATGAAATGTTAGAAGACTCTTGGAAGGATTCTAGAAAAATTTGCCTTCAGTGATAAATGTCAGAGCCACTCTGAGAAATTCCCTTCTGCTATCCTTTCTTCTTCTTTTCTCCTTTCCTCCAGCAGGTAAAAAGCAGGGAAATTAAAGTCAATACTGAGGATGGAAAGGCAACAGAATAAAAAGAATGTGGTACCATCTCTAGATTGATTTCCTCCAGGTGTCTTGTTTTATGTGTAATTAAATGTCCTATGGCATTGTGAATAAGATTTTCTGTTTTGTGCAGTTGATCTTTGGCTCCCTTATCTTTTGAGAAAGTGCCCAATATACTGGTTGTTACTTAATAAATTCTTAGCAATTGTTTAAAAATAAATACTTGCTGGCTGGTAACTAAGCGTGAATATTGGGGAAATAATGCTAGTTTCTATAGATTCAGACTTTGATTTTTTTGTTTTTACATTTTAGTATTCTCATATAAATTATGCATAGTATCTATTTGTTTACCCTAATATTTCACCACACATACTTAGGTACTTTTCTCAATGTTGTCCTTAAGGTTCATAACTTTGTGAGAAGGTATCTTATAAAAATTACTTTTAGAAAATAACAGATAGGGTGGACATAAGTACAAAAAGTAAAGTCCAATGACCTTCAGGTAAGGAAGCATAAACAATCATGAAGTAGATTAAAAAATGCAATCTGACTCCTTTGAGAATTGGTATAAATTTATGAAGTCCTATATATTTTCTGTACAGGATTTTTATAAATTCTATAGCTTTCAAAGGTGTAAACATGTCAGTGAAAAAACACTCTATATATGCATAATTATGGATATATGAGATGATAAATATAATTAAGTTTTCCGGCAAGTATTAACAAACAAGTTTTAACAGGAATTTTTTAAAAAGATTTATTTATTTGAGAGACAGAGAGCAGGGGAGGGGCAGAGGGAGGAAGAGAATCTCAAGCAGACTTCCCGCTGAGCGCAGAGCTCTATGCGGATCTCCATCCCAGGACCCTGAGATCATGTCCTGGGCCGAAATCAAGAGTCGGTCACTTAACCAACTGGGCCACTCAGGTGCCCCAATAGCAATTTCTAATCTGAATAATTATATGTTCAGTTTTTCTTGTGAATTTCCAGACATACATTATTTTCCACTAAAACTGTCATAATATGGTTCCCCTTTCTCCACATCCTCTCCAACATTTGTTGTGACCCCTCTTACACTGTTGGTGGGAATGCAAGCTGGTGCAGCCACTTTGAAAACAGTATGGAGGCTCCTCAAAAAGTTAAAAATAGAGCTACCCTATGACCCAACAATTGCACTACTAGGTATTTACCCCAAAGATACAGATGTAGTGAAAAGAAGGGCCATATGCACTCTAAAGTTCAAAGCAGCAATGTCTACAATAGCCAAACTGTGGAAGGAGCCGAGATGCCCTTCAACAGATGAATTGATAAAGAAGATGTGGTTTATATATACAATGAAATATTACTCAGCCATCAGAAAGGATGAATACCCACCATTTGCATCGACATGGATGGAACCGGAGGGAATGATGCTAAGTGAAATAAGTCAAGCAGAGAAAGACAATTATCATATGGTTTCACTTATATGTGGAACATAAGGAACAGCATGGAGGACATTAGGAGAAGGAAGGGAAAAATGAAGGCAGGGAAATCAGAGGGGGAGACGAACCATGAGAAACTATGGACTCCAGGAAACAAACTGAGGGTTTGAGAGAGGAGGGGGGTGGGGGGATGAGTTAACCCAGTGATGGGTATTAAGGAAGGCATATATTGCAATGAGCACTGGGTGTTACATGTAAATAATGAATCATGGAACACTACATCAAAAACTAATGAAATACTGTATGGTGACTAACATAATAAAAAATTTTTTTAATAAAAAAAACTGTCATAATTTTTCTACATTTATTTTGAAAACATATATAAGAAAACACAGTTGTAAGCTATCTATACTCTAATAACACTAAAAACACACAAAAAGTAGAGGCCATTGACATGGACCATGTGTGCTTTTCCATCTATAAATCTCTACTGCATTTTTCTCAACCATCTGCAAATACTCTGTCTTACATTTTCATATTCCATCAGTCATAACTCAGATTTTTTCCTCATCCAAATCAGAACTTCTCTGAATGCCCTCTTCATTTTGTTACTATGTCTACATTTCTTCTGCAGTAACTAAAACTCATTATTGGTAATTATAATACAAATATTAGCTTTCCTAGTAGACCATGAGTTCCATGAAAACAAGAGCAATTTTGCTTTCTCTTTCTTTCCCCAGTCTCTAGTCAGCTATTTATTACGTTCCTTGAGGGCAGAATCACTTTTATTGACCCCAAAATGTATGAAATAATACCTTATGTAGGCCATTACATAAAATCATCCTTCATCCCACTTCAGTATAACAAATTGGATACAATGAATGGATAGTTAGTGTAGCTCATTCCTTTTTTTTTTTTTTTTTTTTTTTTTTGCAAGAAGCTCTTGAAAAAGCCAAGAGAATAAATATAACAGGTAAAACAAAATACAGTGTTGAAAATTTGCCTCTCTTCCCACTGTCCGTATCACATATTCATTGAATGTGTGAATCACAGAAAAGATAGAAAGGCAAGATAGTAACATAGAAAGGAGCTACTGGGGTGAGCTGAGCAGATATCCAGGAGTGTGTGCTTTGTGATGCATGCTGGCAGCACAGGGATGTTTGGAAAACTAAACCTGTATTTTGGCCAGAAGAAAGACAGAACATGTTTGGAGAGTTCAGCACAAGAAAGGAGAGAAAGTTACAGAGCAGGTGCCATTGAAGTGATTAACTTCTACAACAGGAGCAGGAAGAATTTGAAAGTGACTCTTAAAAAGATATGGTGCAGGCATACTGGGTATTTACCCCAAAGATACAAATGTATGGATCCAAAGGGGTACGTGCACCCCGATATTTATAGCAGCAATGTCCACAATAGCCAAACTGTGGAAAGAGCCAAGATGCCCAACAACAGATGAATGGATAAAGAAGATGTGGTATATATATACAATGGAATATTATGCAGCCATCAAAAGGAATGAGATCTTGCCATTTGCAACGATGTGGATGGAACTGGAGGGTGTTATGCTCAGTGAAATAAGTCAATCAGAGAAAGACATGTATCATATGACCTCACTGATATGAGGAATTCTTAATCTTAGGAAACAAACTGAGGGTTGCTGGAGTGGGGGGTGGGGTGGGAAGGATGGGGTGACTGGGTGATAGACACTGGGGAGGGTATGTGCTATGGTGAGCGCTGTGAATTGTGCAAGACTGTTGAATCACAGACCTTCACCTCTGAAACAAATAATGCAATATATGTTAAGAAAAAAAAAAAGAAGAAGGAGATAGCAGGAGGGGAAGAATGAAGGGGGGCAAATCAGAGGGGGAGACGAACCATGAGAGACGATGGACTCTGAAAAACAAATGGAGGGTTCTAGAGGGGAGGGGGGTGGGAGGATGGGTTAGCCTGGTGATGGGTATTAAAGAGGGCACGTTTTGCATGGAGCACTGGGTGTTACGCACAAACAATGAATCATGGAACACTACATCAAAAACTAATGATGTAATGTATGGTGATTAACATAATAATAAAAAAAGAATTAAAAAAAGAAGATATGGTGCAGGCAAAGCAACTATTTTATAATTTTTTTAGAGACATGCAATGATTTAAACTCCTTTTCCATAATTTTTGGCTGTTGGGCTGGTATATCCTTGATTATGACTTTATATTTGAACTTGGCTTCAGTGTTCAGTCCGGCTTTATTTGGGCCCCACAAAGATAAACTAAAGTTTAAGGTGGTCACAGAATATGCAAGATTGACATATGAGGGACCACTTAACCTTATGCTGTTGTAAAATCCATAAATATTAAACGGTACTTACTGTTAGCAAAAAGAGTCATCAGTCCAGTAGGCATAGAAAGTAGATTCAAAATATTTCATTCAACATGCTTATTTTAGGCTATAATTTACCAGTTAATATTATATTAGCTATTAGTTTAAAATAAAGTGATAAAAATACACTCTAATTTTTTTTCAATTTTATTTTGTTATGTTAGTCACCATACATTACATCATTAGTTTTTGATGTAGTGTTCCATGATTCATTGTTTGCATATAACACCCAGTGATCCAAGCAATACATGCCCTCCTTAATACCCATCACCAGGCTAACCCATCCCCCTCCCTTTTCCCCTCTAAAACCCTTAGTTTGTTTCTCAGACTCCATAGTCTCTCATGGTTCTTCTCCACCTCCGATTTCCCCCCCTTCGTTTTTCCCTTCCTATTATCGTCTTCTTTTATTTTTTAACATATAATGTATTATTTGTTTCTTTTTTTTAACATATAATGTATTATTTGTTCAGAGGTACAGGTCTGTGAGTCTTCAGTCTTACACAATTCACAGTGCTCACCATAGCACATACCTCTCCAATGTCCATCACCCAGCCACCCCATCCCTCCCACCCCCCACCACTCCAGCAACCCCCAGTTTGTTTCCTGAGATTAAGAGTCTCTTATGGTTTGTCTCCCTCTCTGGTTTCATCTTGTTTAATATTTTCCTCCCTTCCCCTATGATCCTCTGTCTTGTTTCTCAAATTCCTCATATCAATGAGATCATATGATACTTGTCTTTCTCTGATTGACTTATTTTGCTTAGCATAATACCCTCCAGTTCCATCCACATCGTTGCAAATGGCAAGATCTCATTCCTTTTGATGGCTGCATAATATTCCATTGTATATATATACCACATCTTCTTTATCCATTCATCTGAGGATGGACATCTTGGCTCTTTCCATAGTTTGGCTATTGTGGACATTGCTGCTATAAACATCAGGGCGCACATACCCCTTCGGGTCCCTACATTTGTATCTTTGGGGTAAATACCCAGTAAAAATACACTGTAATTTAAAGTGAGTAAGTTGCCTTCCCATATTAAGATTTTTGGATTCTATAAATGAATAGATACTTAAAAACAGGAGAAAATAATTCAGGAAGGAATTTAATAAAGATTTGATCGGATGCCAAGTCTCTTCTACCTCATATGCACCTAAATGCTGCTACAGTGCAGTGAATGTCTGTAGCATTTATGTGAATTGACCCTAAAATTAGCCACACTTTAGGTACTATGGTTAGGTAAGCAATGTGTTAATTTCAAACTGTAAAATGCTGACTAAAATGGTAAAAGAGTCTTCTGTTCAGAGAGAACAACAAAAAAATGGATAAAATATGCATATATAAAAAGTCTTTTTTAAAATCAGCAGGTGGACCCCTATATTTTAGAACCTACTCGCAATGGGATGTGTATGTTTTTAGCAAGGCGTGAGACAATGCACAAGAGTATAAGTTACCAAATGTGTATTATGCTACAGTATCCTCTTTAGCACCTCACAGTTAAAAAAAAAAAAAAATCCCTTAATAAGAACCTGTGATATGCCATTACTGTGGAGTAAATTGATTTCAAGGGAGTAAGTAGTTCAATAGACTCCATAGTTTATAGTTTCCTAATATTCATTAAGTACTTAAAATATCTAGTATAGTATATACAAACAACCACTAAGCTGCAGCATGTGTATGTGTGTATCTTTTAATTAAAATTTTTGTTTCATTATATTTAAGAACAAAGCAACAACTAAGGTGACCACACAAATGAGACAGATGTAACCAATGACTTAAACATTCTCTAAGTTCTCATAGGGGTATTACAGGTCTTAGTTAATTACAATCTCCAGGCATTAAACCATACTCCAGTGGCTTTTAGGTTTATTCAGTTTCCAAGTTAACCCCTCCTAAAATCAGAAAATACCTCCTTCAAATTTGTATTTTTTCTTTGAATTGGAAAGGAGCTTAGCTAATGCTAACATTGAGTATTTAATACATGTAATGCTACATCTTAACTTTGTAAATTTGATCATTTTTACAAACAGATTAGAAAATAGATGTTTGTTGCTAAATTGTTGCATGTAGCATCTCTGGATTAGAATCCAACCCCAAGAAACCGGAAGACATTACCATGTCAAGATCACTTGGGATCCAATATGAAATTACTTTGTAGTTCCATTCAATGCCTGGAAAACAGTCCTATGTATCAGCAACTGTGAAAACCAAGGTGACATTAACTGGAATTCATTGTAGGTGCCAGATCTTAGTCTACTTAACTATCCTTTCTGTGCTAGACTTATTTTTTTTTTTTTTGAGACTTTATTTTATTTACTTGAGAGAGAGAGCAAGAGAGCTATAGAGAAAGCAGAGGGAGCAGAAGAAGCAGACTCCCCACTCAGCAGAAAGTCCAATGATGCCTGGGCAATCCCAGGACCCAGGATCATAACCTAAGCATATGGCAGATGCTTAACCAATCTGAGCCACCCAGGTGCCCTAGTGTTATTTCTTATAAACCCAAATAAATAACAATTGTATTATACTCGCATTCCCTTTTGGAAAAGTTGACAGAACTCTATAGACTTGTTTTACTTAGTTCTAGCCACACCGTCCTGTATGAGAAGGCAGGAACATTATCAACAATATTTTATGCAAAAGATATTAAGGGAGAAATTTACCGATTTGATGGAATAGCAATAGATTAATCAAAGAACACAACTTTGTTCTGTATCACACTAGGACTAGATACCAGAGAATGTTTACCCAGAAAATAATCTCACTAAGGAGTTTTAAGTAAGGCACAGGGAAAGTAGAATATCCTGAGACATAATCTGACAAGCAAGGTAAAGAAATCATTTCCATTATTCACATGACCCCAAATAATGTGTACTCTACAAAGGTTCTTTTGTACCAATTCTGATTCCAATGTGATATTAACTATGCCGTAACCATTTACCATATGTTATAATCCATTTGTTCCAATAAATGAAGCATAAACCTCATATCATGATGGGAGGAAAAGTCCCTGACCACAGAATTCAGTCCCTGACTCCTGGCTATGAAACTAGATGTTTCTATTAACTCATTTATTCTTAAAATGCATCAGCTCTATGTTACTATTCCATAGAGCCCTTACGAAGTCACATAAAACAGCAGATGTAAACTCTTTTAGAAAAAAATCTGGCGAAGTGACTATGCAATTATTGACCATTATAATTTCTTATGTGCATGTTTAGACAAACCACTAGATTATCTTAGTCCACAGTCTGCTGTGATTATCACTACAAAAAATCTGTTTTCCCAAGAATCCTGATGTATCGATTTTGCCTAGTACAAAACTGGAACTTCTCATGCTAGCAGTCCTTCTACTCGAATGTAACACTTGGAGAAAAGGGATGATCTCTTATTCATAGTGTCAAACAGCACCTATTTTATAAGAAAGCTTTCAAACATATCTGTTAGAAAAAGTAATCAGTGAAAATTTCATTTTAAAGTTCTTCATTTTCTTTAAAATGATGCAGTTCCATCATGTTTCAGTTGAATGCTTTTGACCCATTTCACACATGAGCAAGGCATTTGAGTTGATTGGTATTTATAAAGAAAGCATCACATTTTATTCTGCAATGTAGCACATGTGCAAAAAGGAAAGCAACAGTTTAATTTCATATAATATTTTGATTTGGGGATTAGCAATTAACATTTTAAAGTTAGATTACTGATTTGAAAAATTATTTGGAAAATCATATCTGGTACTTTTCAATTTTAAAGTTGCTAAATGTAGAGCTAAATAGATCTTTACATTTCAAAACTTAAGTAAGCTAGTATGTATTTTGAAGGACATCAAAATGATTTAATGTCAGCATACAGAGAGCTATCTATTGAAAAAATGCCACAAAAAGAAAGTACATTTTTAAACCATATAATTACCATTAAATTAAGAAGTTAGTTGTTTGAAGTTGGCTCTGTAAATCTTTATGAAGATTCTATATTACCATTCTGAAGCACTCAAATATGGCATTCAGGATAAAGAAGACATCATGTACAAATGTAAATAATGTAACAACAACAGATTGAGTTTTTGTACTTCTTGTTCTCTTTACAATCTTGTCATGAGGATAAATCACATGGTGTCACTTTTTCTCCTTACAAGTCCCTGAAAATGAAGCATCGAAGTCTAATAATTTTCCCCATCTAAATTCTCTACTTTTTAATGTTCTAGAAGAACAAGGATAAGCGACAAAAAATCTTACTCTCTTGCACGGTCCTCTACCATCAGCAAATCAAGAGTACGTAGATATTCTCCTCCTGCTCATATTCCTCTACCTCACCACATTAACTCTAACCTGACAAAGATAAAGAAGGAAATTTGCTTGGGGTCAGATGTAGAAAGTGTGCTTTCAATAAATATTTTCAGTAGTTTCAAGGACATCATCAAGAGTGCCACATACAGGGGCACCTGGGTGGCTCAGTCCTTAAGCGTCTGCCTTCGGCTCAGGTCATGATCCCAGGGTCCTGGGATCGAGTCCCGCATCGGGATCCCTGCTCAGTGGGAAGCCTGCTTCTCCCTCTCCCACTCCGCCGGCTTGTGTTCCCTCTCTCGCTGTGTCTCTCTCTGTCAAATGAATAAATAAAATCTTTAAAAAAAAAAAAAGAGTGCCACATACATTTAGGCCTCATTGAATCTTAAATCTTCTTTGATGCTCTGTAATAGAACAATTGCATTTGTAAACATTTAGGGAAATGTTTACAATAGTTCAAAGGGCACTGATGAATTTTAAAGAATATTTGAATTACCAAAACTATTCCATAGTGTTAAGAATTACTTAGAAGTAGATATTACAGGAAACTGGCCCATTTGAGGATTCTTAAAATGTTCCTTTAATTTCTTTTCAGCTTAGAAAACATATTTTACTTTTATCATAAAAACTCTCAAATGTGTATTCATTTTCAGTTTTTAAGACCCTATTGTAACTTTAAATACAGAACAAACAAAACCTGAACTCTACAGTTTAAAAATCTAAGTTGTCTTGAACAGGGACAAAGTTAGTAAAATAAATAAAATTACTCTTTTTGTTATTATCACTCATAGAAGTAGAGCTATAGTAAATAGATGAGTAACACATTGAGAGAAATTATAGAGTCAACCTTAAAGTTAAATCAACCTTAATTTACTTGGGACCTCATATTATTCTGAGCAATCTAAATGGACTAAGTCACGGCTAAATGAGAAAACAAAGGAGAAATGCACTCTAAACAGCACTACTGATAACTTTCAAAAGACATGTAATTCCAAAAGTTGGAATTCATTTTTGTTAATTCAAGTAGATCTTCCTTAATTTGAACTCACTTCTCTCCTCTAAACATACTGTTGACTCTTTCTTTTTTTTTTTTTAAGATTTTATTTATTTATTTAAATAAATAAATAAATAAATAAATAAATAAATAAATAAATAAATCTCGACACAGCGAGAGAGGGAACACAAGCAGTGGGAGTGGAAGAGGGAGAAGCAGGCTTCTCACTGAACAAGGAGCCCGACGCGGGGCTCGATCCCAGGACACTGCGATCATGACCTGAACTGAAGGAAGATGCTTAACGACTTAACCACCCAGGCGCCAGCACAGTGGCTCTTGCCATGACGGATGATTTTTTAATAAATGAACAGGAAATGAGCTCTCATGCAATAACTTAGTGCATTTCTGCTTGGAAACATTATTTATACAGAATAAAAATGCGAAGAAAACAGGTTAATATCCAGTACATATATATAGTCACTGTAATCTTCTGTCATACGCCACAATACATAATGATGGAAAATTCATTATTCAACAGTAATGCATGTGCAAAACCAGATTCAACATGGTTTCTTGATTTTATTGAGATATTCTAATCTATATTTTCCTTTGATGGCCATCATCCCAGTGGGCTTTATCTTCAAAGGGTAATTGGCAATAGTAGTTTAGAATATGACTATAAGGCAGTACAGTTCCATAAAGCAATAAACCCATTTTATTCTAAAGCCTGTATTTAACATTAGAGGCAGATAATATGATTATAATAGTAACGTGATTTGGAGGATAAAATATTTTCTGCTTCAATCTCAAACAGAAATTTAATAGTTAATTGATAGTTTAAAGACAGGCAATCTATCATTTCTATATTTCCTTAGCAAGCTTATTTATTTCATGTGTATAAAACATTTTCCATGCTATTTTAAGTATTAACAATCCCAAATCAAACTGACATTCATTGGGATTTTCTGACACTGGATTTCTATTGGTAAACTGCATTTGCCAGACCAAATTCTTCTCTAAGCCTTAGATCTCAAATGGCACCATTGTGCTAATAAGCACCTTTCCTCGATTTTCAAAATAATTAGTTCCCCCAAGTGGTTTACTTCAGATAAAAGAATAATACACTATCCCCACAGAATTCGTTCCGTTTCTAAATGGTTTAAAATTCTAAATTTGCCATAGCATTTAAGGTCCAATAGTATAAGTGCGTCAGTGATTGCAAAGTTTCTATGGCAACAACCTCATTATAACACCACTCCCCGGATAGTAACCTGGATTCTAAGTGTTAGAGAGATGTCAATTATCATGGAGCCTGGTGAACTACAGAACTAATGCAGTCTATATAAAAAAGTTGTTGATTTTAATTTCATAAACAATGCAAATGTGTATGTTACCATAGTGATTACAACTGAGATTTTCTATATTTGTAAACATTATGACTCCTTGATGAAACCACTGTAATTTTTTAGACTAAATTTAAGGACAGTTGGTTTTATGTTACCTATCTAAAATTGGATCTAACTATGAAAACCTCAAAGGAAGTTTAGGGTCTGTTGTTTAGAAATCATGACTTTGCCTTAAGATATCAGGCAACCTAGGCACCACACTGAAGTGCTTACAGAACACAGATGCTTTGTGAAGTTACCACTGTTTCAGTCAAAAATATATTAGCATTGACATTGCTCTGTCAACAAACATTTGATTCAATGGAGAAAGACAACACCGACATCCAGAGTCCATTTCCAAAGTGAATACCAGCTTTTTAGAAACTAACATCTGCTGAGCCCCAGTGCTCCAGCTGCCACGGAAAGCAAATTTTCCAAAGTAAATCTGCCCCATTCATTTCTTCCAGGAAGTGGGCATTCAGTGATTGAAATCTATTAATGCTTATTTGTGATTCATTTAAATCTATGATTTAGAAAGTTTAGTTGACAGAAATAATGAATAACTACAATAATATTTTGGAGACTGCATTGCATTTTAAAACAAGTGAAGATAATTGTAAGTGAAAAATGAAAGAAAACTGCATACCTCAGTAAATGAGCCATTAACCTCTCACCTTTTAAACCAGAAAAGAAATCTCGATGGTAATAACCAAGCTTCTTTAATGACTCTACAACATGATTATAAAATTAAACTGATAGTTTGAGATTGATTTTGGTTCTTCGTAAGCTATTTCCAATTTAGCCTTCCTCTTATAAGGACTCACTGTCCCACCACCCACATATTTCTTCTTTATTTTGCTTTGAGAGCAGTGGGACTCAAGGATAAAAGGAGAGAGAAAGGGAGGGAAGGGGGCAGAAATTTCCAGGGGGCACTTGGGAGGCTCAGTGGTTAAGCGGCAGACTTTGGCTTAGATCATGATCTCAGAATCCTGGGATGGAGCCCAGAGCATGGAGGCCAGCAATGGGCTTCCCGCTCAAAGGGGAGTCTGCTTCTCCCTCTCTCTCTGCCCCTCCCCCCACTCATGCTCTCTCTTTCTCAAATAAATAAATAAAATCTTAAAAAAAATTTTAAGAAGTAATTTCCAGGATCCTTTTGTAGTTCATAAGTATAATGATTGGGTGTTCATGCCGTTGTGTGACATGCATCTCCTTCCAACACTTGTTATGACCTCATCCCATTACTCATCGGATGTGAACTTGGAAAAAGAAATTTCCATAGGCAAATTTATTTTTAAATTATTCTTCTCTTAATTGAACTATTACTCCAAAATTGTTTTTTTTTTTGAGGGGGAGGGCGCATTTGGCTTGTGAACTTGGGAAGGGAAGTGGGGATAGGTGAGTTAATGGGCTCCAGAATTTGTATTTAAAGAAATAAAGGATCAATGTAGTCTAATTCATTCTCAAACAGTGGTGACTGCTCTGTTGATGTGGACCAGAGACAGGCTAGACTCCTCAGCAGTATAGGCTGGCGCTGGACCCTCTCAACTGTCACTTCAAATTCATTCACTAAGGAACATAAGTCATTCCTTTGGGAGAAGTCTAGGTAACATCTAAGTTACATAGATGATCTGCATGATTTAGATTGAAATTGACTACATTCATATTTCATAAAATTGAAATACAAGACATGTTAGTGTGTCTCTCTGCATATGTTATACACATTTTGATATGAAGCATATGTTAGACATAGTCTACATATCTTATACACACTCAAATATAAAACCTGTTTTTATATATATCAGTGTGTGTGTGTGTGTAAATAGATAGATAGATAGACAGATAGATAGATAGATACAGATAAAATAGAATTGTGGATGATTCTTTCAGTCCTAAAAAATCCAAATGAAGCTATCCTTCAAGGCAGACATAGATAGCTTGCTTAATGTTCTATTGGTGCTATTAAGAAAACTATTTTTAAATATTTCTCTTACAGTTACCTTTAGATACAACCTACAACTTAAAATCTGTTTCAAAATTTGAAAGTCAAGGGGCGCCTGGGTGGCTCCGTCATTAAATGTCTGCCTTCGGCTCAGGTCACGATCCCAGGGTCCTGGGATGGAGCCCCACATCGGGCTCCCTGCTCAGCGGGAAACCTGCTTCTCCCTCTCCCACTCCCCCTGCTTGTGTTCCTGCTCTCGCTATCTCTGTCTCTGTCAAATAAATAAATAAAATCTTTAAAAAAAATTTTGAAAGTCAAAACCAAAATAACAAGTCAACTTTATCACTTCATTCACATATCTCACCTCTATAAGGCTTCTGATTATGTAAAAAAAAAATCAAATTTACGCTTCAGAAATCAAGATTTGAAAGCATTGAGTTTAAAAGAAAATGCTATAGGCTTTTAAGGCAATTCCAAAATAAGAACTCCCAAAATGTTTTGAGTGCATAAGCCATTATTAGAACAAGTTTTTAGCCTCCCGTGGGGTTCTAGCTAGTATCTATAGAGAAAAACACTTACATGTTTCTTTTACTTTTGAGATGTTTGTTAAAAAACAAAAGTCTGATAATGCTCTACTGTCATGACATTGTATTTTATTAAATATTAATATAGTTTCAGCAGAAAGCTACATTATGATGTTATAGTTAAAAAAATGAAGGCCTTGGAGATTGAAAGATTTGAGTTCTAGACTTTATGGAACTTTGACACTTACTGTTTGTTGAACTTTCTGTGAATCTAAATTTCCTTCAGTTTGAAATAAGAGCTGATATTTTTACACGAATGTTGTTTAGAATGATTTAAAGTATGTGGAAATGTGTTTGAAAGCCTACAGCAGTGTCTCAAAACAGTAGCCATGTGTATGCTACAGACACAGCATTGTGAACCATTTTGCACCCCAATCTCTTCCAATTTCCCCCAATTGTCTAAAAATGGCATCAGAAGGAAAACATGAATGGTACTCCAGGATACTTCACTCTCATTAAACTCATGAAGTCACTTCACAAGATCTGGTAACCATGCCTATGGAGCCAAAAATCAGGACGAGGTTCCTATCACCTTCTAGGTAGAAAGAATGCTACTGAGGATATAAATATTTTGAAAGCATCCAAAATTAATCATACTGATTGCATACTTATAGTTACTTAAAGAAAATGCTGGTTTATAAATTGCCTGCTGATAATAAAATTTAAAAAGCAAATCTTTTTTAATGAAACTCATGCCACAAAATTGAACCATGAAAGAGAAAATAGAGTAAGATATTTTACATAGAAAAGAAGACCCCCTAAATTTATTTGATGTATTTTTAATTAGGTATAATGGAAAACCTGATAATTATACCAAAATAAAAAATATTAGCAAACACTGAAATAGGCATGTTTTAAAAGATAAAACTCTTACATTTGAAATTTAATTAACGTGGAAATAAAAAAGAACGAAGAATAATTTGGTAGCTAATCACTATTGTAATTACTCCTTGAATTTCAGGGCTTATGTCTCCTAGGTGTAAGTGTGTAAATATCATTTTTTCTTTCTCAGTTGTGGGGAAAGGATACATATGATTCACTGGTATGAAGTGGATCCTGTACTGTGGGGAGTTAGAGTCTTCCTCCAAAATCTCACGGACTTAAAGATCTGTAGAGAGTTAGGGGTTAATTAATGTATTCGTTACTTTAAACACCATATATTTTAATATTTGAATGACTTTACTAACAAATTATTCAAGTTGTAATTTTTAAGTCTTAATTTTCACGTAGAAGAAAATAATTATGTAAATTATGCACATTAATTATGTAAATTAATTGGGGGGAATTACTTTCATAAAATTGTTTTGTTGTTATGTATAGCTTTAGTCCCTGGAAACCCAGAAGATCATGCTGTTAAATTAATGTATACACAAATGTATAAACTGTTCCTTAAATATAGACATTACTATTTATCTTTCTTTCCTATTAGTGATAAACCTAGTATCATTATAGTCTTTCTTATAGTGATAGTTTCATTAATAAAGAAACCCAGCTCTGTGTTCTTTGTGTTCTTTATGTTCTTTGAATATATAAAAAAAATGCACTTTGAGTTTAATGTGATTATTTGGTTTTGGCAGCCACCTAGGAAGCTAACTAAAGTCATTTGCGGTGTACAAATTTTCCAGTTAAAAAAAATAATAAAGGAAGAAGCCTTAGCCAAACAATTAATGAAGTTACAAGCAAATTTTTTGTCTTTCACAAATGCCATTTAACATTCTAATCTTGCAAGAGATGGCCCAATGATTTTTTATAAATACGTATACACTGAATAGCACAATATTTTAAGCTGGAATATGTCACAAACTCTAATGAACACAATATGCCAAATAAATGACATCTCTGACCTCATGCTATTGGCTGATTCTTATATACCTGCTATATATAAGGAAAAGCCAAATTAAATATTGTGCCGATCCAGGATTCATTAGCAGGATCTATCAGCTGTGTAAAAGCTTCCTCCCAAGTATCTGATCAGTACTTTGGTGCATACTTGTTGAGCTTCATTTACAAGATTGTCAGAAAACTAAATGTATTTTCACAGCACCCTCCAAATCTTTAATCAAATAATGTCTAATGAAGCCAAAAGGCTATTTCTCAATTCTTCTCCACTTCCTCTTTCTCCCAGTAGGATATTTACGAAGATAGCAAAGAAGATGACACACACCTTAGTGGTAAGAGGAGGGATAGCTTTAATCCACATACTACCAAATGAAAAGTTCAAGTGCCATTCTTCACTTCAAGGGGGACTTGAAGGAGGGATTTGTTTTATTACAGGGTCTACTAATGCCGGCTCTAAATCCCCATCATTTCACAGGAGAGTTTATAAAATCCCTCTTCCATTTGTGAAAAGGAAACTTTCACAATACTGATGCACAAGATGACATTTATTGACATTAAAAGCCTCCTCAGTTATTTCTCAGCAGTCTTTATTCCTTTTGCAGAGGGGTTTATTGTAATGTTTGGCATAAAGGAAACTGGCACTCTTTGATTTAGCGAGGTCTGGTCTGAAACCAGTACTCCAAGGAGTTTCTTTAAAGCTACCCATTTTCCAAATATTGGATTGAGTACTGTGGGTGGCTATAAGGGTCAGAGATGAGTTTGATTCAACACAGGGTCATAAAGGTTTTTAAAGATATTCTGCTTTACACTTAAATCATTAGGGCTGCATTTGCCCTCAAGCCCATGTTAGGCAGCAATACATTCAAAATCTGTCTCTTCTCAGCTCACCCGGGCTTCTTGGGTCTCATCTCAGGAAACAGTGGCTACATACCTTCTCAATCATTTTCTCAGCCTTATATTCAACCAGTCTTTTTTTTTTTTTCCTTTAAGATTTTATCCATTTATTTGACAGAGAGAGAGAAAGAGAGAGCACAAGGAGGGGGAGTGGCAGATTGAAAGAGAGAAGCAGGCTCCCGGCCTGAGCAGGAAGCCTGACCAGAGCTGAAGGCAGACGCTTAACAGCGCCCTGTATTCAACCAGTCTTTAAACAAGCAAGCAATGAACAATTCATACCTTCATTACTTAAACATCTGGAGAACTCCAAAGAGTTAGTGCCTACGCCTATGAGACGCTCTCAAATTGGGCTTTTTCAAGACCAGTTGGGGAAATAACTAGTTTTATTTACTTATCTGTCTTAAACTTCCTACCACTTCCAGATGTTACATGTCAGTGATAGAAATAAAAATGTATTCCCTACCCTCAGGGAGCCCAAAAGATATTAACATTGGATAACAATAGCAACAGTTCCTGGCAAGTGCTTTGAGGGAAATCATAGGCTGATTTGCAAAGATGGGAAAGGGCACCAAGCCCACCGGACTAGAGATGAGCCCAAAGCAAAGAGCAAACTCCAGGTCATCTCTACCCCCTGTGCTTTGGCAAGAAGGTCACATGTTATTCTAAAGGCAAAACTTTATTCTAAAAAAAGACCACCCATTGAGGAGGTTTAGACAGAAGATCTGTTTGGGTTATTTCAAAGGTCATTCTAGTAGCAGAATGGTAAATGGATTGAACTTCCTAGTTCTTTTCAATGAAAAAAATTGTATAAATGCCTACGTCCAGCATTGACAATGATGAAGATGTCATTTCTTCTTTGATACATTCTATTAAGTAGGGCCAGTATGGGTGGGATGATACTTTTCATTGCTAACTTTCATATAGGGCTATATAATTTGCAAAATGTAGAGTTTTGAAAAAATTCAGTTAAGAATTAAAATATTTTCTGTGCAATATGCTACATAGAATGAGTGATTTGGTAGCCACTTAAGCGTAAGAGACAAATCTTAAGTTCTTAAACATTTGGTTTGAAAGGTGATCAATCAAAATGTTATAATTGGTACAAGCTTACAAATTTCCAGAAATAATTCATTAATACTGAAGATTTTTTTTAATAAACCACAATAACTTTATATTTCAAAAACTTCTTCAGGGTCTAGAATTAACATTAAATCTACTGCCTAGCAATGGTTCATATTTTATATTATTTTATGTTTATGTTTCAATTATTAATACGACTATTTCTCTTCATGAAACATTTTGGATAACAGTGTCTTATTTCATGTGTTCCTTGGGGTTGTTTACTGTTCTAAGGCTCCTAAGGTTAAATTAGATAAAATATTACTTAACCTTATTTTCTAAAAGTACTTAGATTTATACAACATGAAAGCTGAACTTCTACAGTATCTCATTTCACTTCACTTAAGGCACTTGTCATCACAAAAAATGAGCTGCTGTGTTGCTTGTATACATATCTGCCACCCCTCGGAAGTCCTGTTTGCCACATTTCGGCCTCATTTTTTTTTTCTAACACAGAAATGATGGTTTTTCATTACTGTGTCACTCACACTTTTTCTTGTAAGTCTAATTTTATCTAGCATGTCCACAACAAATATTTTTCATATAGTAAATTATTAGTGAGTTGTGTTTTCCTGCCATCCATACAAGTAAGTTAAGGAAATGAGAATTAAACAAAAGAAATAAAGATTCCAAAATAGGAAACTGAAAAAAATCACAAAAGTGAACTGACTTTCTTTAATATTGTTGTGGAATAATTAAGTTTTAATTCTGTAAAACGTGCTATAGAATTTGGAAAGCACTTTGATTTTCTTACTCAGTTAAAGATTTTTATTTATTTATTTATTTATTTATTTATTTATTTATTTATTTATTTACTTTATTTGAGAGAGAGAGAGAGCATGAGCAGGGAGGAGCAGAGGAAGAGCGAGAGAGAACCTCAAGCAGACTCCATGCTAAGTGCCAAGCCTAATGGGGGCTCAATCTCAGAACCTGGAGATCAGACCTAAGCCGAAACCAAGAGTGAGACACTCACCTGACAACACCACCTAGATGCCCCTTCTTGCTCAGTTTTAAAACAACACCATATAATAAGTTGTCATTTATTACATTTTACAGATACAAAAATTCAGTTTTGGAGAAAATATGTGATTCGTTCATGGTTACTCTGTTAGGAAGCAGCAGAAGCTGGAGCCTGGATACAAAGCAAAGTCTTTGACTTCAGGGCTACTCTATATTCCATTGTAATTTTATGCCATTAATACACAAAATATACCAGAATTTAATACCTTTTATTTTTTGTCACTTGGAATATGCCATTGCTCAGTGTGAGCAGCCTTTTACCTCCCTGCATCTCATTTTCAAATCCTGGATCATTTTTCATAGCATGCTAAGACAAATTCTAGAGTTTAATAATTAGTTTTAATAAAGAAGCCCTTGAAAAATCTAGCAGCAATAAAATATTTTCAAAGGTAAAAATTATATTATGTCTGATATGTACTAAGAGGTTTTACTGCATTCTTTAAAAATTGATTGCAGGAGCGCCTGGGTGGCTCAGTCGTTAAGCGTCTGCCTTCGGCTCAGGTCATGATCCCAGGGTCCTGGGATCGAGCCCCACGTCGGGTTCCCTGCTCAGTGGGGAGCCTGCTTCTCCCTCTCCCACTCCCACTTGCTTGTGTTCCCTCTCTCGCTGTGTCTCTCTCTGTCAAATAAATAAAATCTTAAAAAAAAAATTGATTGCATATATATGTTAACTCTCATTTAGCTGAAATAGTTAATTAATGGAACACATACATGTCAGTATAAAAAAGTATATTATAAAGTTAATATAAAACTTTATATTTAAACTGTAATATTGCCTTAATTACAATAAACAGAGGTCTTAAGTGTAAACAAATGTCTTTTTCTGATTAAGTTGATTCACATAGTTGATTAATTGTGTGCAAAGATGAGCAAGAAAGAAAAAAGAAGAAAGAAATTTTGACATATTTTAAAGTATTTACATTTACCATTATTTTACAATATTTTCTAGGCTAAAAAAAATAATACCACTCAATAAGGTTTGTAAAAATGCATACACAATAAAGATATATATTTTAATAAAAACAGATTCTGTTCCTAAGCACTTTGCTTTATTCTACTATTATAATTCTTAGACAAAAGTATTACACCCCAAGAATTTAAGGCCGCAAATATATCTTAATGGTTCCAAAGAGTTTTCTAATATATTGTTTTTCTGAAAGTCAAACATATTTCCCTTCTTAAAAAAATAAGATGCATAAGATGGCTCAAATATAAAAATTAATTTACAGGGAGCTCTCTATAAACAAATATAGAATAGATGTGTTTTCTGAAGTGAATATTTCCTATGATTTTAGAGCCTCGATCATTACCTTAAATTATTTTTTCTCAAATAAGTTATTATTCATCTTCAATTCCACGTGAAAGAGCAATCCTAGATTTAAGGTTAGCTGGAAAATCAAAAGGAATATGGTCAGTCTCTTCATATTCTCTGCAAGGGGTGTAATTTGCAAGTAATTTATCAGTAGATATTTAATAATTAAAAAGAAAAACAAATTCACTAAAGCATGGGTTGCATATGCCACTGACTACTATGCTCCTCTTGGGAGAAAAAAATCCATCAATGAATGAAAGTAGAATTCACATGTTTAGAGTCCTTCTCATCTTAATGATTACTTCATGGCACCATCGTTCTCACTTCCTATAACTGCTTTCATTTGAAACACAAGCTATATGAGAATCTAAAGGACTAACGTATTAAAGTACTAAAATCAGACAAGGCTGAATGAGGACACTTGGACATCCAACACTTTTTCATTGATGACCAAGTGGTTGGGATATATACATTTTTTTTTCCTTTTTCAAATACCCCCTTTAATTGATCATTAGCATTTTTGTATGGGTTAACAAGATGAACTAAATTTTCAGTTACAGATTTTGGTTAAAACTGGCTTGTAGAATTTATTTGCCAAGGTCACTGGAGTTAGATCATTTGCATATTTCCCCCAACTGACTCCAGGTGAAAACTACTGAGCATGTCAAGTGGTGGGTGTCTCATTCATTACCTCAGAACAATTTATCACAGAAACTATGCTTATCCAAGAACTTTCCTAGTGAGTCTCAAGCACTGGTTTCCTTTTCAATGGATTTTTGAGAGACAAATATCTCAATTTTTATGTGATAGGATTCTTCTGTTACAAAACATAAAATACCTCAAAAAAAAAAAAAAGAGCATGATGACCTTATAAGCAGCATGAACCTCAGTGGACTAGGAAAGAGTACATTTAGAGTGGACTTGGGGAGGAAACAACCATTTCCCAAAGATTGTTATTGCTTAATGAGATCCGTGACCACACATCCATTATGTGAGAAAACATGGTTCCCTGCTGGCTCCCCAAAGCTTGCTGACAGTTGGTGCTTATGATGTTAACTCACTTTAACACCCTAGAAATGTTCTAATGTCTTTTTCTCCTATTTCTATAATACTAGAGCAAGGCTTGAATCCACCATGTAGAAAATATAATAGCAAGATTAAAACAGTATAACTTGGACAGTCTCTATAGTAATTCTGTATTGCTTATAGTAGCAACATAAAAGTAATGCTTATTTAAAGAGGGCATCTTCTTCTATTTTCAAAAACATTTTTTGTAGTATCTATAAACTGATCAGATACAAAAAATCTTCAACTATTGGCTTACTCTAACAAATTATGTTTCTTTAGTAAAGGAAACCCAAGATTAACATTGTACATATTTTGCCTAGAACTATTTGTCTTTATTGCCTTGCAGGAAAGCAAAATTTTAGCAGTTTGGGGTTTAAAAGACAAAAATAATGAAAAAAACATACTTTTAAATTTTCAGATTATTTTACGTAAAGAGTAGCTCTTCCTAATGAGAAGTAAAGCGTGCCTATCAGGCATCCCTCATAGTCCCCCTACCTGGAGAGAAAATAATAGCACCAGCAGAGTACAATGTTAACATTCAAAAATGATACCGGGTTCAGTCGTTTTCAAAAGCTGTATAGAATGATATGTGTCGTATTAAAAGACACAAAGCTAAGCCTTGATTTTCTCTTCATTCTGACTTTCTGACAGAAAATCTTTAGCACACACACTCTGATGAGAAAGCAAACTACCCTTTACGTAAATTTATCACTTAGAGGCATTAAACATTTACTTGGCATTATACAATCACATCATTCTTCATGGAAAAAAAAATTAGCATTTTTAATAAATATAGTAATGCCTGTGGAGAATAAAAGAAGCAACGAATGTTCCTCCTGCCCCCACCTGTTTATTTTATTTTTTTATTTTTATTTTTTTTTAAAGATTTTATTTATTTTTATTTGAGAGAGAGAGAGAATGAGAGAGAGCACATGAGAGGGGGGAGGGTCAGAGGGAGAAGCAGACTCCCTGCCGAGCAGAGAGCCCGATGCGGGACTCGATCCAGGGACTCCAGGATCACGACCTGAGCCACCCAGGCGCCCCCACCTGTTTATTTTTTAAGGCAAATGCAAAAGCCTTATATGGGTAAAAATAAATAATAAAAACTTGAAAACTTTTGTTTTTAACCCATAAAAACAAAAAAAAAAAATGCCATTTTATTATCACCCCCCAAATCAGAGAAGTAGTCTAGATTACCAATAAGTTATTCTTTCTACTTTCAGATACAACATAGCAGCGTATCCCCACAGGACATTCAATACATGAACACAAAGTCAGGACTTGAAGCACTACTGCTAAGTTAGCAAGTTGTGGGAGTAACTCTCTGTTTTACTGTAGTCAAAATGTCATTGTAAGCTATTTGAAGAAAAAATAAATTATATTTTTAGAGACTAATGTCAGAAGGGAGTAGGAAAATATATACCGAAAGTTATTCTTTGACGTTTCTTTTCTATTATAAAGTAGTTCATCAATTATATTTAGAGATTTTATTTTTTTAAAGATTTATTTATTGGGGCGCCTGTGTGGCTCAATCGGTTAATCGGCTGCCTTCGGCTCAGGTCATGATCCTGGGGTCTTGGGATTGAGCCTCGCGTCGGGCTCCTGGCTCGGTGGAGAGCCTGCTTCTCCCTCTCCCTCTGCCTGCCACTCTGCCTACTTGTGTTCTCTCTCTATCTCTCTGTCAAATAAATAAACAAAATCCTAAAAAAAAAAAAAAAGATTTATTTATTTATTTGAGGAGGGAAGGAGGGGCAGAGGGAGAGGGAGAATGAAACCCAAGCAGACTCCATGCTGAGCACAGAGCCCAACTCAGAGCTAGATCTCATGACCCTGAGATTATGACCTGAGCCAAAACCAAGAGTTTGATGCTTAACCAACTATACCACCCAGGTGCCCCTATTTAGATTTTAGATGACTTCTTCTAGAGATGACTTTAAAAAGCCCACCTTAGGTCCACTGAATTATAAAGAACATTTTCTACACATCTTACTGTTCAAGAGTTCTTGAATTAACCATAGTGAACCACAAAACTACTTATTTTAGGTCAATTCTCTTGCTCCTCACTAACTTTGTACCTTCAATTCCCTGTGTTTAGAAGGTTCCCATCTTGGGGCGCCTGGGTGGCTCAGTCGGTTAAGCGTCTGCCTTCGGCCCAGGTCATGATCCCAGGGTCCTGGGATCGAGCCCCACATCAGGCTCTCTGTTCAGCGGGAAGCCTGCTTCTCCCTCTCCCACTGCCCCCTGCTTGTGTTCCCTCTCTCACTGTCTCTCTCTGTCAAATAAATAAATAAAATCTTAAAAAAAAGAAGGTTCCCATCTAGGACAGCAATAGCTTACATGACATCTTTATGCTAATTAGAAAAAGTAACCCCCTCTGGTCCAATGTAACCCCAGACTAGGGCACAAAGCTTGGTAAACTGAGTGAGACGTGGATGTCATTCCTCCCTACCATTCCTCTGCCTAATCCTTTTGCAGACTCTGCAACAGTTCTGCTCTTCCTACTATAATTTCACTGGCTTTTAAGAGATATTAACTGCCAACTATAGGCAGTAAATACATATATACAGTAATAAAATGTAATAATAACTACAGTGATTGTGAGTTGGTGGTTTATATATCTCTATTCTATACTTACATCTCTTTGAGCTTTTTTGCAAATAAGCATACAGAATTTCAAAGAGATTATGTATCTTGGCCAATGTGATACCACTAATAAGTGATAAAGCTTGGACTGGAATCCAAACTGACTGACTTCAAAACTTAATCTCTTAATCTCAACCCTAATGTGATTTTTGTTTTGTTTTGTTTGTTTTAGTTTTTGTGTTTTTGTTTTGTTTCATTTTTAAATTACTGGGAATAACTCAAGTGTAGGTTCCTGGATCTTTTATATATTTTCCTCTTCTTATATTAAAGTGGTAGAAAGCACAAGATGATCTCGAAACAAAGAATTTGGAGAGTTTTTAGAGAAATACAGCCTTTTGCCTAAGGATAATGTCTTAACTTTATTAGAATATTTATAAACTACTAGAATGGTGTCTCCCGTTTATATCATACTATATGCGGGCATATTAAAACAACCACCCAACCAACCAACCAACCAACAGACAGGAAACATTCGTCTGTTACAATGGGAATCCTGGGATGAACAATATTGCATTCTGTTCATAGGATGAATACCATTCTTAAACATATTCATCATACAAGACCATATGACTGAATACATTACAAAAGCAACCATTATTACTACTGCCAGTACTAATAAACTTTCATTAATTGAGTGCCTACTATAAAAAGACACTTTATAGGTATTTTCTCAAAACCTCAAGACTTTATGGTAGAAATCACACATTTCATCCATAAGGAAACTGAGATTTGAAGAGATAATGTAATTATCAAAGATAATACAGCTAATAAGTGCAGTCTTTTTCTCTACCACAGCACACAGCATTACTGCAGAGCATTTCAGCAAAGCCGAAGCTATGGAGCACTTTCTGTTTCTCTTAGTGTTTGCATCGTTAATTCTACCATGTATACAATACCTAATATCAGAACCTAGGGAATATTCTGTCCATAAACATTCAATCGTAATCTAGTCTAGCCTGTAGATCTAATATCCAGTTTACAGAAAACATTGGTGAGGGGCGCCTGGGTGGCTCAGTCGTTAAGCGTCTGCCTTCAGCTCAGGTCATGATCTCAAGTTCCTGAGACTGAGCCCCACATCGGGCTCCCTGCTCAGAGAAGAGCCTGCTTTTCCCTCTCCCTCTGCTGTTCTCCTTGCTTGTGCTCTCTCTGTGTCTGTCTCTCTCTCTGTCAAATAAATAAATAAATAATCTTTAAAAAAAAAAGGAAAATATTAGTGATTCAGGACCAAGATAAATAAAATAATGAGGAAATAAAACAAATTCAGAATACAAGATATTCTATAATTGGCATAATTATTTCAAAAGATAAAGATCATGAAAAAATGTGATGGGGTACTGTTCAATACAAATGAATTAAGAGACAAAATAACAAAGAAAAAGTATGATCTATGATTACCTAGTATTTAAAAAGAAAAAAGATATTTAAAAAAACTATAAAATACATTTAGAGAAAACTGGAGAAATGTAAAATGAGCCAACAAAGAGGATGGTAAATGAAGGAAATGATCATTTTTGCTGGAGGAATCAGGGAAGATGTCATGGGATGAGAGGAATTTATTCAATGTATTCCAAGACGTTGTTCTGTGATTTTTCAGCCTATATTGATTTCCTCATTGTCTAAACTCTAACCTTAACAATAGCATTTTTGAATAAATACTGCTAGGTCATATTCTCTCATTGTTTCTTATATGTAAACCTCTTCTCTCCAGGATTTCATCTTCTATTCTTCTAGTGGGCTCTGCAGTGCTCAGGACAAGACTACATAGTTGACACTCAAGTAGATTGAGGCAACAGATATTTTTGTAGATACAGGATCTACAAGTCCTCCTCCTAGCATTGAATATGTTAACACAAAGCAATATGTACTGCAATAGAACTCCAGTGTAAATTAAAGGATTAAAGGATTCTTTCAAGTTAGTGGTAGTTTCATGCTCTTTTTGCAAAATTCAATCAAACTAGATGCTAATAAAAATAAGTTTGCCATTAGCCAGCAGGAGGAAGAAAGATCCTTCAGAGGTTACAGAATACAGCTTCAACACATCTTGGTGAGGTGGGAGTCTTTATGCATTATTCTCCTTATTTTACCAGGCAGGAAGTAGACACAGAGAGAGGCTAAGTGACTTGCCCAAGGACAAAGAGTGAGTCAGTTGCAGAGCTGGGAATTGAGCCCACTTCTCCCGGTTCCCAGTGTACAGCTTTTCTCAGCAAGCCATAATGCCTTTCAGATGGATCATTTCCTAAAATGTATTAAGTTGTTAAAAATTCAATATGGGTGTTGCATTGCTTTCCAACTAGTTCTGTTTCTCACTACCTTCCTAGAGCTATTATCAGAAGCTAAACTGATGGTTGGATCAATAATCTCACATCTATATTTTTTTAGACAATATATCATTAAAACTGGATGTATCCAAGCACCTAAGATGAATCAGACTCTTTGGAGAGTGAGGTTGTGTTTGGCTCTTTTAGCAGATGGGGGAGGATCTTACAGTGAGGGAAAAAAAAAAAACAACAAACTGCAGCTCAAAGTTAGGAGAAACTGAAAATGATTAGGAAGAATGAGGCCTCATCAACCCCCAGAAAGGCTTAAAAACAAACAAACTCCAGCAATATGATGTTCATGGTGGCACTATAAAGGAAGAAAATTAAAAACTACATACATTGAAAACGTGGAGATTCTAGGCCTTTTGAAAAGATTCTAGACACTTGTTTTTATACAAAGCTATTTTTCATTAGCTGGAATTTTATCCATTGGTTCATTGGTTCATCTTACCCATGAGTCATGGGCAAGAGCTATCTTTTTTAATCACAAGAGACTCATACTATGCTCCTATCATGCTAACTAAACCGGAAATGGTAAGTAAGCCAGATACTAACACTCCTATATGTCTTCTGACTTGATCACTGGAAACATCACCAACTCATCAATGTGTCCTTTACTAAAGAACCTAGACTCAACTATAGAATCTCTCTCAATACAGCAATCTGAATAACTACCAATCAGTCAAGATTTGTCCAAAAGATCAAACCCATTCACTATCTCTGGGGTATGCTTTTCTATTCACTGTCCATCCAAAAGACAAGATACAAAATCACTATAGGCCCATGGCCTCACCTGCCAGGTCTGACCAAATCCTTTATCATCCCTTATATGACCTTGGAATTTAAGTCATAAGATTTATGAATTATCTGAATTAGACCATCAACTCCTGAGGGCAGAGATGCTTTAAAAAAAAAAAGTACCTAACACAGGTCTTCTGAGAAAAGATCAATATATATTAATTGATTTTATAAAATGTATGCGCTTTTTAAGAAACTTTGGAGACAGCGATATTTTGAATGCCTTAAAAAGCATCATCCCCCATAATCACACTAATTAAGAATTTTAGTCAACAATCAATCACTACAGGGATTACTGTATTAAAACTAAAGAATTGAGGAACTGAGGGGTGCCTGGGTGGCTCAGTTAATCAAGCAGCTGCCTGCAGCTTGAATCATGATCCTGGGGTCCTGGGATCAAGCCCTGCATAGGGCTCCCTGCTCAGTGGGGAGTCTGCTTCTCCCTCTCCCTCTGCCCCTCATCCCTGCTCATGCTCTCTCTCACATGCACTCTCTCTCTGAAATAAATAAAATCTTTAAAATAAAAAAAATAATAAATTAAATTAAATTAAAGAACTCAGCAAAATGATTTCTTTTGCAACATCAAAACACATCAGTAGAGGAATTATTCTTGCAATTGTTTACCACCCTTAAGATAATCTTATGATACTGAAGAGATCACATCCACCTAAAAGTGTCTGAAGTTCCAATATCCCATGATATTGGAGTAGCAGTTGATTCCAGGGCAAAAACAGGGAAAATCAAGACGACCTTGAATCATCTGGTTGGATTAGAAAGAAAAAAAAAAATGCTCAAAAAAGGATGGGGCTATCTCAAAAGGGCCACAGTAGCCAATCTGAAAGACTTCCCAATGGCCAAAAGTAGAACAATTTAAGCAAGAACACAAGCAATGATAGTATTAAACTATAACACAAATAATAAAATAAATACCTGTGAGTCTATATTGATGGAAGGAAAGAAGGAAGGGAGGGAGGGAAAGAGAGAGAGAAAGAAAGAGAAAGAAAGAAAGAAAGAAAGAAAGAAAGAAAGAAAGAAAGAAAGAAAGAAAGAAAGAAAGAAAGAAAGAAAGAAAGAAAAAGAGAGAGAGAAAGAGAGAGAGAAAGAGAAAGAAAGAACAACTTTTTCTCACAGAAGAATTCCAATAAATAAAGTAGAAAGAATTAGAAGGGCATCATCTCATCTAAGTGATCAAGGTTAACATCACCAATAATAAGGCATATTGACATGCATCTCCTGATACCATACAATGAAGAGGGCAGATTTCTTATGTGACATTCTAGTCAAAAATACATAACCATAAAAAAATCTCAGGTAAACCAAATTGTGGGACATTCTACAAAATAACTGGCCAGGATTTTTCGACGGAGCCCAAGTCATGAAAGTAAACCAAAGACAGAGATTGCCAAAATCTGGAGGTCTAAGGAGATATGGCAACTTGATACAGTGTTGAATCCTGGATTGGATGTTGGGATAGAAGCAGTTCATTAGTAAAAAAAAACTAGTGAAATATAAAATCTATAGTTGAGTTACTAATATTTATTGTACCAATGTTAACTTTTTGTTTTAGTAATTGTATTATAGTTCTACAATATGTTAACATTAGGAGCGGCTAAGTGAAGAGAATATGGCAACTCGCTGTATTTGTTGTATACATTTTTTCCAAGTCTGAATTTTTTTCAAAATAAAAAGTTTTCTTTTTTAAAAAAAGCTGATTCAAATAGTCAGTTTGGATATACTAATTCTTATGTCGACACAGGTATGAAATCTAAAGACAATGCATGGAAATAGAGTACACACTTGGCTCTTACTAAGTCACGGCTTTCCCAAAGAAAGGGAAGATGAAACACAAACCTAAATGGGATTCCATTTGTGTCTCAGCATAAGAATATGTCTACCCATTAGGATCATACCTCGGCCATCTTTTCTTCACTGTATTTTTCTTCTCCCTTATACTCTTTTCATTTTTTCATTCCACATTTTTTTTGGGGGGGGGAGACAGAGAGAGTACAAGGTGAGGGAGAAAGGGAGAGAGAGAATCTTAAGCAGGTTCCATGCTCAGCATGGAGCCCCACACTTGGGGCTCACTCACCACCCTGAGATCATGACCGCACCCTAAATCGAGAGTCAGACACTTCACCGCCTGACTGAGCCCCCCGGGCGCCCCTCATTCCACATTTCAATAATGATATGTGTGGCACAGCAACACTGTTCTCACCAAATGGCTGTTACTTACCATCTAGAATGTTTTTCATGAGGTCCCTGGAGTGCCGAGGCTAACTGAAATCATCCACATAGCATGTCCTCACCATTTTTAAGAGAGCTTTGTTTCTTTGATCACTTTCAGTGTCATGTTTCTGCTTCAAGTCACAGTTGGGTCTAACAGCATTCATTTTCTGCGGGGTCTTTAAGAATTTTCTCTGTATCCACATTCTCTCCTCCCGATCCTGCCTTTATGTCTCAAAGGAGAGAGGAAGTTTTGAAGGCACAGATGCAGGACACTGTTGAAATTCATCTTTGATATCCTTCCTCCCAAAGCCATGACCTGTAACAATTATGCACTCCAAATTTCAAGGCATTATGCTCAGCTCTCTAGGGCCACTTTTGGTTTGCAATGCACCTAGTAAAATGTCTTTCTGCTGTGACCCAGTCCAACCCTATGCTGATGCCTGCAACTGGAGGACTCCACATGGGTGACAGGCTGTCAGCTTGGGTGTTCAATCCATCAACTTGTGTTTTTGACCCCTACAATATGATTTTCTTTGTGTTGTGTGTGTGTGTGTGTTGCTTTTTATCTTGACGGGCAATATTTAAAACTTGAGGCATTATGCATAATAATTCAGATTCCGGGCCACTCTTAAACTATTTAAAGGTCTGGCAACGCTTGGCTCACATTCACCCAAGGCCACAATCTGCTCCAGTCACATATCAGCTGCTCCTTTGGACAATGTGGGTGTTCTCTAATTTACACGTCACCCCGTGGGGCACCTTCTGACTAGCCTGGGTACTGTATGAATTTGTGTTTGTAACACTTGCCCTGTATCTTGCCCTTCAATTCATAAAGTTGAGTCAGATATGTCTGAGTGCCATTACCTAACATGATGAGCAAAGAGATCTAGGCAGCCTTTTCTCTGAGTGGAGATTTCAGAAAGCCATAGGCAATCTATTTCTCTCCAGGTAACTATAGAAGAAATGTGGCCTATCATTTGCTCTCACTGGCAGAAGGGAGGGAAGAGCGCAGGATTGCTGCTTCAGGTTCCTTTATAGGATTTCCTGCTTTTTAAGAAAATATTACTATTGTATACTGAGTTCCACACTCACAGGGTGACTCAAGCGAGAGTCTGGGACTTGGCGATAGAGCCAATCCTGCTGCATTTCACACGAAAGAGAGTTTTACTAATCCTCTTTGGCATTCATCTCTAAATCTTGGTGAACTCAAGCAGCTTCAATCTCTGAAAGTTTATTTTTGACTTAAGTGATTTGCTTGCTATTGCTAGATTTTTCAGGTGTTTCGCCATCTTAACTGCTATCTGAATAAGCTTTGTTTATCTTCCTTGGCTCTTTATAGCAGGTTTAAGTCTGTTCCAAGGGGTCACAACATTTCCTGCCCAATGCCTTTTATTCTGAGCGTGCAGTCAGTAATTATTTTTTGCTTTACCTAAAATAGAAATAACTCCCTTATACTCATTTTGAACTTTTTCCCATAGTGCTTTCCCTATGAAAGGAAAAAAAAAGCCCTTCAGCAGACCTCTGTGTGATGTGAGCAGAGTTCTAGTCAGGGAGCATAAATCATGCCTCCTACTCACAAATATACAAGTAACCCTTCCCCTTCCTGCTGTTTTCAATTACTCAGATTAATTTATTTCCAAACTTTTTGGCACCCCCCCTGCTAAAGTACACAGCAAACAAATTTACAGCGAGTCCCAAATTAAATATTAATGCAAAATCTTTCAGCCTCAAATTTCATTTGGTTCAGTCACTCAAAAATTTAATAAGATTTTGGTGTTTATTTCATATTTAACTTATTTCTAAGCAAAATGTTGATTTTACTACTGAAATTTTGGAGCCAAATTATTAAAGGGGATTTTGACAATAGGAATGAAAAATGGGCTGAACTTAAAGTTATACACAAATTCGATTTCTGCACATGCTTCTAGCAAATGTCTGCTAAACCTGCATGTAAGCTCTTTACACAACAAATAAATTGGTTAAGATCCTTTGTTTCAATGTCTTGTTGTTGTTGTTGTTTCAATACCTTATTTATAAAATTTAAAATGCCTGAGCTTTGGCTCTCTTTATTTTAACCTAATGTCTGTAGTACATGTCTTCCCTTCTTTAATCAAAAGATGTATCGTGTTTGAAAAACTAGAAAGCAAGTTGTCTTTTTAAACATTCTATGTAATGATCATGTAGCTCTTCCAAGGTAATTTCTCTGAATGAAGTGAAGTCTTTCCTCCACAACGCTGCTGCTAGCAACATAAGGTAAATAGTGTCAAAAAGGTTGATTACTCCCAGTTGCTTTCTTGGCACTAGATGACCTGTATAACTGAAAAAGAAACTGAGTGGGAATATTTGGGGGGCTAAATTTGCACTTTGGAATGCAGATTTGAATATGAAGTTTTAAAAACAATTTCTGACTTTTTCTCAAGGTAGATAACAGGAAAGAGAGCAAAAGGAAAGGAACAATAAAAAAAAAATCAATGGAATCAAATCCTGAAACAATTTTTAAATAACTTAGGGTGTAGAGTAACTCACTCAGCTTCATACTAACAGTATTTCCTTCAAACACTGCGTTCCTTTCTTCATTCTCACAGACCTTCTGGGCTCTGATATTTTTTCCTTTACCATCAGCTTTATAATACCTTTCTCTCTCCTTTCTCTCAACTCTTTTTCCTTTCTAGCTCCAACAAGAACTCAATAGACCCAAATGAGTTTGTTTTGTCACCATAAGCAATCTTTTCCTGAAAATCCAAACTTGCACAATTGTTAAACTAGTGTTTCATTGCTTGTCCTGGTTCTCCTTGTTTAGTTGTTTCTTTCCCTAGTCTATAAATCACACTGAATGGTACATAGTAGTTACTGTAACAGTTATTCAGTGAATGTCTGGGTACAGAATAATCCAAGGGCCCTGACTGACAAAGAGGAATACCCACTAGGTCATAAATGCTTACCCAGTAGATTTTCCACCATTTACTGTCACTACCCCCTTTCTTTCTACAGTTTTCTTGGAAATTCCAGGCAGGGTAATGAATATAGCCAATAGCAGCATTCTTAACAATTTCTTCCCTTTAATCAAATATTCATTAGTGGGAACTCGACTATCAGCACAAATTCTTCTCAGTCATGTCAAGAATTTGGGGACAATGAAAATGAGTTCTTCCTTGAAAACTTTGAGGATTTCAAGGGGAAAAAATGCACAAATTAATCTTCATCACACAGGCCAATGCCTATTCCTTCCGCTGTTATATTCATTTAGATTAGCAGAAATAAAAGAAAAAAATAATTACTGCCATTTTTACTAATGCTTAGACTATCACTAAGTGCATTATTTTAACTAAAGCCCCAAAGAATACTATGAGTCCAACTCTACTAATTCCATTCTACAGACATGGTATGGGAAAACATGGAATAATAGGGAAGATGGTATATTAGAAATTCTGAAATATAAGGGAAAAGGTAATAAGGCAAGCAATATTGCAGGGTTCACATGTGGCCATCACATGCTTTACACTGAGAAACATGTTTCATGCAAATCAATAAAAGGTGCTGGAAAAAGGAATGCATTCATTTTTAAATGGCCCTCACTGTTAACCTTTACTTTCAAAGATAATAGTTTGAGGCTGTATTTAAGGATATAGCCTTATCCTCTCATTATATTGACTGGTGCTGCATTCAGTGTTATAGAAAATCTTCCTAAATTAAAGATATGAGTTGCTTCTCTACCTGGTCCTCATCTACACTGCCATCTCCTCATTTAAGCCACCAACATCTCTCTCTAGGACAATTCTGACAACGCTTTAACTGGATTACTGTAGCCCTCTTATCCTCCTTCATTCAGCAGCAACAAGCATGAGCTCTTAAAAATTAAGTTGTGTCACGTCATCTCTGATTAAACATCCAATTGCTACCTGTTATAATAATAACAAAATCCAAATGCCTCACCTTGATCTGCATTGTCCTTTGTGACCTGTTAATGGCTTTACCATAAATATGCCTTTTCCTACTCATCCTCTTTCCCAAACACACACAGTTCACTTCAAACACACAGATTTTCTCTCTCTCTAAAATACCAAATTCTTGACTCCCTCTCAAGGGTTTGCATGGAAAGCTTCTCCTTCCGAACTACACATACTTGTTCCCTCTCATTCTCTTGTATCAGCAAATAGGCCATCCTTCTCAAAAGGCCTTCTATGATTACAACCACCAATTACTTATCTTGATTGCATTACATTACTTTTTATTTCTTCTTAGAACAAAATATTATTTGATTATTTGCTGACTGTTTCCTCCTGCACTAAAATGTAAGCTAAATCAAACCAGTTACATTGTCTAACGTGCTCACTTGCCTCACTCCTAACTTCTAGAACAGTACCCGGCACATATTTGCTCTACTTTGTTGAATGAGTGGATATGTAAGTGAATGACCACCAACCACATGGATTGGGAATCATATGGATTCAATAGGGGAAAAAATGAAAAAAATTAAAGCATCCTGAACATGTAAGGGATTTCTGGTTTTATAGTGAAATATAGGATATAATGTTTTCACATACATTATTTTCCTTGCTCTCATGAAAGGTGTAAGGGAGACTACTTTGTCTCTTTTATGGAATTGGTTGGAGTGGTTTTCTGGAAAAGTCTGGTGGTGTTTTCACAGGCACCCAGATTAAAATACACATAAGAGAAAACCCTCATGCTCTTTATAACCTTATGTTCTCCCAGCAATGAGAGCAAGCAAGAAGAATGGAAAAGGTGCTAAGATTTTGGTTCTTACACTACGAGGATTAATTTCAAAATAGTTGACAATATCCTTAACAAGCGCAAATAGGAAGAAAACATCCTAGTAGGGGAAAGAACTATATCTAAATATGGACAGATACAAAATGTTTAAATTATAAATTCCACTTATCCTTAATGTTAGCCAATGTTGGATTAAATCAACATATTTTCTCCCAAGGAAGATTTGTATGCACTAACATTATGCGCCATCAACATGGTGCTGGTGAACTGCTAGCCTTTTTGTTAAAATAACAATACAAGGACTCAGCCAAAGAGCCTGAATTCTGAGTTAGTAACTCTATCTATAAATCTCAGTTATTTTTTTAAAAACAATCTGAGAAATACAAATGCCCAGCAGGCACGATCATAATATTTTTACCTGAAGAGGCAAAAATCTCACCCATGAGTTGGCATCGTTATCACTGTACTTTCAAGAGCTTAATTATGAGAAAATGCCTTAAAATTTAATAGAGTTGAGCAAAGTGGAATATTTTAATAAAGCATACTTGCTATTTTAACATTTTCATACCAATAAAATATACCATTAAAAGCTTTAGAAAATGCACACAAGGTCTTAGATAATCTAAAATCCAAATCTTTTTTAAATTTCCAGAATGCATATTTTAGCAAAAGTCTGAGGTTCCTAATTGCCTCAGTTACTTGGTCTGTGTGGACAGAAGTTTCAATAAATCCTTACTGTCAATGCACTATTTCAGCATCTTTGTCCTTCCTTTCCTTATAGATCCTAATTTCTAAAGAAAACAGACCATTCTAAACCCATTTCTGTTATCAGCCTTATACCTACAGTTTTTCTTTCTCACAAATATCTTAAAATACCCTTGGAACACTCAAAGCAAGCAACCACAACTAAGTTTTACTTCTCCTCTTCTCCCCCACCCCCATTTTTAGCTATCTTTTCTCATTTTAAGAAGAAGGGGCTACGATGACAAATTGTCATTAAAGAAAAACTCAGTGGTAGAAAAATTCTTAAGGAATTATGTATTCATATTTCTCAAGTTAAGCTGTCTTGGAAGTCTTGAAGGATGTCAATGCAATGTGGAAAAGTTAGGAAGGAACGTCCTATTGATTGTAAGAATAAAACAAGAGACGATCTGTGGTACCTTGATCTTACCTAAAAAGAAGCATATTCTTTCGACTAAAATGAGGTCGTGTTTCAACAATACCTGTCTTTGGTCTGAACGCTAAGCCAGCCAGGACAATGAGGTGCATGCATCTCAGGAAGCGATGTCTGACTGTTAATAAGAATGCACTGTGAGATAAAATGTAATGTCGGCATCTTAGCAAGGCAACGCACTCTATCTTCTTCAAGTATTTTTTCTTCTTTTTTCTCTTACTTAATAAAGTTAGAAGAAATCTCATATAAAAAGGTACTTTCTCAACCCGTTTTCTATAAAGGATATAGTTATAATATTAGTCATGTATTAATGGAAACTTTCATACGTACATGATTATATCTGAGAAAAATAAGATTAAACAGATGACTGTACAGTAAGAATATATTAATCGAATTACTTTTCATTGTTTCTACAGGTAAAAGACACCTTTGACAAGTGCTGCATATTTACAACTATTTTGGAATATTCGAGAAACCCCAAATATATCATTCAACAAATATGAGGGCATAATTATTGAACAATATAAGTAACAAAATCATTACCAACTTAAGCATTAGCCTTTTGCACTGGTGATACTTATAAGAGCTTGCTTCTCCCTCTGACCCTCTCCCCTCTCATGCTGTTTCTCTCTCTCTTAAATAAATAAATAAAATCTTTAAAAAAAAAAAAAAAGCACATGAGGTAGATACACTCATTGCCACACGTGGATTAGTCCAAAAGTAATTTTTTAAAACTCTAATTTTTAGAGATATGTTCATAGTTTAATATTTAAATAATAGAACATTTTTCCCCCCAAGGAACTAACAAGCTCTAAAGATCTCCGTCCTAACTAAAACAACTGGAAAATGTCCCCCAAGGCCTGTAGACCCTTAGATTTGTGATTGGTATGTGGCAATTCATCCCTATGCATCTAGTTAATGGGTTTTTATATAGGTTATATTTGGAGAATAACAATCCACATGGAAATTTAAAAAAAAAGGATTCAAAGATATCCCAGTACTTTTCTGTTTGATTAGTTTTGTCCTCCATTCCCCACCAAAAAAAAAACAAACAAGAACACCTTGTTATTTGCACTCTCTGTGCATCAGGTGGTTTTTGTCATTATTCTTAGATTAAATATGGGGACTCTGATTTCTTCTTCTAGGTAGTTTTTGAACTGCCTAGAGTAAACATGACTATTTCCTGATAGAAGTTTGGTCCAGTATGTACTCTGGTTAACTCATTATAGGAGTACTCAACCTTTCACTTTAGTTTTGTTTAGCATTCCAGCTGCTAAAAGCATTGTTTCAAATTATAAGCATGGAGGGCATCATAATTACAGGTATTTCAAAAGCAAATTCATTTTAACATTTATATCCTCCACTGTCATATTTTGTTACAACAAAATATTTGTTACATTGGAAATTCATCATTAGAATATTGCATGTTGGGTCTTGGGAGTTGAAAAATAATTGTTAAAGTTTTTCAATTTCATATTTTTGTTTTTCAAGGAGGCAATATCACAAAGACAGACATATATTTTCTGGAATTTGGAAAAATGAAAGTTTCATATAAAAATTCTCTCTCTAATTTTTAAGCTAGAGTAGTGTTTTTAAAGGATGTTTGTGCCAAGGCAGCCATTTTAAATAAGATATGTATATATAATCTTAAAGAAGATTTTAAATATATATTATTTAATATGATCTATATTATGTATATAGTAAGTGGGTTGCACTCACTGCTAAATTAGTTTAATAACATCATGTTGGTACAATCATGTTTAACTTTTAGCATTAATTCTACTTTCTTTGAATGCACCTATCTAAAATGAAGACAAGTATTTCCTCTGTACAAGAATTGTTTTGACAGAGAGCTACAGAAGATAGAGAAATCTTTCAATACATCTGGTTGGTACTTTTTACTATACAAAATCCCTATTACTAGGAAGGAATTGAAGAAAGGGGAGTGCACATTTCATGTAAGATGTAAAAATTAATAGTAGAATCATGAAAACAAATTGATCATAGTAATATATAGAATGGAAGGAAGATACAGAGACCCCTCGACCATTGCAATTATTGTAGAAGACCAAATCATATTCAATCCAGGTAACTTTAAATGGAGCCTATCTTTATGGTATACGCAAGGCTCTGAAAAGAAAATGACAAGGCAAATAGTAAGAAATCAATGTCCTGGATCCAATACACTTGCAAACTAAAAATTTCTGCACGTCTCCACCATAAATGACAAGTAGTATTTAGAAAGTATCATATCATACTTAAGAATATATTCACCATATCACTCATCCCCCACTCTAAGAAGATAGAGTTCCTTCACTTCCAGTTAAAAAAAAAAAATCACTTCCATCTTAATAATTCTCGCATTCTTAACATTTGAGTTTTCTGCAAATTTGCATGTATCTCCCCATTCTTAGAGGTTTGATTATATCTAACCTCACATTGATGGAAGTTTCTTTAAATTATTTTTTATACTGCAAACATTTTCATACGATATTTATTATGAAATGAGAAGAAAATAATTATTTTAAAAATTATTATTTTGTCTAAAGATACTTTAATCTCTTCTTTAGGAAATACTAATTTGGATTTAGTCTTTTCCTAAATTTATCACTTGCTTTTTCCCCATTTTTCTTTCCCTCACTTACTCTGTTCACTGCAATTCACATTCTTTCTCTTGTTTTAACATATTGAAATTGTTCTTTGTTTTCCCATTGTTTCCTTCCATTCCTACCAGTTTCAATTTAAGCTTGAGAAAAGAGAGAAAGAAGAAGAAATCTCAAAGATTACAGAGACTTCTTCAAAACAAAACTTGTATATTTGTGGAATACAAAGAAATATGGATCGCAGTTCATTCTTCTTTAAGGGAAGGAAGATTAAAATTTTGACATACACATGATTGCCATTTTTAGATGGCTCTATAGACATATACATTTAAATGATTATAACAGCATTAACTTTAATTGTTTGAAAATATGTTTCCCCATCTTATCAGACTCAGGAATTTAAAAAAGACTAGTTTTAGATTTCTCAATCCCCTTTATTTTCAGAAAATTTGACTATTTAAAATACACTTCCTTTTAAGTCTTAATCCCTATCAAGCAATACTATGATACGACATTGTTATATGACATATTGGTTGATCCTAAGTGAATATGATCTATCCTTCACGTTTTGCTGTTAAGAGTTACAAAGATGTTTCCTTCTTTAGATGTGATGAAATCTAATAAGAACTGACATGTACATTAGCTTAACTCTGTATCAAAATCAATATAAACCAAGAAAATAAACAATGTGGAATTAGAAGGACAAGTGGATGTGTGTGGATCAAACACAAGCAAATACCTTAAAGTACTCTTGTTTTTTTAAAAAAAAAAAAAATGTTTGAGTTTATACTCATAAACTTACAAAACAAGGAGCAACACAAGTAGAAGGTAATACAACCATTTCTATCTAGTTCACACAGTTTAAGAAGTCACCCATTACCCAATATATATTTGGAGAACCTGAAAGTGATTTTTCATTTTCTGGCATGAAGCTGTCTCTTGCACTACAAAACACACCTGTGTAATTCACATGCCTGTTTTATTCTTCAAGGGCAACTGACATAAACCTGTGCAGAAAGCTACATCTCATTAACCTCTTTCTTGAGTTTATATTCCCATATCGTCTGTTTCAGCACTTCACTGAGGAAAGTTTGTCATAATGCAGCAGCACTTTCTTTTTTAACTTTAAAGAAGATTTTCTCTTTTTTTCCCCTTTTTCCAAGTGGGACCCACCCTTTTTACTTCTGACAGATAGCTGTGACAATTTTAGCTCCTTTCTAACAGTTAGGAAAGTTGTGTTAAATATATATGATAGTGGCCAAGTGTTGGTCTACAACTATTTTTACTTGTGCTGTCTTATAATAGTACTTTTTATGCTGACATGGTGATATATGACACTATTTCAGTTCTAGGAAAAAGTAACAATCCTTTTCCATATGCCCTGTTTATATCTTAGCTGTCCCTGTCCTCATGGAACAATTAAATTTGCACCGAATTTTTATCTTTTAAGATACTTAGTTTTCTATCTCAGGAGAAAATCGGGGTCTTCATGTTTAACTTTTTATGATCTATACAATTCTCTTCAGGTATCCATTCTAATCATTGCAGTAACAACTCCCTCCCTCATAAACACATCCAAAATCACTGAGGACTTAGCTCTAGATGAGGTCAAATTTGCAGAGATTGGGGACTCAATCAGAAAAAGCCCAAGAGCAGGAGTCTGCAATGCCATTATATTCTGCTAGCTCACGGGGCTGAAAAGCTTCATTCTGTTCATCTGCTCTGGTCCAACTTCAAAGATTCTTCCTAAGGAAGGTTGAGAGCTGATTGTTGCAGATCAAAGACATCATCATTTCAAGTTAGAGCTATGTGCTCCCATTTTATCAGTATAGTTTTCAACTATTCCACACCAACTTCAAGGCAAGTTAAGACAAGTTTAGAAGCTATGTGGTTAGGTGGCAATGATACGTTTAAAAGATTATCACTCAGTTAATGTCAAATTTTCTAAAGGAACTAATATTAGTCTCACCACTGGTAAAGGAAATGTGTGAGCACATTATAAAGACCATAATCTGGTTGCCAACAGCAGGTTGGATAGAAACACTACAATTCATTCTCCTGTTCTTTCCTATAATGAAGCAATAATTTTTAGTCAATTCATAATTCGCTTCATATGAACACAGTCAGTAAATCTCCCAGTGCAACATTTTCCCTATTTACTTGACATCGGGATTCAGGATCCTTTCTATCTTTGTTATTTCTCTTTTTTTTTTTTTTCTAATTAAATATCATTGACAACAGCAACAAACCAAAATATCATATATATATATATATATATATATATATATATATATATATATATATATGAAACCTAGATCTATGATACTCCTGATTTTACTCTAGGGAGTTAACCATTCCAATGCCAAGGGCCCAAATATTCATCTACCTTCCCCCCCCACCCCTGCCTTTTTTTCCTCCGTGTAACTGTTGTCAAAGATTGTCAAACTTGCACAGGGATTCCTGGGTTTCCAGATCAAAAGTTTACACAATCTAGGTTTATTATCATTCCCACCTCCTCTCTACTCTGCTCCCCATACACATTCCCATTTAAACTTCTACCATTCATCAGCTATTTGGAAACAAACAACGGCAAAACGCCAGTGGTGGGTAAACATCGTCTGGTACCATGAGCTGTGCCACAGACCTTCAGAATCAAAGAAAGTCAAGTTCAAGCAGGTGCCTGAGCCCAGAAGCGCCTTGAAAGCCTAAGCCTCTTGGCTGATGACAGGAATCGTGCTTGAGTCTGCCTCGGGAAGGGACTATGGAAGCGAAAGGGGCCTGAGTCGGCGCTTTCCCCCCTCCACACACCCTGGGTGCAGCAAGCAGGGAAGTTAACCAAGAGCTAAGTTAAGGGAGCACACACAACGCGGAGAAGCCTGAGCCTGCAAAAGCTCAAAGCTATGAAGAGTGAGCGCCGAGGGAAGTCTTGGAAAAGCGAATTCTGATCCCAACATCTGCAGCGCTTGGGTTGCGCGGGCAGAAGCGCGCAGTCAAGCCCAAACGGTCCCAGTGGGGGACAAAATCAGGACCGGTAAATGGCCCAAGAAAAAAGCTGGGGGTGGGAGGAACCTGGTTCAGAAGTCGCCCACCGCACCTCTCCGCCCGCGAGGCCAGGGCACTGTGGCCAACCAGTCCCGGGGCGCGGGGCCACAAGGACTGAAGTTTCACACTCCCTTATCTACAGGCGTCGCCCAGCAGCAAAGCCGAGGAAGAAAGGGGAAGCCAGGATGCAGTTATTTCCTTACCTCCGTCGGCTCCCACGGTCAGCACCTTGGCGATAGGCAATAGTCCCGAGAGAGCGAGTAAGGCGAGGAGAAACTCGGACATTGTGGTCGTTCGGTAAGGAAGCCTGCGTTGGAGACTGCTCCGCGGCGCCCTCGGCCCGGCGGCGGCGGCGGCGGCGGCGGCGGCTCGGAGCCCCGAATCGAGCAGCGTCATTTACAGATGTCACTGGAAATTCTTCCGCTCAATGAGCCCAGCCAGTCTGCCTTCTCCTGCCTGGAGCAGGATGTGCAAGGTGTACGGATGCGTGCGTGTGGGAGAGAGAGAGAGAGTGAGCGCCAGCGAGCCGCTCGTGTGCCTTGACTTTTCAATGCAGAGTACGTCTGATCTTACATCACGCAAAGAGGGGCAGTGAGAGATGCCAGCGGATGGGAATTCACTGATTAATCACCGAATCCACCACACACCCCTTCGTCGTCCACATAAATCACATCTATTACTTAGGAAGGGGCATTCAACACAACAGGAAAATACCACCGCGAACTGAGAGCACCACAAATCACAATTATTCCCGTCTCCTTGAAGGGGAAGTAACTCGAAAGCTGGTTCTGTGGGGATTTGGGTCTTTAGAGAAGGAGGAGACTTCTGCATTGGGCTGAGCCAGCCAGGCGCCTAGGAAGCTCCGCATTTAAGAGCCAGCTCGGAATTACCAGCTACAGCGCTGAGATGCTTCTCTCGGCAAAGCAGCTTTGATACCTTCCCTCCCTGGAAGCTTCCTTCCCGGCAGGGAAGGACAAGCTAAGTAACTGAGCTTCTATTAGGGAAATGGTTTCCTCTGCTCAACACACAAATGCGAAGCTTTCTGAATTGCTCTTTTAACTTTTATGCTGAGTAGCACCTGGGGACAAAGATGCAAAATATAGTGACTCAGCAGAAACAAAACCCAAAACAATCCCCAAAGTCATTACCCCTTGCATAAGAAGGGAAAGTGAATGCAAAGATGTCCCTAGGCAGGGAATCATAGAGCAAGGGATTGGTAGTGTGTTTTGCAGCGGATTTCTCTCTTTAAAAGGGTTTCTCGAACCATTTTAAACGTGTTGAGGATTTTTTTTTACTGTTTTTGCCTTGTTTTGTTTTTATTTTTCCACATAGTACAGTTATAGTTTAAAAACTTTCCCAAACCATCTGAGGCATGAACATGAATCAGTGGAATTAAAAAAAAAAAAAAAAAAGTTGTTTGTATGACCACTTGAGTTTTTAAATATGATCAGTCAAAAACCTAAAATTTTAGTTAGCCATTCAGAAATGGGTAAAGAGTTAAAACTCAGAAATCTTAGTAGTTGATGGCTTATTTTTTCCTTATCCATAACTCTTGCCTAAGAACTAAGGTTGAAAAATGTTTCATATTTGATATTTTGAAGCTTGAAATGGATGTAAGGGAAACTATAAAGAATAAAACTAAGGAACAGGATGAATGAAAAGCAAAGGAAAGCTTAAACACTCTGTGCCATTTACTGGTTTAAACAATTCAGATGAATGCCAGCACTATGAGCTAGCTGTTTATGAGAGCAGGATTATCGAGAAACATATTTGGATGTTCCTTAGAAGCTATTAAAATTAGACTGGATCAAAGAACACAAAGGTGACTCTAAGGGAAATTGCCAAGAATATGTGAAATTTGCCATTCTGTACTTACACTGTGATTATAAAATATGTCCTTTATGTCATTTTTGCCATATTGTAAATTTTAAATTTGATGTTCCCTTGTATATCAAACCATTTAGTGTCTAAAAAGATGACTCCTTCCACCTTTAAAAGTGTATGTTTTCTTTCTTTTCTTTTCTTCTAAAGTTATTATGTGTGTTATTTCACCTAGTCATTTTTACTGTTTTACAAAAAATGTACCATAGAGGAAATATAAAAAGGTATTTTTCCTATTTTACTTCATACTAAAAATTCACAAACTTCGGACTGAGTGGTAGAGTTCAAAGAATATGGGGCTATAGTAGGGCAGGAAGGGTAAATTTAGAATGATACTCATATTACAAATATTTCTTTCTCAAGTGTCCACAGACCTCTGCATTCTCTGAAATATTTATTCTTTCATTGGTATGAAGTAAGTAGGTGTCTTTCTGACATGATCCCATTCAGTCAACTAGGAGGTCAGCTATTAGGAAACCTATATTCACTTAAGTCTTGGCAGTAAAATGAGGAGTGCCCACAAACCAGGCTAAGGACATCCAGATTCTGCTTCTTCTATACTATTACCACCAATTACCTCCCATCTCAAAATTGCAAAGTAGTAGAGAAAGTAGCCAGGAACAGAACAACCAAAGACTTACCATGTACTCAAGTTCTATGACGGAAAATCAGTGACTCATTCACTTCTGCAATATATGAAGCAGCCCTGAATTCCACTGTCAACTCTTAAAAGGGAAAAGTTACGAAAGATAATCAGAGCAGTGAATACCCAGAAGATTTTGTATTCTAATGTATATTCTAAATTTGCTACATTCTAAATATGTAGTGCCTCCTAATAATAAAACTACTAAGTAAATTAGGGAGAGTAACAACCGTATGATCTCTTCTACATCATCTGCTTTACTTTTTAACTGCCCTGAATAGAAGAAAATCAAGGATGTATTGTCCACACATTGTTATAAGAATAATACAGCAAAAACAAAATTCCTTTTTAGTGATCACCAATCAAATGGCCATATGTGAATGACACATGACTCAAAATTGTGGTGTAAAATTGTGGAAGTAATGGGTTAGCATACAATACGCTAGCATAGCATAGCGTAAAAATGAAAGGTGATGACTTATATTTAAAAACATCAACTATGAATTATTCTCAATTCTATCTATAAAATAAAATTTGGGACCTAGTTTAGGAATGTGAGTAGATGTTACTAACAAAGACCTAAATGGTATAAAAACTCTTCACAGTAATTGGGTAGAAGAATGGATGCTTAGGTATGTTTCAGTGGTCAAGTGGACATAACACATGCATTTAGATGCATGTCAAGCAGATATTTTAAGACAAAAATTATAATAAGGAATAGTTTCATATCACAAAGCCATAATAATACATAATAAACATATCCAATATTAAAATTAATAGATACATAGTTATCATTTATAACAGATACATGGTCTAAAACTAAAATAAGGCCAGTGTCAAAATAAAATTGGATAAAATTGTCTCACATCAAATCACTTGCATGTTGTAGTTCTTCACTGAAAATGACCAACTCACCAAAACAGATAGTTTTTATGAGAATCTAATGAGGTTGATAAAGATATAGACCAAATTAGAGTTTTAAAATTAAATATTTTTCCAGGTTTCGAATGACTATCAAATTATAATGGACTATATATAAAAGGGAAACATAAATATAATTTTCTATGAAATGCTTTTATTCCCCATCATATATACTTTAGTGAAAAAGAAAATTAATAAAGTATATTATTAGTGAAGAGAGAATAGCAAGAGTTACTGTTCAAATTCTGTTTGTTTCTATGGCCCATTATAATTTCTTCATTCTAATCAGAGTTATTAACACTGACAAGTTAAATAAATTAATTCATCAAATATAGAATGTTATGAAATCTTTCACTGAGATAAATTAAACAAAGTAGAACCAATCATTCTTACTTTCTGGTCTAAAACAACACACGAATATTAATTATCAGTCAGCGGTAATCTTATACTTCCCAATTAGAGCCATTGTGATCAAACATGTGATACATGTGATCAAACATCAGATTCCGTTTCTGCTAACTTGATTATTTTCTTTGAGCTGTTGGGTTGTTTTTGTTTGTTTGTTTTTTGTTTTTTACCACAGATAATAACAAGTCATGCACTACACACCTGAAAGTCATGTTAGGGGGAGGGTGTATGTCTGAACAAACCAAGCCCGACAGTCTGTCTCGTGAAGGGACGTGTGTAAAGGAGAGTTGGCCTGAGAGCCAGGTTGCTAGGATTTGCTGTAGCTATCATTCCAAGGACTGCTAGAGAGCTTACCCTGCCTTTCCACACAGAAAAGTTGCCAGGCAGCTGCAGACACAGGATGAGAAGGAAAAGGAAGGCAGGGGGGGATGGGGGTATACTGAGAACTGTTAAAGAAACATTATTAGTGCTTAAAACTGAAACAGAGTTACTCTGGACAGAGCCACTAAGAAAACGAACTTGAGATTCATTTTATTTCTCAAACTACAGCATTTCAATGCACATTTTTGACTGCTTTCCTTCGAAAGCGCTATACCTGTTTGACAGCATGCTGTTTCAACTGAGACATGGGGATTCCGTTGAGATAAAGCAGGTTTGGGTGCAACTTTAATTCCTGCCACTTGACCAGTATTAGGAAGTATGTACAACTGAGAAGAAAACGAAGTGTGATGCAAGTACCCAATTAAACCTGGAAAGTAAAAAATTTCCAGGCAAATTAAGTTTTTCTCTTTGCATAAGCCTCAACTTATCTTTACTGTCATTATCTATAAACACGTTAAAATATACATATTGCAGTGAAAAGCACAACTAATAGTCAATTAGAAGTTTCAAAGGATAAATAATAAAAGCTCTTAATATCGATTTGTTTTACACGTTTTCTGACTCTTGTTTGACAAACTTTTGACAATAGGAAGGAAAGGGAAGGAGGTTTTGCTGACATAGACAACTTTGATCAGGCAACAGTTGACTTCCATAATAATAACACAGACTCAAGAGACAAATCCTACGTTGCTTTTTGGATATGTTTTTAGAAAGCACAATCAGAAATAATGCAATCCATATACGTGTGGAGGAAGGGAATACAGAAAGGCCAAAGGTTCATCAAACCCTTTTCACTCTAATTGTGTGGAAATACCTATGAGTTTCAGGTTAGTTGCTGGTTACAAAGGGTTGTTGATGTCAGTGCTTTTTGACCTGACATACTTTTGACCTCCACATCCCCATCTCCAGCTGCCAAAAATAGAATTAGTGTTTCATGCTGGGGGTTGGCTGTCAGTGGTCCATTGTCAGGATGCACTTTGCTTGAATGAGCCTTGAGGTCTTTTTTGACCTGCAAATATTGATCTCTGCCCTTTCAGTCATTTTGCTGCTCCTTAATTAGAAACTCCTAGATTGTTGGAACTGGAAGGAACACTCAAATCATTTCTTCGAGTTTGCTATATTTTACAGATAAGTTAAAGATAGGAAAGGTGACTACTCTGAGGTCACACATGTTATTAATATCAAAAACAGCCCTTGAATAGTTTCCTCTTTCCTGTATTATGTAGTGAGCTTTGTTGATATTCCTCTAGATTTTTCCTAGCTCAGAGGAGCAGTAGCCCAGGCAGTTTGGATTAGTTCATTCCCTTAATAGCTACAGATAATGTAACAGCCACTCCACTCAGCACTATGCAAATAACTATATAGAAAATAGACATGGTCCTTGCACTAGCAGAACTTACAATCCAAATCAAACACCATTCCTCTGCTAATGGACTGACTTTCCAGGATCTTGTGGGAACCATGCTGCCATGAACCGCAGGTATGACACGTAAAGGCCACTGCTGAGATCACCCAATAAAATCAGGGTTACATCTTTCTAAATAAATACCATTATGAATAAACTTTTGTAGAAAAACCTGACACTTCTGCTGAATTAGACTCTGAGTAAGAAATCACAAAACATATATTCAAGTATCTTGAGTGTTACCAGCGTTTAGTCAATCAGCACATCCTATCTCCTTTGATCTAGAACTCAGTAGCAAATTCAGAAATGCTCAGAATTCAGAACATTTAGAAATGTTATCAGTGATAACATCGATTAATCAAAGCTTGTGAATTCTGTTGTGTGTTGTGAATTCACATAGGATCAGAGGACAGAAAGAGGACTGGAGAAAGTCTGGTTCAACTTTTATTCATTTGTTTATTTTTATTATATGTATTAGTTGGGACCCTTTTAAGCATTTAATCCACTTTATATTGAATAATTTCCTACTATATCCAAATGATGTTTTTCTTGTTTACTTTATATATAGTCTTTACATTTCACAATTTCTAACCCCCTAACAATATAATCATTTTGCAAGGGCTTTCCCTTAGAATAATTTGTCTTACTGCTGACTAATGACTTTTTACTTCTTCCCTTGGCATTGTTTAATTTTTCCTATATCTGCTGTTCTCTGGTCCTTCTTCCATGGAACACATTTCTATATCTGAAGTAAACAGGATAATGCAATGACAAGAACAGAGATTAGGTACAGGCAATTGACAGAGAACTGAGAAGATGGGATACCAGAATTAGATGATTATATTAATTGCACCTTATGTCTACTTAATAAAATGAATTGCTGTTAAAATGTAAAAAGTACTTTGGATCTACTGTATCTTTGGCCAAGTTTATTGGGTTTTTTGTTTGCTTGCTTGCTCACCTGTTTGGTTTTCACGTTAGGGGGAGATTGTTTTGCTTTGTTTTGTTGAGTATTATAAGAAGAGTATCTATTGTTTTCTATTCCTTTGTCAGAAAGCTATTCCTGTTTTATTCCTTATAGAGTAAATTTAAAAATAAAAACAAACAATAAAGAGAAGCAAAACAATGAAAGAGGAAGAAAGAACAGAAAAATAAACCTTTCTTCTTAGTGTACCTTGCTTAATTCCCACTAGGAATGGCTCTTCAGAGGCTGTCAACAGCTCCAGTTGGGCATGGTACCTGTCATAGAGTAAGTACTAAATAGGTATGCAGTAAGTAGAATACACTTAGTATTAAGTTTTTACCTATTTTTTTAATTTGCTTTAAAGAATACCCATAAAACTAACTTTTCCAAAACATTATTTATTTGTTCTAAGTAGAAAAATTTATTTCTCTCACATAAGGAATGTCTCTTGCCCTCTAAAAGTGTTTTTCTATTACAAAAATTATACATTTAATCACAATAAAAACTCAAATGCAAAAAGGAGCACTCTAGTCCAGAACAGAATGCCCTAGTTTTGTGTCAAGCCTCTCTTTGTGGGAAGAAAAATAGTGACATTTGGACCTATATCTTTTTATCAAGATTTGTGAAAATGTGTGATTTTATGCATGAATACTGGCAAAGTTAAATTATAGTTAAAAGACCATTAAATGCTTTTATGATGTCCCATTGCTACATTCTGCATTGTAAATAAAATTTACCAAAGGGTAACATTCACATCGTTCTGCAAACCATACTATGCAACAATAACAACAACAAAGAGTGCTAAGACATTATTCACAAGTACACAATAGAAAACATAGAAGAGAATTAATAGTGATGTTTAGACATAGGATGACCAAGAATATTTTTGGTTATTTAGCCTTTCCTTGTGATTAAATACATGTATTTCTAAAAGAAGCATCAACTTTATACTTTTAGGTGGATATGAATCCTGATTTATTCCAATTTAACCTCCTGTCTTTTCTTGCCAAAAGAAAGTGAATGCAAATGACAAGAAATAGTTTTTATGCTCTTTACTGGGCTTTGCCTGAAAACTATATTACAACTATTTGAAAAAAAATACACACACACACATATATATAAACATAGCATATATATTTGGAAAAAGCATAGTATCTATAAATTATATATATGTGTATATATATCTCCAGAAATTGACCTACATTCAGAGACTATACAAGATGAGTAAAAGGACTGTTGATATTAGTCTTCACTATTTATCACTATTTATCCAAAATAAGGAGATTAATCAATTTGGACATTTCTATGATGGTTCATCTAACTGCTGTGAAAATAGCTCAGAAAAGGTAGCATACTTTGTTTTTCACGTACAATAAAATATGTTAAAGGACAAATAATTGGGGCTCCTGGGTGGCTCACTTGGTTAAGCATCTGTCTTCAGCTCAGGTCGTGATCCCAGGGTCCTGGGATGGAGCCCCTCATTGGCTCCCTGCTTAACGGGGAATCTGCTTCTCCCTCTCCCTCTGCCCCCCCCACCTCATGATTGCTCTCTCTTTTTCTCAAATAAATAAAATCTTTTAAAAAATAAAAATTAAATAAAAATTTTTTAAAAAGGACAAATAATTACCATGCCTGAATTTGGCTGCGGAGTTTCTAGAACCAAACATGATCCAAGCTGTAGGTTGCAAGTAAAAGCAAAATATAGCTTTAAGGATGTTATGGAGGCAACTGCCCATCTGGTTTTGTAGCTCTGAAGCTGGTTCCCTCTGTCCTCTCTTCCTCCACACACTTCAGATTTATGGTAGTCACAGTTTTCAAACCAAAATTAGAACACATGATTTAATATAATTGTTGAGCAATAGGACAGAATATTTGTACTCAAGATGGTTCCAGAAAATCCTATCTCCTTGGCCATAATAACTGTATTAAATTCAAGAGACCTTAGTTACAAACTGTTTGTCTTCTCTTACTTAAAGTTTCACACTTTCAAAGTACACGAAGAACTTGAGATTCTATCAAATCATTGTAAGGATTACTGACAACATGTAATGTTATATTTAGGTAGCTTTAATCACGTGGGAAAGCAGGATTAATATCTTGCTTTATAATGCAAATAGGCTGCAGGACTCAGTCATACCTACCTACAGGTATCCCAAATTATGGACTTAACAAATGATACTAGACGTGATTTAATTATTTGTAACTGTGATAGTGGTGAACAAGCTAATTAAGGGAAGTGCTTAGCACTCATACATGCCTGTTTTAAAATCAAAAGCATGCATTAAGTTTGTTTGTGTGAAAGTAACAGGAGGAAAACGCATGTGCTCTGAGCGAGGTGCACTGTGAAACACTTCAGTGGAAAATTCAACAGGGATATTAGTATTTAACATGCTTAATGGAATTCATGTCACTATACTGAGAGCATCTAGAGGTTAATTTTTAACTTACCATGATATTGACCATATTAAATAAAAAGCACCTTCTTTTTACCTCTAAATGAAATAGCTTCCCCCATTACTTTAAAGAAAATACAGTTCATTTCAGTTAGGTGGCATCCCAGGTTTTCATTTAGGTTTTGGTTAAAATAAAGTCTTAGCTACCAAAACGCAGCTCAGTTGAAACAACATCCGGCATACTGGCTACAGAAGTGGATCTTAGTAGGTAGAAGTGGATCTTAGTTTTGCTCTCACTTTCCCCTAACCCCACCCCCCAAGAAAACATCACCATCTTTTGTTATAACTTCTCTGTATTTATTTTACTCAGTTTTGTTCTTTATATAAAAGGTAATATGAAAATGTGCCCAAGGGTTTACCCCTTTCCATCTAAACAAAATCTGACTAGAAAAAGCAGATTCTTCAGTTCATAGTACTTGAGTGCCCCCTATAGGATACTTTTTATATTTTTGCTCATGTAAACATTTAAAAGTGTTACTCCGTACAATTTTATTTAAAATAAAAATAAAATAATAAAAATACGCATCTTTGAAATAAACAGTCCTTGGTATATTTCCCCTCCACTGTATTTTCCTATCTAAAAAGCCAAAGCAAACTATCATTTTAACCACTTAGTTGTTTTTCTGCTTTTACTAAAAATTTTCCCTACTTTTAAAAGTTCTAATTTGCCTGCTTTTCTATTGTATGTCTGCATATACAGTACCAATTACTGTAGTTCAAAACACACATCTAAAAATGTGTTTATTGAATGTACTTTTTTTGCTTAAAGTTTAAAAAGAATGATTAATTAGCTATAAGTTTTAGAAAATAAAATAGGATATCCTTGTGTGGGAGCAGGTCCAGTTGTTAATCTGGTTGGGAATAGAGTCTTTGAACTCCTTAAATTAACATCTATGAATAATACTGGAATAGAAAGAAAGAATGCATATACTTAACATATTCCTGCCAGTTTGTATCAGAGATGTGGTGCCTAGGATTTCTTGGGTTTTATAAGCCTTTTCTTATTTGTGCTGTACCCTATGTTTGAAAGGTGTGGACAGGAAAAAAAGGACATGTATTCTAACCACATCCAACTATGTCATATTCACTCTGCCTTTATCTAGTTAAAAAAATACATATCAAGGCTGAGACTTTGTTGTATTCAGTGTAGCTCACTTAAGTTGATAAAACTGTAATTAGATCCTTTTAAAAATAGACTACCAAGTTTATATTCTATGTAATGTAGATCCAAAAAAAAATGTTACTAATGTCCTTGGTTTAGGACACACACACACACGTGCGCCGGCACGCATGCACACTCATGCTCCTGGCTAAAACCGTTTTGATTTGGATTGCATCTGAATAAGCAGATGCAGCCAGTGGTAAGGAAGCAATGATACAAGTAGGCAATAAAAAGAGGTTCATAATTCCCGTTCTTGCCTCTTACCCTTCTGCTCTCGTATATTTATTGTGTGCTTGTTATTTGAAAGGCACCGATGCTTGGTGCTAGGATTATTCCAGTGGAAAGTCATGGTCCTTGCTATCCAGAGCTATATGTCTAATGAGAAAACAGGTCTGAAGAGACTATTAAAAAGTATCCTACTAAGTGTTTTAAATGAAAGTGTGCATAATGCACAGTGGAGACTTTGATAAACATGCAGTTCAGTCTCTGTGGAACAAAAAAGATTTCACCAAGGAGGAGACACGGTGGATGACTTGAATATTTTGCTAGGAGAAAACTGAGGAACAACCATTCAAGTAAAGGGAACAGCATGCGTTATGGCATATATTTCTAGATAATAAAGTCAGAGATGATTATGGAATCTAAAAAGATCAGTTGTCAGATAATGTGGCATTTTGTAAGTCATATTAAATAATTTGTACTTCAGTCTGAAGTCAATGAAAATATATTATTTGAACAAATCAAGAACTATCCAGGAAAATATAAACCCATCCACGATGTAACTATATTACTATGGAATCTATGCCAATCACATTTCTACATAAACCTGTTGGGATCATTTCTCTCATTTCTCCATCCCCACAGCAGAAGCAACCTAAATTCTAGGTTTCCATCCCAGATAACAAAAGTAGTCCTTTATCTATTAAATAATAATTTAAAGAATCCTGGACCAGTTAATCCAATGACACAGTACCACATCTCCCAGGGCTGCTTACCCCAATTTATAGATTCTAAATTATGCCACCTACAATCTAAATTATTTGGGCCAATTACCTAAATTTTTCAAGTATTAATGTCCAGCTCAGAAGGCTAGAGATAATGCCAGGACCTCCAAGTGTACCAATTACTGGATTATGCTGACATCTGCTGTCATTCTGCCAGGTCCTTCACTTGCATTTCCCAGGTAGTCTGTTGCAATGTGACTGATCTATTTAACGGCTAATCTATTTAACGATGCCACATGTTCTGGCCAGATCCACTGTCCATTAGCCACGTTTTACAAGACTCACTGGTGCCCCCAAAGGAGCAGATCGATCTACTTGGAGAGACAAGATACATACACATTTTAAAAAGATAACCAGAGATGAAAGGCAGAACATAAGAATTACAAAATTAGAAGTACAAAGTAAAAAGATAAGCATAATGGATTGGGGGGTGGAGAATGCTGTTATAAAGAAAACTGAGAGTTCAAATTTCAATTAAACCTCAAATATTTACCTGGTATTTACAATAATAGATTGCAGTTTCTTTCTGTTTAGAAAATGTAACATAAATATAATAATTCATGCTTGATCTATTATTTCAGGATAATGAAAATATTCTGGTTATAATATATCAGGAATTTTTAACAAAAAATTGATGCAAAATTTTAGAAAAAAAAAGAAAAATTTTGTCCAATTTCTTTTTTTTTAATTTATTCGAGGGCGAGAGAATGAGCGCATGAGAGAGAACACGATTGGGGGGTAGGGGCAGAAGCAGAGGAAGAAGCAGTCTCTCCTCTGAGCAAGGAGTCAGACCTGAGGCTCACATGGAGCTCCAGGACCCTGGAATCATGACCTGAGCCAAAAGCAGACACTTAACTGACTGAGCCACCAAGGAGCCCCAAAAAATTTTGTCCAATTTCTTACCCCATAAAAAGGTAGGCAGCTGGTAGATGCTATCCTGTTTTTGGCATTTTAAAAATGTTGACTTATTTTCAAGTTGCACTAGCAAATATAAATAGATACATACATACATACATACATACATATAGATATATCTATATATAGAGAGAGATAAATGTCCCAATTTCTAAGAAAACAGAAGAAAACTTGATTACTAACAACAAGTAAAAGAAACAAAGGAGAGAGGGCAAATAAATGTATTTTTTAAAGATGATGATTGAAATAAGAACAAATGTTCTTATTGCCACAATAAATGTGAGTTCATTAAACACTCTAATTAAAACAAGTTGACTTTCAAATTGAATTTTTAAATCCAACAATATATTATTTAATTTTTTTTCAAAAATATCTATTGAACATCTTCTATGTAGCAAATAGTGAATAGTGTGCAAGGACCCAAGGATAAAATGGTTAAGACTTTTATAGTTCTTTCCTTCAAAAAAAAAAAAAAATCTATGAAAAAAAAAATATAAGAGGTAAATATAAACCTAAAAAAATCAAGGGAAACAATACTGATACCACAAATGATTGAATTCTAAGGAAAGAGCACAGATTGATAAAAAAAAAGGTAAAATAAATTGATAAAATTTAGAAAAATTAAACATTATCCCATATATATCTTTCAGTATAGTTTAAAATGTAAGGCCATGTAAAACAATAATCAAAATAGAAAATATTAAAACATTTGAAACAAAGACTTGATGGCTTTATTTGAAAGATAACTGAAGTCAGAGTTATTTGCTCTAATTTGTGAAGGGTGGTACTAATCATTTTGATTTTGATGAATGGAAACTCATACTGTGTCTGTAAATAAAAATGTCATTCTCCCCAAATTACTCTAAAATATTATAGAATTCCAATTAAATTCCAAGGTGATTTCTTCATTTGGAATATGAACAAATGATTTTAATATGAATTTGGAAAAATAAATACCTAAGAATAGCCAAGACAGTGTTTACTAACAAGAATGGGGGAGGGTATTATCAGTACTAAAAAATAATACAGGAAAATATAAAGCTATACAAATTAAAAAGTATATTATTGATGTAGAAATAAACAAAGATCAATTAAACAAAAGAGAAATTCCTAAGTTGCTTCACATAGAAGAATATAATATAGCATACAGGTAGCTTCAATACAATGTGCAACAAATACTCAATTTGCTGACTATTGATAGGATTTTCACATAAATATCAACACCTTCTCTAGTTTAAATGGCTACATATTTAAAAATGATTTCAAGATTTTTTTTCTATGTCAAAAAAACAAAAATCAGCGGCGCCTGGGTGGCTCAGTCAGTTAAGCATCTGCCTTTGGCTCAGGTCATGATCCCAGGTTCCTGGGATTGAGCCCCGCATTGGGCTCCCTGCTCAGCAGGGAGCCTATGTCCCCCTTTCTGCTCCCCCTGCTTGTGCTCTCTCTGTCAAATAAATAAATAAAGTTTTTAAAAAACAAAACAAAACAAAAATCAACAAAGCCCATGAAGTCAGGTACAAAAACCAACCACAAGAGAAAAGACTGTAGAATGCCTTGCAAAGAGATTCCCAAGTTGGGTTTAGGAGCCCTTTTAATGTATCAGAGGCAGAAAGCAAATTGGACAATCATTGGGATCATATGTGGCCACTCTTCAAAAATTGCATTAAGAGGTGTGAAGAAGTCGATAGGAAGACTAATGTCTTTTGCCTAAGTCACTATTGAGATCTTAGGAATATTCCAACTGTTGGCTAAATATGCAACCTGTAGCTTCAGTTAGCTACTCAGTTCAAAGACTGCCTGACTGCAGGCGTTTTATCAACTTGAATATCCCAGAACTTAGAAATGACAGAACTGGTAAATTTTATTTTTAGTTCTGGAACTTAATAAATAGAATCTGCAAATAACTGGAGGCAAAGCAAGTAGGTTTCTTTATGAGGAACAGTTACTTATTAATGTACTTCAGTATTTGGAAGAATAAATACACATAAAATAGGAAATTTCATGTAATTCCTCCTTAAACTTTTTCTTCAAAGGCCTTTAAATTGTCAAGGCAAAATGAATGCATGGATGAATGAGTGAATGAACGAATGCATGCATTCATGCATCCCAAGGCAAGGCTTTAAGGAGGCCTATCTCCCCCTAGAAACAGAACAGCAATGGTAAAGTACACATTTGGTAAACAATATCATGCTCTGGGTAAAGTCTTCCAGAATCAATTTTCAGATGATATGAAGAGTTGTCAGGTAGTTGAATGCCTACAATGAAAATAAACTATAAGGGGGATGGATCTTCAGAACTGTATGAGTAGACAGTAAATGATAAAATTATTTTACTATAGGAAGAACAAAGTTTTTGAGTGGAAGAGACAAAGCAATATTTATGGAATAATGAACTCCGATCTTTCAGTCTTGCCCCTAAAATCTACCTGGGAAACAACACTGATAAAAGGGAACACTGGAGTAGTAGCCAAGAAATCTGGTTTTTAATGATAGATCTATTAGTATGATCTTAGACAAATAATTTAGAATTTTGCCTTTAGTGTTCTTATCTGAGAACTGAGAATAATAATACCTATTTGGTTTTTTGGTACAGTTACATGAGATAATAAAAATAAAAACACTTAGTAAAATTCTTGGCACATGGTTGAATTCTAGGCCAGAAATAGCTCTTGAATCTGAGGTCACTAGACACATCAAACCACTGTACCTGTTAAACTAAAATCACCAAAATAAGAGAGTCTATTAGTCACAAATATAAAAAGATCATTGGACCTCATAAAAATCTACAAAGAAATAGACTATAGTTCTGTCACACATTAAAAACAAAAGATACTCATAACGGTCTAGATGGGTCATGGTTTCCAAACAAGGCTGCACATCAGGATTATTGGGGAACTTTCAGAAACCACAGCTGCTGGTTCCCCCAGGGTTTCTAAAACACTATTCCAGGGTGGGGTGCTATCTGGATGATTCTAATATGTACCTTGGTAGAGAACACTGAATGAGGGTAGGAAGATACAAACTAAAATAAATGGAAACAGGAAGGGGCAGCAAAATACTCAGTTGAGAAAAACTTGGGACACTGTCAGAATTATGAAATTTGGATACTATAAAGAATTCAGAAATGCAACTGCAAGTACCTCTCTTTAAATAAAAGTGTTATAAGCAGAATTGGGGGGTAAGTGGGAGAGAAGAACGTAAATGACAGCAAATATTACTTTATAAAGAGAATTACCTTATGAAACTCATTGGCCCTAGGAATGGCACCAAAAGAGATTCCACATGAACTTACATCTGCCAGATTGATATTGGACCATTATGTGTTTTAGGGAATTTGGGCACATACAAAGCATTTTGTTCAGCACATCTTGCATTAATGCTTTAGAATAAATGAGGACAGGTAGGAGAGCCTAGATGGCTATCACTATTTTAATAAGAATTTGAGGAAGATGCTTGACAATAATTTCTGGTTCTTTAAACAACACTAGAAACTGATTATGAGCAGTCTCTACCTCACCTACACTCTTGTAGAGATTATCTTCTGGTTTGAGATTGCTACTGTTTACAGAGCCTGAAGTTCAGGTGCCTCCACCTTTAAGAACCCTAACAAGCCAGGATTTTGTTTAAAAAACTAGGATTTGGGGCACCTGGGTGGCTCAGATGGTTAAGCGTCTGCCTTCAGCTCAGGTCATGATCCCAGCGTCCTGGGATCGAGCCACGCATCGGGGTCCCTGCTCAGCGGGGAGCCTGCTTCTCCCTCTCCCTCTGCTTCTCTCCCTGCTCATGCTCTCTCTCTCTCTCTCTGTATCTCTGTGTCTCAAATGAATAAATAAAATCTTTGAAAAAAAATAAAAATAAAAAGCTAGGATTTTTGTTTGGTTTGGTTTGGTTTGGTGTAGTGAGCTAGATTATTTGCTGCTACTTTTTGCCAGCACGCTCACAGCTGTGCCACCTTATTTGAAGTTACACTTCAGCATTCCCTTGACATGTTCAGCTTTGCATTTTTTTCTCACGGTTGATACTCCCCAGTTTCACATACACAACCTGTTAAGGAAGTAACTCAGCTACCATTCATCTCTTGCACGTGTCCAGTCCAAGAAAATGGCATTAAGCTATCAGGTCAGGGGTAACAGACTAAGTATTACTCAAGGTATTTCTGGAAAACCTAATGTCCATGTCTCTGTCTTAGAGGAGGCACTTAGAGACACAAATCATTTTAGAACCGGAAGGGTCCCTAGGGACTTTCACTTGGTGATCCTCATTTTACAAGGAAGAAATATAAATATCCAAGACTTTACAGGAATTTTCCAAGTTTACATAGCTAGTTAGTAACAGAACTGACACTAGCTTCCAGATGCTGTGCCAAGTAGCTCAATCCAACATCATATTACCGTTACAAACCCCATTACTTACCCACTGGCAAATGCATATAAGAGACAATGAAAAAAGTCATTCAAGTAAAATGTCCTTTCTTATTAAGCACTAAAACGTGCTAGGGAGGGCAGTGTCTAAACACCGGTGTTCAATAATAGCTTGAAGTTTTCAAGAAAACTTCCTCCACGTAAGAATGTGTGGCAGATTGACTGACAGGGTTATTACAGCACTGAGACATCCCTAACAAGAGCTAGATTTAAATAGAGTATATGGCAATTATGATGTGACAGTGGCTAATGAGGCATTCTCTATTCTAAATCAATTCTAGGAGTCTTCAGTAACACTGATAAAGCTGTATGTTCACACCAAAATCTGATACAACTTATTCTGTACTTGTCATGGCTATGCTGATAAAATGAAGCGGGGGAAATCGGAGGGGTAGACGAACCATGAGAGACGATAGACTCTGAAAAACAAACTGAGGGTTCTAGAGGGGAGGGGGGTGGGAGGATGGGTTAGCCTGGTGGTGGGTATTGAGGGGGGCACGTTCTGCATGGAGCACTGGGTGTTGTGCACAAACAATGAATCATGGAACACTTCATCTAAAACTAATGATGTAATGTATGGGGATTAACATAAGAATAAAATTTTAAAAAATATATATATAAATAAAGAACAGCATGGTAACTGCCATTAAAAAAATAAATAAATAAAATTAAAAAAAAAATTTCTATTTTACCATAGCTATAGATTTTTCAGTGAAACCCCAATTTGGTTAGGCCTCATGGATTAATCTCTGGACCAACAGAGTAAACCAGTCTTATCTGATCTTCAGCCTGTCCTATATAATTTTCTGACCAAAGAAAGCCTTCAAAAATATGGGCAATAATCAGTATGGCTGCAAAGAAAGACAGTGGCCATGACACCAGTGTGATTTTAGCTGGCACAGAATTCTGATGTCATTATAAGGGCATTTGTCCTAGCAGTGGCAGCCTAATAGGTTCATAAGATTTTCCAGAACTGTTCAAGATTTTACAACCTTCTGTTCAATTCTTAACTCTTGTCAATCTGACTTATGTCCCTACCAATCCACTGAAATTGCTCTCATTGAAGTCACCAACATCCTTCTAGTTTTCAAATCCCAATGGCACATTATATTAAATCTCTTCTTGACCCTTTCTTCTTTGAAACTCTTTCCTCCTTTGACTTCTATAGAGCTCTCCTACTTCATTATTTTCTTACTTCAATAATGGTTTCTTTCTTCCTCAATTCTCTTCCTTCTTCCACCATTTATGTACTGGTGCTCTTTGAAGGCCGTGGTCAGACGTACCCCCTCCTTTTTTTTTTTTTTAATTTATTTATTTGATAGAGAGAGACACAGCGAGAGAGGGAACACAAGCAGGGAGTGGAAGAGGGAGGAGCAGGCCTTCTACCAAGCAGGGAGCCTGATGCGGGGCTCCATCCCAGGACCCCAGGATCGTGACCTGAGCAGAAGGCAGACGCTTAATGACTGAGCCACCCAGGTGCCCCCTTTCCCCCCTTTTTACTTTAATTATGCCCCTAGTTTATTATCATTTCCACATCCATGAGATTGCATATTTCTGAAGATTTTCATATAGTCTAAATATAATCTAATGATCTTCCTATTATCTATTTATCAATCTATTTTATATTCCTATCTACATCTTTTCCCTAAAGTAATCATTCAGACCTCTTATCCTGTATTTCCTACATTCCCTATCACAGAGAATGCCATTTATGTAGTCCCCAAGTCAGAGATCTAGAAACCATCTCAGATTTCTCTCTATTCTTCACCACACATTCAATGTTTCAAATGGATGACAAGGTTTGTTAATTCTCTGTCATAAATATAATTTGTATATACATCCTTTACACTTACTCCCACTACTACTACCTTACTGCAAGTACTCATCTTTGATCACCTAGATCCTAAAATAACATTTTACCTATTCCCTTTTCCAGTTCAGTTGTTTTAAATTGGCCTTCTACATTATTGCCAGCATGATCTTTCATTGTATGAGATAAACTGAGCAAGATGCCTAAGCTCAAATCCCATGTTCATTATTTACTCACTATATGACCTAAAGAAGTAACTCACATCCTCTTCATCTCACTTTCTTCATCTGCCAATGGGAATAATACTATATACCAGAGTTATTTGTTAACGTATTTCTTGACTTCTAGCCGGAAAGAAACTTATGGTTCATCTCATTTACTTAGTCTATAGATAAGGAAAGAGCAAAATATCCTTTGTTTGGCCCAAGACCGTAGGATGATTCGATGCAAAAACAGAAATATATTGGTGATTTCCTGACTTTCATCCAGTGTTCTTTCAATGTACCAATTTAAATGGTATCATACACATTGTATTATGTTATTAAAAATGTATCAAAGAGGATATTCTCAATACTCCAGAAGAAACATTGTAAGTACTGATTATTGAACAATATATTTACAGAACAAGTTTTTCTAATTAATCACATTAAGCTGACAGCTACATCTTAGTCTATCAACTTTTGTCTTATTATGTTTAGCTTTGCCCAATGGGCACCAAAATGTTATCTATCTATCTATATCCATATATTTTTGGCCTAGTGTACTGGGTAAAAACAAATACTGGACAAGGACATCTGCCTAATGAGTGGCACATGCCTGAGTCAATGCAGGAAGAGATTCTAGGGATGCAGCACCCTGCCACTGGCTGGGTGGAGTAAGATATACTTTCTCTCTATGTTCCCAAGGCTAGAACAAACAAGGTCATTTGACACACACCATGTTCAGGGTTTATTGTATTTTATATGCTAGAGATAATCAACATAATGAAATAAACTTCATCAATTTACAAACAAACCAAACTGACCACCAGTAGGGATATAGGTTCAGGAAAAATGCAGATACAATAAGTAATTCACTGAATCTCCCTGACTTCTTGAGTAGTTATGTTTTTTCATGCTGAAACCCCCTCTCCTTGCAGTACATATGTACTTCTAACTTAGTATTACTTCAAGCCAAAACTGCTAAAATACACTGACTCATAGACTCAAAGTGGAAATCTATCTCCAAAGATCATCAAAGTTAGAAAATATGTTAAAATTCCCCCTCTTCCTCCTTCTTACTGTTGTCATTATCACCATCACCATCATTGTTGTCATCATCATAGATCCTGCTTATTGAATACTCTGTATGTGCCAACTCCAAGTATTTTACATGCATTTACATAAATAACATTTTAATATAGGTGATATGCATATATCCATTTTAAAAATAAAGTAAAAAAAAAAAAGAAAACTAAGGTCAAGTATACTGCATGTGGGCTGCAGTTAGTAAGTAATGGAGCAGGAGTTCAAACCATTTCAAGCTCTTTAACTACTCTGATTTACCTGCCTTTCTCTCTCCCTGTCTCCATTCCCAAACATTAAAGTGTTTGATTATTTTCAGGAAAATAACAGATAACTTTTAGAGGGAATTTATCTTAAGAAAATAAATTTTAATTCTATATACAGGAAGATATGCAATATAGCAGAATTCGAAATTTAACACATTTTAAAATGAAAATGCAGAAAATAGGTGGTTAAATAAAATATGGTACATTAATTTTATTAAATAATAAGCACCTTAATCATTGTGAAATTTTCATAGCAACATGATTGCATGCCTATGATTCAGTAAATGAAAAGTGGAAAATACTTATGTCTGTGCTAAAAATATAAGCATTGAGACTGCATTGGATATTTAGATAACAAATGAAGAGAAACATGGAATGGTATGCAGGGAACAATTCCTGGTTGGGCTGTTCTTCTGTTTTGTTATTTCTGATACTACTAAAATATCTTTTTTGTAATACTTAAAAAAAATTAGGTGTTGACCTGATAGTTGGATTTTAATAGGTGATAAGCATATTTTAAAAGATTTCTAAAGAAAAGTGACATTTACAAAAAAAACATTTCCTTAGAGGTCTCAATTCTCTCATGTTTTTCACAGAGATGAAGAAAATAGCTCTATCGAAGTCTTGTTTAGTTTAAGGTTATCTGTTTTTTTGTTCTACTGTCTCTTTGTTTTAAAACATTCTCTATGAGAGATTAAAATTCTTCACTGTACTTCAAAAAGGTGGTGAAATTTAAAAGGAGTTCAAAGTTTACAGTGGTATTTGCATCCACTAAATATATCCAATAAAAATAATATTTTACTCTTCTAATTTTCATAAATAAATCAAGATTATTGTTTGCAAAGTGTTTGTTTTCATTGTCAATTGGCCCTTATTTTAAGACTGCACACTCTAGCAAAGTAGAGTAAAATAATTGGGTTGAAAAAGTAGTATAATGTATAAAATACAAATCGATATGTATGATGGATGTCTGTCAATTTTGTCTGTATCACTTGCTGAAAGTTTCTTTCATGAAAGTATCCTCAGATACTTAAAAGGGATGAATCTTCCCCCAAAGTACTCCAATTACCCACATACATCTTTGAATTGTTCCCATAGAAACTTGGAATATATTTGTCATAGAGGATAGCTTGTTGGTGTTTTACATGTAGCTATAACTATGTGGACACCGAGATGTAGAGATCTTTTTAATAGCATGCTAATTGGCAATGGAGCCCGATCTGGGCTTTGGGTAAGATACCTGGGCAAGTCCTAAAATTTGTAAGTCATAAATTTTCCTTTGAAAAACATTTGCATCCTCATCTTCTACCACTGGTTACATTCACTAACAAATTATTAAGCCCAATCCAAAGAAACCCAAAAAATCAGTTGACTGTTTTAGTTTCCTGATAATGGCTTTTTCAAAAAGTGTTAGGTAAACTTAGTCAAGACCAAAAACAATATTTGAACATCTTTATTTTCTTCGTGTTCTGAGTTTGACCTGATCCCATTTACCTGCGTTTTGAAATACTTTTTAAAAATAACAGTTTTATCGACATATAACTCACATAACACCAAATTCATTTTTTAAAGTAATACAATTCAATGTTTTTGAAGTGAAGAGTAGTACCGTCATAGGTTTGTGCAACTATGACCACTATCTAATTTCAGATCCTTTCATCACTTCAAATATAAATCCCAAATCCATTAGCACTTAACTCTTCATTTTCTCTGACACCAGGCCCTGGTAATCATTCATCTTTTTTTTCTATTTTTATGGATTTGACTATTCTGGACTTTTTGTATAAAGATAATTATACAATATGTGACCTTTTATGACTGTCTCTTTAACTTAGCATAAGGTTTTCAAGGTCCATCTATGTTCCATGCTCCTCTCCTCCTTATTGCCGAATAATATTTCACTGTATGGATTTACTACATTTTGTTTACCCATTCATCAATTGATGGACATTTGCATTGTTTCTACTTTTTGACTATTATGTGTAATACTGCTATAAACATTGCCTAACAGGTTTTTTTGGCAAACATTATTTTAACTCTCTTGACTACTTACATAGGAGTGGAATTACTGGGTCATATGGTAATTCTATGTTTAACTTTTGTAGGAAGTGACAAATTGCTTTCCAAAGTGGATGCACATTTTACAATCCCACCAGCAATCTATGAAGGTCCCAATTTTTCCACATATTCATCAATATTTTTTGTGGGTTTTTTTAAGATTTATTTATTTCAGAGAGAGAGAGTACATGTGTGACATGCACAGGAGGTAGGAACAGAGGAAGAGAGAGAGAGAAACTCAAGCAGAGTCCACGCTGAGTGAGGAGCCTGATGTGGGGGTTGATCCCACAACCCATGAAATCACAATCTGAGGTGAAACCAAGAGTTGGAGGCTCAACTGACTGTGCCACCCAGGCACTCCATGTCCTATCTTTTTAATTTTAGCTATCCTAATAGGTGTGAAGTGATATTTCATTATAGTTTTGGTTTGCATTGCCCTAATGGCTGATAATACTGAACTTATTTTCATATGCTAATTGGTCATTTATTTGTATATCTTCTTTGGATAAATGTCCTATTCAAATTAGTTTCACATTTTAACTTGTGTTGTCTTTTTATTGTGGAATTGTAAGATTGTGTGTGTGTGTGTGTGTGTGTGTAGATAGATGCAAGACCCTTATCTGTTATAGGATGAACAAATATATGCTCCCATTTTTTGAACTGTCTTTTCACTTTCTTGATAGTGGCCTTTAAAGAACATAAGTTTGTAATTTAGAAGAAATCCATTTTATGCTTTTTTTTTTTCTTTAGTTGTGCTTTTGCTATCAAATACTAAAGTTTGTGGTAAGATTTAATCAATGTGTTCCTCCAACTATTTTTTTCAAGACTCTTTTGGCTGTGTCCCTTGCATTTCTGTATAAATTTTAGGATCAGGTTTTCTATTTATGCAAGGAAAAGCAGCTGGATTTTTTTTATAGACATTGCATTAAATCTTTATATTTTTGGAGAGAGTATTACCATCTTAAAAATATTAAGTATTCTGATCCATGAACATAGAATGTCTTTCCACTTATTTAGGTATTCTTTAATTTCTTTCAACAATACTTTGTAGTTTTCAGTATACAAATTACATATTTCTTTTGTTGAATTTATTCCTAAGTATTTTATTTTACTCTTTTGGCTACTGTTGTTCGTTGTTAGTGTATAAAAATACAATTGACTTTTGTATAATATGTTAAAGCTTGCACACTTTCTGAGCCAGTTTATAAGTTCTAAAATATTTGTGTGTGTGTGTATTGATTGGAATTTTTTGTAGACAAGAACATGTCATCTATAAAAAGGGATAGTTTTAGTTCTTCCATTCTATCCTGGATGCCTTTATCCCCCTACTTCCCCACCCCTGTCTTATTACTCTGGCTAGAAGCTACAGCACAATGTTAGTAGAAAAAAATCAGTGTTGTCAGTTTTATTGAGAATACTTTGTATGTGATGAGTTGGATCTCTCTTGATGCTTTTGAAAATTTCTCTGTGTTTTTGAGAGTTTGATTATGATGTGGCTAGCTTTGTATTTCTTTAAGTTTATCCTAATTGGACTCTACTGAGCTCCTTGGTTGTATAGATTAATGCTATTCATCAAATTTGAGAATTTTTTGGCTATTATTTCTTCAAATATCCTTTCTACTCTTTTGTCTTCTTCTTCTGGAACTTCTATTATGTGTATATTGGAATGCTTCATTATGTCCACCGGTTTCTTAGGCTCTGTTTCTTTTTTTCTTTTTTGTTCTCTTTCTCAGGCTAGATAGTCCTCATTGATTTACCTTTCATTCAGTGATTTCTTCTGACAGCTTAAATCTTGTTGAGCTATTTAATTTCATTTGAATCATTTCACTGATTTTGAACTCCAGAATTTCTAAGGTTTTTTAAAAAATAATTTTTCCATGTTATTGATATACTCTGTTTGATGAGGCATCATCCCATACTATCCTCTAATTTTCTGAGGTTTCTTTTAGGTCTTTGGACATAATAGCTATTTTAAAGTCTTTGTCTAGTTAATCTAATGCCTGGGTTTCATCAGGGACCAGTTTTTATTGATTAATTTTTTTTTCTGCGTATGGACTATATTTTTCTGTTTCTTTGTATACCTCATATTTTTGTTTAAAACTGGACATTTTAAATAATGTAATGATGCAATTCTACAAATCTGACTAGATTCCCTACATTCTCTTGAGTTTGTTACTGTTGCTTATTGGTAGTAGTGGGGGGGTGATATTTGTTTGTTTTGTGACTTTCCAGGACTAATTCTATAAAGTCTAAATGCTTTTCCTATCTGGCCCCTGAAGTCTTTACTCAAGTATCTTAGTGTTCAGCTAATAATTGGACTGAGATCTCCTTAAATGCCTGAGCCAGTATATCTCCCAGCCCTTGCCAAGACGTTCTATGTATGTGCTGGTGTACACCTTTGATGCTCAGCAGACAGTAGACAGTAACCACGTCTGCCTTTAGCCTTTATTTCCACTTGGGCGGAGCCTCAAGTGAACCTGAGATGGAGGTTAGAGCCTTCCCAGATTTTTCTTTCTGGATCCCCAGGAAAATGTCAAAGCTTTTCAAAGCCTTTTATGAATATCTAATTTCCTAGTTTTCCTTTTAAATTTTTGAGTTAGCTTCTTGCCTGACCCAACCATTGTCAGCACCTCAGAGAGCTCTGATGTTAAACAACTGTAGCTTTTAATTTTGACAGATGTCTCAGAGAAGAGGCTGTTCACAATGAGTGAGCACTGAATCAGGTCAAAGAAGTCAAGCCCCATGAGTAAGGGTTTTCAGGGAACTGCCAGACAGGTCGAATAATGACTGTTCTCTGGGAAGAGGACCTTTTGTGGAGCCCCATATGGAAAAGATTAAAATGGAGTATTTCCCTCACAACCAATGAAATATTACATCCAAATAAACTAAAGTCTTATATGTCAAAAACAGTATTTAAAAACTCAGTCAAAAATTTAGTTGTTTTTTTTTTTTTTAGTTTTGAAGTGTTTTTTTTTTCACTTTTTTAAAGCCCTAAGTATAAATTATAGGAAAATAATTTTCTCATATAGAAATTAAAAACTTTTTTCATCAAAACAGACCCTAAAATGAATGAAAAGACAAATTACAAACTGTGAAAATAGATTCCAATCTACATAATTGACAAGGATTGGTATAAAGAATACCAGTCAAAATTAATGAACTAGAGCAGTGTGAAAAATATGAATAAATACAAAGTGAATAATGTGATTCCATAAATACTATATAGAACAAAAATACATTTATAAAATGTTAAGAACAACTGAAGTCAATTTAGAAATGCATAAAGCATAGATGAAGCTATAGAAAGGGAAAGCAAAGGAATAATAAATTTGGGATTTTTAATATGGTTTCTCCAAGGAGTAGCAAGGGGATGGAATTATGGGGGACCCTATAGGTAGATATAAGTGATTTTCAAGGCCAACGATTTGTGTGAGAGGGTGGATTTATGAGCTCTTATTACATTACAACAAATTAATAGACACATTGATAAGAATCACGTTCAGAGTGCGTCCTGAATCAAGGATTATGATCAGTCTAATACTTTGCACCAAAGACCAATAAGACCAGTGGGAAAATAAAATGAAAAAAATAGCATTATGTATGCCTGTTAAAATTTAAGGATAATCATTACAATAATCGAAATGCTATGGCTGAGTTCCAAAGAAATAAAAAAGAAAAAGGAATGAAACTCCATAGCACAAAAAGAAGGGAAAAAAGAAAAAAGTAAAACAGAGTAAAATCATAGATACGGATTCAAATGATGAATAATAACCCAAAATGCTAATGTATTATACTCACTTAATAAAGGCTAGAGATTATATAACAATTTTAACATACATAATTTAGAGAAACACTAAAAATAACATAAAGGAAAAAAGTCATACTGGAAAATGCTCATTAGAAAACATCTGGAGTAGTAATATTAATATTGGACAAGATAGAGGGGAAGGCAAAAAGCATTAATAGGAAAAGCATAAGGACATTATCTGGGGATAAAGGGAATAATCCCTCAGAATGTAAGGCAATGTTATAATTGTATAAAGCTTACAACATAGTCCCATAGTATTTAGGTAAATATAATAGAAAGAGAAAAATTGACATATCCAAAATATACCCACATAAATACCAATCGAACAGATTAAAAATGATCAAGAATATAGGTGTGAATAATACGAAAACAAGCTTCAACAAATTAGCACGTATAAAAGCTTCTGCCCATTTATATAAAGACTTCTTTTTAAAACAAGCACAGATCATTTACAACATAGAGCATTTCTTAATAAAGTACATGTTCGGGGCGCCTGGGTGGCTCAGTTGATTAAGCAACTGCCTTTGGCTCAGGTCATGATCCTGGAGTCCCAGAATCGAGTCCGGCATCGGGCTCCCTACTCGGCTGGGAGTCTGCTTCTCCCTCTGACCCTCCCCCCTCTCATGTACTCTCTCTCATTCTCGCTCTCTCAAATAAATAAATAAATCTTTAAAAATAAATAAATAAAGTACATGTTCTTTGATGCCAATGAAATAAAATTAGCAGTTACTGACACATACTAGTTTATGTTTAGAACCTTAAAAGAAAGGTACATTTGCAATATACATAAAAGAAGTATTCTTATCCAGAATATATAAAAATTCTGTGAATCTTTTTTTTCAGTTTTATTAAGGTATAATTGACAAATAAAATTTTAAGACATTTAAGTGTACAACATGATGATTTGATATATGGATACATTGTGAAAGAAGTTCCTCCATTGAGTTAAAATTTCACATTTACTTTTCTTTTGGTGAGAACAATTAAGTACTATTCTCTTAGCAAATTTCAATTACACACTCCAGTGTTAACAACCATAGTCACTATGTTATGTATTAGATCCTCAGACCTTATTCATCTTATAACTGAACACTTGTACTCTTTTACCAACCTCTATTTCCTTCCCTCTCATTCGTGCCCTTGGCAACAACCACCAACTACTTTTCTACTTGCTGTTTCTATGAGTTCAACTTTTTTTTTTTTTTAAGATTCTGTGACACCATGTAATATTTGTCCTCCGTCTGGCTTATTTCATTTAGCATAATGCCCTCCAGTTTCATCCACATTGTTGCAAATGACAGAAATTCCTTTTTTTTTTTAAAGCTGAGTAACATTCCATTGTATATATGCACTACATTTTACGTATTGTGAATAATGCTGCAATGAACATGAGGGTATAGATATCTCTTTAGGATAATGGTTATGTTTCTTTGGCTATGTACTAAGAAGTGGAGTTGCTGGAGTATATGGCAGTTCTATTTTTAATTAATTAATTAATTTATTTATTTATTTTTTTAAAGATTTTATTTATTTATTTGAGAGAGAGAGAATGAGAGACAGAGCATGAGAGGGAGGAGGGTCAGAGGGAAAAGCAGACTCCCTGCCGAGCAGAGAGCCCGATGCGGGACTCGATCCCGGGACTCCAGGATCATGACCTGAGCTGAAGGCAGTCGCTTAACCAACTGAGCCACCCAGGCGCCCCTATTTTTAATTTATTGAGGAACATACATACTGTTTTCCATAGTGGCTGCATCAGTTCACATTACCACCAACAGTGCACAGGATTCCCTTTTCTCTGCATCCTTGCCAGAATTTACCTCTTGTGTTTTTGATAATAGCCACTGAACAGGCACGAGGCGGGGAAAGTGGAAATTCTAGAAAGGATGTACAAAATGTCTACATTCATACATATATAAAACAAATTATGGAAAAATAAAAATGTATGCAATAATATTTTTGAATAGACTAGGTGGTACAGTTGACTATATTAGTTGTTACTTCAGAGAAAGAAAAAAAAAGGTAACAGGCTATAGAAACAGGAAAACATTTAACTTTATATTTATTTATAAAAAATTAATTCAAAAAGGACAAATAAATATTGTGAAATGAAGGTATTGGTTATGTTTATTATAAAATCTACATTTTTAGTTTTCTCCTTTTTTTTAATTTGCTTTTATCATTTTCTTTTTCTTTTTTTTTTTTTTTTTTTAGATTTCATTTATTTGACAGAGAGAGACACAGTGAGAGAGGGAACACATGCAGGGGAGTGGGAGAGGGAGAAGCAGGCTTCCCGTGGAGCAGGGAACCTGACACGGGGCTCGATCCCAGGACCCTGGGATCATGACCTGAGCTGAAGGCAGACGTTTAACGACTGAGCCACCCAGGCACCCCAACTTTTATCATTTTCAAATTAAGAAAAAAATAAGCTGAAAACCTACTTACACTTACCTCATCATCTGTCTATAATTTCTACCCCTTTTTTGTTGCTGTATTTTTCCTGACAAGGAAGTCACATATTAACTCAGGGATCAACAGTAGATCAGTTCACCTCTCTACACCTTGAGGGATTGGATTAGATGATTTCTTAGGTTCCTCCTAGCCATATGATTCTATGAAATCCTGCAGGAAGCAGCATACTTCTTTTACTACAAGGAAAGCCTCCCTCAAACAATTAATAATAGGCTCTTTCCTCATGGTAAGCTGCTTTATTTTTATTATCTTCATATAAAACCTGACCTGTCTGTGTATGCCAAATACTGCTGTGAAAATGAAAAGAGCCTTCTAAGTGCTTAGCATCCTTACAGGATTCATGGATGTGGAGGTGTTTAAATACTACCAGAATTGCATTGGAATAAATAACATTCACCTTGACTGTCTTTAGAAGGCAGAATTGGTTTGTCAGCACTCTAGTAAGTATTTGAGTGAAAGAGTTTAAAGATAAGGAAAAACTTGGGAATAATTCAATTAACAAAAGAAAGAAAAACAATGGACAAACAAAAGCCAAATTAGCTCCTTATTCATGAATTGGGGACATGGGAAGAATTGTTCTCTTTTTTTTTTTTTTTTTTTTTTTTTTTAGTGAGTGAAGATAAAAAGTGTTTTATTATACAAAATAATCTAAAAATTACTGAAGTTGAAAATCAGAATTTACTTGTACAGAACTGTTCTCATTTTATGACTTAAACTAATCGAATGGGTTAAAAGTTTGGGATGGAGAAGAATCACAAGGGAAATAGGATGAGCTAGTGTTACAATTCTTTCTCCATAAGGGACAATATCACATGGTAATCAATAGAAAGCAGGTTCCCATTGCACAGGAGCATAACGAGGCTGTGGGATGCTGGGAATGTTCTATATCTTGACTCAGTTATTAATTATATGGTGCTTGCCTTATAATAATTGGGTAAATTATATACAGTTATCTCCTATGAACTATCCTACATAAAATCTCAGATGAATATACATATATATTTTTATATACCTATGTATCTATTTATCTAGGTTTTTATGTAGGATTGTTCATAGGACATAACTATATAATTTCCCAAATTATATTTTTATTATAAATAAAATTGTTAGATATGCATACATATACACTTAAACTTACATTGATACATATGCATATCTATCTGTCTTTAAGATTTTATGTATGATAGTCCATAGGACGTAACTGTATAATTGACCAAATTACATTTTATTTATAAATAGATAAATTTTTATTATAGTATTAAAAATTTTTAAAGCATGCTTCTTTCAAAAATAGTAAAATATTAAGAAAGTGAATAATATCAAATGTTGATGTAGTAGCAAAAAGGTAAATGTCCACACAGTGCTGGTGTGAATATAAACTGGTAAAATCAATTTGGGAAAACTGTTTGGCATCATTTAATACAATTGAAAATGTATGCAGATTTCTATGCCATAATTTATTCCAGATTCTTGCACTCCTCAATCAATCTATTCTGTAGCTACTTCCCTGAGTGTCAAAATTAAGCCGCCCATCAGATTATTAAACTTCAGTAACCTGATTCTAGGAAAGAGCAGGTGGAGTCATCAGGGGAGGGTTAAAAATAATATCTCAGCCTCAGCTTTGGTAGTCTAAGCACTTGGTTAGGTATAATAGTTAATTTACAGGCATTCGTCTTCCACTGGACTATTTAAGCTTGGCTGAGCCAAGAATCAGGTATATTTAATAGTCATATCCTCTGTGCCCACAATATGTAGAATATGTAATAAGTTAATTACGCACAAAATTTTTTGAAAAATATATTGAGGGAAGCTTGAAGGAACATGAAGCTCAATGTGGCTTTGTTTCATTGCGTCCTCCAGGGGGCAGTGCCTCCAACGTATTAGGACAACAGTGGTGATGGAAATGGAGGAGGGGGATGTTCTTGTCCTGGGTCATGGGCACAATAGTGGGTGTCAGAGAACTGGTGAAGTGCCTTCTTAAAGCTTCATGGTCAGGAAAGAACTTGGCATGGAGTGGCACTGGAGCAAACAGTAGAGAAAATCCATGACTTTGGACTGGATATATACATGAGCACAGGAGACAGCTCCTAGAGAGGCCATACCAAGATACAACTGTGAGGGAACTTGGAGCTGAGTGTGGGACCTAACTAAATAGGCAGGCGATGCAAGTGCAGGGAAGAGATGGGTTATTTAAGTATAAAATGCAATATGTGATTTCATAATGGAACTATATGTCTGAATAGGCAATTTTCTTCTGCAAACTAAGTCTGCTTTTCAAAAAAAGCTCTCACTGAAATATTTTAGAGACAAATGTTATTCTTTAACATACTGCACTGAAAGTAATTTAATTCATTTTAATGACCCCAGAAGCTTAATCATAAAATCATATTATTTACTTTATTTTAATATTTTCATTCTCATTGGAAATACTAAAATAGTGCCATATTGTCTACATTAAATGGTCACAGATGATGGGGATATGTGAAATTTTATAACTCTTGAACATTTTTTCTCTATTATTTGACAGTCTCTTCTCAGTTATTCCTTCTTTGGAAATACGCCTCTACCATGTTTTTTTTTTTTCTCCCCCTCCTTTGAATATATATATATATCTAATAATACTGTTTGAGTGTTCTAATCTGCTATGAGGTATGAAATAAAACATATCAAATATTTATTATAATTACCTCTCTGATAAAAAAAAAGGATCTCAATAAGGGAAATGGCTTTTTGTTTTTGTTTTTCTTTTTTAGTAATAATAGCAAAAATTACAACTAGAATTTATTGAGCACTTATTAAGTGCCAGGCACTGTTCCAAGTTCTTTACATGTGTTATCTCATTTCATCTTTATATTAATCCTTCCAAGTAAATACTATTTTCATTCGCATTTTACAAATGATGAGACTGAAGGACTTCTAGGCCAAGATTAAACATATTATACATGGTAGTCCTGCATTTCAAACTTGAGCAGTCAGGCTCCAGTCCTGGAATACCTTTCATCCCTTCTATAAATAAAATATAGGAGCTTAGTAGAGAATCTCCTATTTTTAACTATGAAGGCACTTTCCTGAAATGAAAAAAAGTATACTTGATAAGAATTACATTTATGATACTTTAGAAAAAAAATATTATATACTATAATATAAAGCCGTAAAGGTCATAATCAACCTCTCTAGAAAGATGAGTTACCAAACTGTAACAGTTCAGATGCTCAGTTCAAGATTGTCGGAAATTTTATTGTATTCAATGATTAACTCTACATTGCCAAGGGCACACACACCCTTAGCCTCATTCTAATTTACTGAAGGACTGGCAGCCCTCTTCCTAGTGAAATGAGGCAGCAAGTCTAAATATCTAGGCTCAACTATGGTGCTGAGGTTGGTTTTCCATCATCAGAGATATTTTGATTGTTGTTTCATTACACAAGGATGTTTCTTGAGACAAAGATCTGCTGTCCATTTTAATAACAGATGATGCTGGAATCTCCAGAAATGATGGGTACTATCTTATGATGCTATTTAAGCAAAATCAATTTTAGATTCCTCTTTGATTCCCTCAGAGACCTAATATTTCTCATTTCCATACCCAGCAACACATTCTGACTTGTTACTAATGCCAGAAATGACAGCTCAAGAATCTTACATACTAACCAGTGAGCATGAACCAATGATTCTAAAACTTTGTGTACATAATTGATTTTAAAAGGCTGCAAGGTTATTGCATATTTTAGGTTTCTTAAGATACTAAAGATTCAATTATAAACTATAAACACCTGAAAATAATTCATTTCCTTCAGAGTGGGATACAAAATGTAAGATTAATCCTAATTATCTAAAAAGATCTTTACTTATACTATAATTTCTCTCTTGTGGCTATCTAAATAAGAATTTTTAAATTACCTGAAGTTAAGAGACACTAACAAGACAATTTAATAGCATCTATTGTAGTCAAAGAACTATGTTAATATAGAGTACACTGATAATTAGCCTGGCCAATTCACTTACGTTCTTTTATTCCATGATTTTATTATAAATTTATCCTCCCACATGCATCCATAAAATATGGGTTCTGAAAAAGATAAGAAAGCCCATACACATACTTGCATTTTCAGATCTCAAAAATACTTGTTTTAGAAGTATCTTTAGCTACAGGGTCAATAGGTCCCATGTTTTCCAAAAGCATACAATTTGAAATAATTCTAAGGAGGTTTGAAAGCTCATTGAATTTTGTAAGGCTCTTAGATAATTTTATTTTTTAAAAAAAGGTTTTTAAAATGCTTTATTTGTTAAAGTTGTAATAGTCACTCCCACAAAAGACCCATTAGTGAAGATGCCATTGAGGGTATGAAACAGCTTCAATTACACCCAATATTGTGTGATCTGGAGATGAAACATAAGTGATTAAAAAAAAAAAAAAAAAAGGAAGAAAGACTATAACAAACGAATCCCTGACTCTGAGTCTGAGTCAATATTATGGGACTCTCAAATGGAATAAATATGGGGCTGATCGTCTGTTTCCCCCTTGGCAAATGAGGTTAGATAATATCTTGCAAATAGGAAGCTTATTTTTAACACAAATCCAGAAACAGAGGGCACGCAATTCATGTCTCACAGGAATAGAGAGTTGCCTTGTGAAGGTCAACTCTGTCACACTGAGTAAATGATAATATCTCAGAAGTACAGCTCACTTCTGAAATAAATGTTTCAGCTGATGATCATGTTAAGTAGCCAAACATACATTTCTGTATTTACAGTCACAATATTCTATTAAATGCATACTGATGTCTGTATCTTATATCACATAGGATCTGAAAATCTGAAAATACTTGTCTCTTATCTAACTTAGCCTCACAAATGCTTTGACTGCAAGTACTGTACAGTTAGATAGATAAAATGCACACATAGGGTAAGTTATTTCCTTGTAATCATGAAACAAGAAAGTAGGAGATCCAAGGCTTGCATTAGAGTTAGCTCTTCTGAGCACCTGTCAGACCACATTTACAAGTAATTCTGTAACATGCACACATACAAAAAAGTGCCATAGAAAATAGTTCCAAGTGTAAGTTTTCCAAAGATGTTTAAATTAAAATATGGGTTCTTATTCAGATGGCAATTTTGCTTTATTGTATAATAATACTATGTTCACAGGTTACTATGATCAGCCTTTTTACCTGCCTCTCAAAACGTGACCACAGGGGCGCCTGCGTGGCTCAGTTGTTTAAGCGACTGCCTTCGGCTCAGGTCATGATCCTGGAGTCCCGGGATCGAGTCCCGCATCGGGCTCCCTGCTCAGCGGGGAGTCTGCTTCTCCCTCTGACTCTCCCCCTCTCATGCTCTCTATCACTATCTCTCTCACTAAATAAATAAAAATCTTAAAAAAAAAATGTGACCACATAATTTTATATAAAGAAAAATATTAAATAGCTGCATCTAGATGGTTTCTATTTTTCCTTTGCAGTTATCTGATGTATATGCTTGTATATAATTTTTAAAAAGAGCGAGATAACTTAAGGACTATGAATATTTAGCAAAATCATCCCATCAGAAATTCATTATTAATTCATAACTCTTCCTAAGACTATCTTTAGAATAATTATAATAAAAGTAAAGTCTCTTAAAGACATAAGTTTTAAGCGCTTTCCAATCGACCCAATCTGTATTGTTAACAATGCAAAAGAATATATAATAATACAATAGCATAAGACTGCCAATTGACTCCACTTGACTTTGACAACTGAGCATGTTTCTAGAGAAGTCACAATATATTGGTAGCCCTTTGCCACCAATTTAATCTCATTCTGGCCACTCAGCAGAATACAACCATCCAAAGAGTGAAAGTGATAGCAAGGAGTATCAGAATCATGATGTCAGTGGGATGTATCACCAGTAACAGCACTTAGTTACCAATTTATCACAAGACTGTATCAGTGACACAGTGGGCATACTGCCTAATGTGGCTGGCTATTCTAGAACGACACTAGCTCCTACTTGTGGAGGAAAGGTATGATTCAGCTCTTTTCAGCAGTACCATTTACTTAGAATTTTTAAACATTTAGATTCTTGTTTCTTATCTTGGGCAAACATCCCCTCCAAGCCACATGTTTTCTCTTACACTTCTAAGACTAACATCTGAACTATGCCCAAATATTAATAAACTCTACTTTTTTTCTTATTTGTTATTTAAAAATACCCCATTTCCTCTTACAAATAGACAGAGGGTTTTTAAATAACTAACTGGGCAACCTTGCACTTATTTCCCTGGGCTTTAGATTTTTCACTGATAAAATGACTGATCCTAAATTTTACCTCTAACTTCCTTTAGTTCTGTGATCTGACTCTGCCCTGCTCCTCCCACTCCCAAGGGATATGCAAGAAAGTTTCCCTTTCCATTCTTTCCTATTCTAGGAATAAACTAAATCTGTGACTAGACCACTGATCCTCATTCTCAGAGTGTCCAAGCAAAAGATACCTTTGGACACATAGCTTTTAACCAGTTTCCTCTACTCCATTCTTCCAATAATGCATCATGATCCTTCAATCTTATTTACAAATACAAATCTAACACACATTATATAAAATGAATTGTGCTAGATTCTGTTTTTTTTTTTCAAAGATTTTACTTATTTATTTGAGAGAGAGAATGAGATATAGAGAGAGAGCATGAGAGAGGGGAGGGTCAAAAGGAGAAGCAGACTCCCTGCTGAGCAGGGAGCCCGATGCGGGACTCGATCCCGGGACTCCAGGATCATGACCTGAGCCGAAGGCAGTTGCTTAACCAACTGAGCCACCCAGGCACCCTGAATTGTGTTAGATTCTGAAGGATATTAAAGACAACAAAGTACAAAATACATGATCAAAACATATTTCGTGCTCTCAAAAATTGGACAACCTATTTGAGAAAATGATGGAGAATAAGCGCTGAATAAAATTAAGACAATGATACAAGGTAGACTAGCATGGTTCACAGGGCGTGGACACTAAATAGACAATAATAAAGGAGGCTGAATGTTACAGACACTAAAGAAATTCAAAGGAGGCTAAGACCATGGTGGCATTGAGGAGTCTTGAAGGATGACAAACAAAAGCAATGTATTGTGTATAATTACCCTCTCAGACACTGGCTATGGATGAGTGTTCTTGGTGCTCTATATCCTTGCTAGCAGTTGATAGTATCCAATTTTTAAATCTTGGGGAAATTCAATAGGTAAGAAATGACATTTACTATAGTTTTTACTCACATTTATCTGATTATTAAGAGGTTGAGGAGCGCCTGGGTGGCTCAGTCCGTTAAGCCGCTGCCTTCGACTCAGGTCATGATCCCAGGGTCCTGGGATCGAGCCCTGCATCGGGCTCCCCGCTCAGCGGGAAGCCTGCTTCTCCCTCTCCCTCTGCCTGCCTCTCTGCCTACTTGTTCTCCCTCTTTCTGTCAAATAAATGAATAAAATCTTTAAAAAAAAAAAAAGAGGTTGAACTCATTGTCATATTTATGGGCACTTATATAACCCAATTGTGGGTTTTTTGCTCATTTTTCTATTGATAATCATACAATAATTATTTTAGTATTTGTATATTATCACAAAGTTGGGGTAGTTGCTCATGGTATGTGCACTAATGAGGTATTATAAATGCAGTGAATCATCTTCCCTTGCAATTAGCTGCACACTCAACATTGTTATGGTGTAAAAAAATACATTCTCATGGAAAGAGCATGGATGCTTTGGCATGCAGGATAAAGGCATTAATTTTATATTTCAGAGCTACTTGAAATTTTGGTCCACCACAAAATCAGGAACTTGTGCCCGCATGTAAATCAAGTCACTGCTGTCTTCATCAGGAATGTCTTGCTATTAAAAAAAGTCAGCTCAACTAAATATTGTGCTTTGTGTTCTATATCTGATTTACTTTTTGGCTCAATTACTTTATCTCATTTCAGACCAGTAACTAACAGTTTGAGAATTGGCAGCCAATCCGTGGGCCAAACTTCACATAGTTTGTTATATAGGTTTCTGCATTTTATATGCACATTTTATTTTTTTAAATATTTTATTTATTTATTTGACAGAGACAGACACAGCGAGAGAGGGAACACGAGCAGGGGGAGTGGGAGAGGGAGAAGCAGGCTTCCCCCAGAGCAGGGAGCCTGATGCGGGGCTCGATCCCAGGACCCTGGGATCAGGACCTGAGCTGAAGGCAGACCCTTAACAACTGAGCCACCCAGGAGCCCCTTATATGCACATTTTAATGCTCTAGATCTACATGCATATATAAGTATATATAAAAGTATATATAATGTATGCTTGTATGTGTATATTGTGTGGTTATGTATGTTTACATTGTTAATTTTATGATTCAAAGTAGAAATGACTGGAAAAAATTAAAAGCTGTTTCATTTGCTTTGTGGGACACCTAATATTCTCCCACATATTCTAAAACTACTCCATTATTGCTTTATTCATAATGGGCTCTAAATAAATGTTTTTTAGACATGTGATTTAATCAAAATAATTGTAATGACAGGTAGATTTGAGTTAATTCAGAAGATTTTAAGGCTCAGCAAATAATCAACAGTATTTACTGCTTAAGAGATCTTGGGTACTCTAAAATGTACTGTGGATTGTCAAATATAATATGATGCCTGCTCTGGATGCAAGGAGGCAGATATGTAAGAAATAAGGGCAATAAAGTGTTACATGTACCTATAAATATTGATTTGTAAGATACACTAGGGGTTCAGAAAAGAAAAGGATTGCTAATAGTCAGGGGAATCTGGAGAGAACCAAGAATATATTCCTAGAGGCAAAGAATCTTGAATCTATTGACCTTAGATATCTTTCTTGATGAAACTTATCTTCCTTTTTTCTTTTTCCTTTTCTTCTTTTATAGAGAGGGAGAGAGAGGGGAAAGGGTGTAGAGGGAAAGGGAGAGAGAGAATCTTAAGCAGGCTCCACACCCAGCCAGGAGCCTGATGCAGGGTTCGATCCCACGACCCTAAGATCATGACCCGATTAACTGGAACATAGGATCTAATTTGCACCCACAAAAAGTTTTTCAAATTAAATAATAAAAATTCAGAATCCAGTACTATATAAGAACAAATTGACCCCATACTGTTTTTTGTGGTTTTTTTTTTAAAGATTTTATTTATTTGACAGAGAGAGACACGGCAAGAGAGGGAACACAAGCAGCGGGAGCGGGAGAGGGAGAAGCAGGCTTCCCCCAGAGCAGGGAGCCCGATGTGGGGCTCGATCCCAGGACCCTGAGATCATGACCTGAGCCAAAGGCAGACGCTCAACGACTGAGCCACCCAGGCGCCCCGACCCCATACTGTTTTAATCCTCTAAATGTTGTTTCATATCTGTTTACCTACTAACTCACTGGTGTTCAAAGAAAGCCATCTGTATTTGTTCCTTTTGTTGTCCTGTCTATATAACATGACTTGTCTTGAAGTTCTATCTTGCCATGTCATTGAAGAAAAATGAAGAACAATGTTCATGTACGTCTTCACAAACACAGAGAGCTCTATAAAGCTGAATAATACTGTTATAATTTTTAAGGCTTTCTTTGTTCCTTTCCCTATGATTGCCTGTTTCTTTTCAATTCCACTTCTGACTGCTAGGATATCTCTGTTTTTAATCTCTAATCAATTTTACTTTTTCCTGTCACTGTTGTGCAGTACAAGTAAAATTCTTCAGTATGTTTTACCTCTTATTCTTTTCTTCCCCTAAAAAATACTGATTACATCAGCCACCTTACTCAAAATGGTTCTTTTGGGGGAAACCTAATAAAATTCTAAGCCCATTCCAAGCTTTTGGACTTATATGCTTACTTCAGGTAAACATCTCTATTTAACAAAAAAATCCAAAGCTTTATAACAGAAGCACTACTTTTCCATAGGAAAGTTGTTCCTAACATCTTAGCCTTTAAGGAAAACTTCTGGTATTTTGGAAGCTGAATTTCAAAATAGAAGTAGCCTAAAGTGGAAAATTTAGGTCTTTGAATCTGAAATGCCCCTTTCTAATAGATAATACCAATACCCCAAAGGCATTGCTAAAGTTTTGCTCTCTGATTATGAAAAAAATATATATTTATGCTCCAAAGCCTTTTTGTTCATAATTTATTTGGTTAGAGGTATACATCTTTAATTGATGCAGTCCATAAAAAGAAGATCTTTGAGGAAAACCCAAAGTATTGAATTTAGATGTACACCATATTTGAAAAAAAGAAATTAAGGAAATAACATTGGGTTATTTTGGAGGAAGAGCAAAGTTTCTCTAAAAATAACAGTAGTGTGAAAAATTATTCTCCTTGGCATACAAGGTTAATCATGGATGTAATTCATTTTCAGAAAGAAAGGTTTCAGATATCACTGATACTTTTTCCAAATATAAATTACAGACATATTACTATTATTGTTAAATATTTTTATGTTTAAATTTTTAAAATATTGATTTAAAAAAGAAGTTGAACTTGAATGGTTCACATTTTACATAATAGCTATAAACCTAAAGGTTAAGCATTTTAGGACAGACAATGCAATCAAACTACTGTGTAGTCAAGATACCATCATGGTTTCTTTCAATTTAAATCAATTACATCTTAATAAATTTGTTCTAGAAATATATACCTAAGTGCCTGAGACAAATTTATCAGGATATGGATACAGTATATAATTTTTTATAACAGGGGAAACTTAGAAATATTTTGTTATTCATCAGAAGGGAACTGGCTAATATAAGATGAAAAAGCAAGTTGTAGAACATATAATTTTGATAAAAAAATTATTACAAAGAAAATTTTATAGTTGTATATACCTGGAAGATTATATGCCAAATTACATCAGAAAATATCTTTTACAAAATATATCTTAGTGCAACAGGATGGGCAGAGGAAATGTAAGGGATTTTCAGGGCATCTGAAATGCTTTTTGTACAGTTTTAATTTTATGATGCTTTTGCTTTGCAATACTTTTAGAATAAAAATAAAATAAAATAACACCAATAAATACCATTTAAAATATTAACACAGTGGGCAGTTAGAGGGTTAGGGACCAGCCCTGTGTATGTAGGCCAAATGTGGCGGCCCATGGAATGACAGAGATATGCAGCCAGGTGATCAATTTGGAGATAGAGAACAAATAAACACCAGAAATCAAGGTTAGGTGCTGGGTCAAGTCTTGGCAAACAGTCAAAACTGGCAAGTCATTGTCTGAGATGAGGTTAGAAGTCAAACCATATAGACATCCAGGAGTCTGGAAGAACAGTGTTCTTTTTTTTTTTTTTTTTAAAGATTTTATTTATTTATTTGAATGAGATAGAGACAGCATGAGAGGGGGGAGGGCCAGAGGGAGAAGCGGACTCCCCGCTGAGCAGGGAGCTTTTATTTTTAAGTGCCAAGATCAATGTACAGAAAGACATTTGCTCATCATTTTCTGTGACTTTTCACACTAAAGATATGAATAAGCTTCAGTGTTCATTTATTTGCTATTTTATTCCCCTCATGCATCTTACACAGATGTGTACAGAGGCATAAGATACATCTCCAAATCTGAAAATTGGTCAAAAACTCTGAAAAATTCCTAAGAGAAAATCAAACATATGATTTAAAATACCCCAAAGGAATATGAAGTACAAACTTAAAACCAGTTAGTTGCAGTAACTCTTTCTGATTAAGACTTGAAAAAGATACTACTCTGTACTTTATATTAATTTTTAAAAATCCTGTCATGATGATTATACCAAAAATATACTGCATGCTGAAAAACACTTACTACTGGAAGCTCTACAACAAGGAATCCAGAAGACGAATATATTTTATAGAGCTCTTAATCTTTCAGTGTGTACAAAGATACATACACACACACGAGTTGCACCAAATTATGGAAATATGTTTTCTCTTCAACACTATTCAAGTAAATAAAAGAAAAAGCTATGTGATAAGTGCTCGAGAAAAATAATCAGTAAATATCAAGTTATTTATAAGACATAAAAATAAAATACATTTTTTTTTCTATTCTTTCTGTAAATATTCACTGAGCACCTACCATGTGCCAGACATAGATCCAGGCATTGGAGATGCAGCGGGAAACAAATATGATAATATTTCCTCATTTCCTGTAGTCTACATGGTAATGGTGATAGACCACAAGCACATAAGTGAGAAAATTAATATAGTATGCAGGCATTGGTAACTGATGTGGAGAAAAATGAAGCAGGGAAGAGTTCAGGAGTAAAACGTTGTCATTTAAATAGGATTGATAGAAAGGACTTCACTGAGCAAAAATCCGAGATGAGGGAACAGGCCATGTGGTTATCTGAGTTAGGCAGAGGAATAAAAAGGAGTAGATTAAGATTTTTTAAAACTTAATTAAAGTGACCTGGCCATTGTGGCCTCAGTTGTGGAGTTGATGAGGAGGAAGAGACAGAGTTACTGTATTTATAGATAGATACTCTATATATAGATGAAAATATTGTTTTTAATTACCTAGAGTAGATCACCAGAGGCATTTGCATTAAAAGTTACCCTGCAATAAATTGATATGGATAAGGACAATGCTTTCCAAGTAAACACTATTTTATTGAAGGACTATTATTCTTCAAAGATTCATAATAGAATTTATGAATTAGAAAAGCAACTCTATGAACAGTATTTCCTAATTTTATTAGTTATATTTTGAGAGGTAGGGGCAGGAAAGATTTTCCCTACATGTAAGCACCCACGCAAACATACCCACATTCAACACACACAGTGCTATACCCCACAAAAGTGATGGAATATTACAGTTAACAATTGAAATTCAAAAATGTTAACTCATTCACCTTTCATAATGTTAAAATATATATGAAATAGCCAAGAAAGTAATTTTAAATAATTATCCTTTATATATTGGAAGAAAGAGAACACATTTGTCTTATTTAGAACAGCTTAAATTCTGAGGCTTAATGAACTGAAAAATCACTCAACATGATTGCCAAAGGCATGCTATCCTTTTCCACCTACTCTACTTTCTCCCTCAGAATTAAGCAAAGTTACCACTGGCACCTATACAAAAGAAAATCTATAATGTAGGGCACTTTTCAAGGTGTGTCAATTTTAAAGGCTTAAAAACAGTGCAATTTTATGCAAAGGGAATGGTCTTATCCTTTTCACAATTTCAATAACTGAATCAACTCAAGCATTCAATCAATCATATTACAGGTAAGGCCAACTATAACATGACTAAATTGTCAGGTTAACCTTCTGTGGATGTAATTGGCATAATGTATTATCCAAAGTTTATGAAAGGACATTAACATAAAGTATGCAGTTTGAAATCCAGAAAAAGATGGCTGAGATGATGTCCTCCCAGGTCATAGGGGAGAACAGGATCAGAACATTCTATGATAAGCCCTAATTGACAAAGGAGAGAGAAATAATGACCTCCAGTTAACACGGTAGGCCAGGGCAAAGAACGCAATAATGTGTTAGGGCAAGCCAGGTTGTGCTCATAATAAAATGGCTTATTATCACTATGAATTACAGACACAAAGAAAACTGTTTAATACTAATGAGGTAATGCTTGATCACTCAAGTGATAACCAGAGAAAAATGTCACTACTAAAGTAGTATCATTCTTTTTTTTCCTGAGTAAGAAAAAATCTGTACAGGTTATAGACTTATAAAAGTTTAGCAAGTTTGCAAAAGGAGAACTGCAACAGAAAGAATAATTGTTTTATGGAAAACTTCAGACTTTTAAGATTGATGTTTCCCTAGACAGCTATTTTTCCCAACAAATTGTCCAGATGGACCTATGTATATATAATTATCAGTGTTGTAGTTGGAAAAATGATACATGTGAGGGAATTAGTGGCAAAGAAAGGACTAAATTTTCAAGTGTCATAAGTGTTACTATAAGTCAAATTAGAACTAGCCAAATTGGTTAAAATTTGGCACTATTTTTCATATCATACTTACTTAAAAATCCCAATGGGGGTAATTATTAATATAATTGTGATATCTACTCATAGTATTTTGAATTCTTAGACAAACAAGAAATTTCAGCTAAGTCCACTTCTATCTGATTAAATAGGCTGATAATGATTGCCTATAAAATTTGATTTCTGTAAGGGTTATCAAGGATTAATGTCCCTCTGACAGAAAACTGTGAATGAAAATATCCCTCCTTACACCTCAAAATCAGGCCACAGAAGCAAAAATACAAATGGCGTTCCTGAGAAATGAAAACATATCACATCATCACAGTAACCAGTTAAAATTGTTAAGCTGATGCTACAAATCAAATACTGGATAAGCAGTATGTTGAAGACAGAAAAGATACTTACCGAGGACAGGATAAGAGCCTGTTTTCTTTACTGTTAGATGACTAGTATTTTTGGAAATCAAGAAGACATTATTATCTTTTTTCTTTTTTGATAATTAATCTTGGATAAGCATGATACCATATCTTTCCTGTGGTGTGTCATTTCTATTGTCTAGATATAAAATTCTTGTCAGCTTGAAACACATGATATTATCATCTATCTTTACCACTCCAGATATTATGTTATGTTTTGGTTAAAATTAGTTTTTCTTTTGGGAAACTTTTTTTTTAGGTGATGGGAGGTGAAGGAGAATAAAGAGGCAACTTATATTATGAATCTTCATATATCGAGCTATAAGGAACATCCACATTTACATTCAACTAGCTTAGGTAAATCTAAGAGTAAATGCAAGTATTCCAAATACTTCACTGTAGAGTCTATTTAGGATTCTGCTTGAAAATACAGAAAAAAAGAAAAAAAAAAGGAAATACAAATCAAAACCACAATAAGATACCAACTCACACCAGTCAGAATGGCTAAAATTAACAAGTCAGGAAACGACAGATGTTGGCGAGGATGTGGAGAAAAGGGAACCTTCCTACGCTGTTGGTGGGAATGCAAGCTGGTGCAGCCACTCTGGAAAGCAGTATGGAGGTTCTTCAAAAAGTTGAAAATAGAGCTACCCCATGACCCAGCAATTGCACTACTAGGTATTTACTCCAAAGATACAAATGTAGTGATCTGAAGGGGTATGTGCAGCCCGATGTTTATAGCAGCAATGTCCACAATAGGCAAACTATGGAAGGAGCCCAGATGTCCATTGACAGATGAATGGACAAAGAAGATGTGGTATATATATATACGACATATATATATATATATACACAATGGAATATTATGCAGCCATCAAAAAATGAAATCTTCCATTTGCAAATATGTGGATGGAACTAGAGGGTATTATACTAAGTGAAATAAGTCAATCCTAGAAAGACAATTATCATATGATATCACTGATATGTGGAATTTAAGAAACAAAACAGAGGATCATAGGGAAGAGAGGAAAAATAAAACAAGACAAAAACAGAGAGGGAGACAAACCATAAGAGACTCTTAATCTTGGGAAAAAATTGAGGATTGCTGGAGGGGAGGGGGGTTGAAAGATGGGGTAACTGGGTGATGAACATTAAGGAAGGCATGTGATGTAATGAGCAATGGATATTATGTAAGACTGATGAATCAGTGACCTCTACCTCTGAAACCAATAATATATGTTAATTAATTGAACTTAAATAAAAAATGTTAAAAAAACAATAAAATAAAATGACGATAAATACCTCAACAATTTCTAAACAAAACAAGTATCTTCCCTTGATTGCATCATAGTTTTCGTCCTAGAAAATTCGGTGTATCTCAGAACTGTGGGAACAATGAGTGCTCGTGTTTTAGATTAGAGATTATAAACACATTTAGATTAGAGATTATAAACACATGTGTTTTAGATTAGAGATTATAAACACATTTTCACATAGACTTGAATGTCCAGTTCCCTAACAAAGAGGTGTGTACAAAATAGATGAGTTTTCATTGTGAGAGACTATAACTATAGTTATTGTATAACCTCAGTTATCTCTGAGGTAATGTGCCGCAGGTATTTGGAGGAGGAAGAGGTATCTCGGGCCTCTGGGTATCTTTTTAAGTTACCAGAGGGTTTTTGTTTCCCTCCCCTTCACTTGCTCTAGGACCTAAACACAATGCTTAATTTGATCAGACTGAGTATTCTAGGGCTAGAGGAGAAGGGATCATCACCTGGAAGTTGGTCTCTACAATGTGAATTGTCCCCAAAAGAGCTGGAGGATGTTCTTAGACCGAAGTCTCTTGACTGAAGGAAAGGCCTGGTCAAGGACTCTGGGTACTTCAAGTGTTACTTCAGGTTTTGCAACCAATCAATCCTTGGAGTTCATGCAAGGTCACTTAGCCTTTAAGCTCTCAGTTTCCTTATCTGTAATGAGAGGGGAGTGGTTAATGATCTTTAATGTCCTTTCTAGCTCTAAAATTATAGACTTTCAGAAACCTGTGAGGAGACGACCCTACTATTATCACTTTAAAAGTAGCAGGAATGCCTGAGACCAGCAAGGGCTCCCTGCATTTAGAGGTAATAGTAAATGATTAGTAATGTCCTCTGTTTATGATGCTGAAACTACTCAGCCTAGTTGCACTTAGGACTACAGAATGCAAAGGAGTCAGAACAGGCCAGGCAACCACTCCACACTCCAGACCTAGACGTAAAACATCTCAAGAGAGGCAGTAGAAAGAAATATGGCTCTCCTATCCTCCCAAATTGGTACTGTTTAAGATCTCTGCATTTGTTCCTATGGTAAGTATCTCTCTATGTGTTTTAATAAGGTAGAATTAGTTGAGTGACCCATCCCAGGATTACTCAACCATAAACTAAACAACCGACTAACCAATTTACCAAAATCAAATAAATTACCTGTAGAAGAAAATGATCATGTGCTTCTAAAATAAATGTAAAATCATAAAATTATTTACTATTAGATCTTGATAATCATCATATAGTCAGTTGAATATCAAAAAATGTGTTAACACTAAGAATTGTTTTTGCTTCTTTTAATTAAAAGTTCCTGTTAGTGGAAGATTGTTTGGTTTACTAAAAATGCTATAATTTTAAAATCTATTTTCTTACTTTTATATTATTACTCAAAGGCATGTTGAACTGCTAAACAAAACTGGTTATGAATCCATTTTTTATACTCCTATACCACCTGGGGCACATATCTGCTGGAGTCCTAAATATACTGTTTTAATTGTTGGCTTACTTGTCTGTTTAGCCATACAACTGTATAAGCTATTTTATCAAAGAAGTCTGTTTTACTTATCTCTACAACCTCAGGACCTAGAAAATTTGGCCATATATGTGCTCAATAAAATGCAAGCTAAAAATGAAATGAACTGTAGTACATAATATTACTATAATTCTAATTTAAAACACATGTAATTATTATTTTGGTAAATTTGTACATCTCTATTTTTTATTTTATTTTATTTTTTATGGCCAGACTGGCCCTTAGTGCACATAGATTGAACAGGGCCCTATGTAGTCTAACAGTAACCGCCGTTCAAACTTCCACATCAAGGGCACAGTGCAGGGAAAGACTTCCACAGGAAATTGTTTTGGTGGGCGTGGGCAGACCTCATCCAACAGTCCTAGAGGGGCTGCTGCCTGGGGGAAGACTGCTGGAGCTTAATGTGCATGTACCGCAAGCCATCCTTGCTCAGATTTCAGGTAGCCTAGGGTGGGTCCCCAGGGTCTGGGACTTGGGAATGACAGGACCCTCAGTGGGGACTTCTGGGGGGCTCACGGCGATGCCAAGGTCCACCCTGCTCCAAAACACATGCCCTGATCCACTGAAGCCAGATCTCATGGAAATGAGGAATAGAAGCAGAAAAACGTTCCTTTTGTTGTGGAAGGCTGACCTATAGGCGGCGTAGTTCTGATAAGGATCAAATATGTACTGGTTGCTACATTCTTAAAGGTCTCATGACTGCCTGAACGCTCACCAACAGAATATTGAACTGAAAGATAAGCAGCAGAGAAATCCTGCAAAAAAGTAGTTTTACGAGTAGAAATTTGAAGAAGACATTTATGATCTAATACTCCAGGCACGTTCTCCCCGCCCCCCCCACCCCCAGCACTAAGCATCTAACAACCAGCTTGATAGGGCAAAGGTGCTGCCCTTTCTGCCCATGGGTCCTGTCCCCATGCTATGCTACTTAAATAAACTTACTAAGTTGTACCATATAACATCTCAAGAATTCTTTCTTTTTCTTTTTTTTTTTTTCTTTTTAAAGATTTTATTTATTTATTTGACAGAGAGAGACACAGCGAGAGAGGAAACACAAGCAGGGGGAGTGGGAGAGGGAGAAGCAGGCTTCCCGCTGAGCAGGGAGCCCGATGCGGGGCTCGATCCCAGGACCCTGGGACCATGACCCGAGCCGAAGGCAGTTGCTTAACAGACTGAGCCACCCAAGCATCCCAAGGACATTTTCTTTTCTTTTTCTTTTTTTTTTTAAAGATTTTATTTATTTGAGAGAGAGAGAGCACATGAGAGGGGGGAGGGTCAGAGGGAGAAGCAGACCCCCCGCTGAGCAGGGAGCCCGACGCGGGACTCGATCCCGGGACTCCAGGATCATGACCTGAGCCGAAGGCAGTCGCTTAACCAACTGAGCCACCCAGGCGCCCTCAAGAATTCTTTCTTGATGGCTGGACTCCCCGACCCTGCAACACAACTCCAGAGCCTTACCGTTCTTCCCGGGTTGGTCTGGGGAGTCTCCTGATGACAAGCACCTCGGAGACCTGACTCCCGCGGAGGCCTTGAGTCTCTTCCCAAGGGTCTAACACGAACAAATTTTCCCTTACTGCAACCTGACTGCACTACAAAGATCCCTTTGCTCCAGGAAGATGGTCTGAGGGGCTGCGGCTTCCCTGTACACGCGAGCCTGGAGGTATAGCAGGCCTGAGGGCAGGAGGTGCGCAGGGAGGAAAGTCGACAGGCTTAAGTGCACCGAGGGGGAAGCCAGGCTCCCTGGGCTCCTCCGGCTTGGGAGTGGGGGGGAGTCCTACCCATAGTTTTGCCTACAGGAGGGGACTTGTAAGGAACGCAGGAGGTTAAACGGGTCCGTTCTGTTCCCAAACCGGGTAGTTCGCTTCTCGGACACCAGATCTCCCGGGATCACGGAGTCAGATCTCGCGGGATTTGGGAATCCGTCCTGGGCCCGAATGTGGGGTGGGAGACAGGGGTGTCGTTCTTGCCAGATAGGCGCCTAGTCCAATAAGGACAAATGGCTCATAGAGCGTCTGAAGGTAACCACTATCGGAATCTCGTTACCAACTGATCAGTGCAGAGAAAAGCTGCCCCGGGAAGATGGCATGGTGAGCACGGCCAGGCGTCAGCCGACGGTATGGGCTTGGGTGCCTGTGGGCGGGTAGGGGTCCAGGAGTGAACTGCGCAGGCACCGGCCGCGCGATCAAGTATCCGGCACCCTGGGATCATTCCCCCAGTTTGGGAATTGTGGGAAGGAGAGGGTCCCCAGTGGGGAATTCTGGGAGACTTACAGGAATACCAAGGCCAGCCTCGCCTGAGCTGTCAGTTCCCCTGAAGCTGGGTCTCAGGGGACATCCAGCCTTGTCATCCCAGGTCCAGCGGGAAGTTCTCTGATGAGAGACACCGGGGGGACCTGACCCCCCCCAGGTGCCTTTACTCTCCGCAAGGCGCAGGGCCACAAAGGGTCTCGCTCAAACCTCCTGCATCATAAACCTGGTGTAGTTCGGGGAACTCCCAGCTACAGGAAGAGGGACTGATGAGCTGGAGGTGGCCCGTATTCACACAAATCTAGAGATTGTGGGGACTCAAGGACAAAAGGCTGGCGAGAAGCAGAGTGCACATGAGCCAGCCCCTCTGTCTCTGGATTGGTCCCAGGGTCCGGACCGGTTAGGGATACGCGGGGTCACCAGAGTCACTAGAGAGACCTGTGGGGGAAACGAGGGGCTGCCAGTGTTCTTCTGTACATCCTTATTTTTATACTTGTGTGGTTGCCTTAAATTTAATAGCCCTTAAGTTATGTCGTGCAAATCACCCAGGGGCTTGATAAAAATGCAGATTTCTGATTCCGGCTAAGACACCCAGACCAGGAGATGGCTCTGAAAGTTGAATTTTTAACAAACGCTTTAGGTTATCCATCTATGAACCACTCTTAGAGAAAAAAACACTAGCTTTTTTAATATATTGAAGTCAGTAATAGACTCTCATTGCTACTGAAGGATACAGAATATGCCACCCAAAATTGTGTCTCTTTGGCGTAAGGATTATGTTTGAATAACAAGGATGATTCTGTTTTGGGGCATACTGTATGACTGTTAGGGCATTTGGTAGTAGTAATTGCAGAACTTTAGATCTTAAAAACATTAGCTCCTGAATATGTATATTTTATGACAATTTGTGATAAATATGTTTGGGACTCAGACATAAATGCCACACTCCGTCCAAAAAGGCTATTGGCAACATTATCAGAAAAAAAATATTTCTTATTTTTCCTTACAATTCATTATCTTATGTGTAACTTACTTGTATATATGAGTAATGATGTGGAAAATAAATATGATTATTACTGGTAACACATAAAGCTTTCTTAATAGAAGTAGTGCACGTAGTGCACTTTTTTATTACTTGTCCTGTTTATGTGTTTACATTTACTTAGATGCCTTTAGGGTTACCATAAACAGATATCTCACTGACAATTGCAGCCTTGAAATTCTGGGACATTTCCAGTAATTCATCTTGAAGAAGTATCTTGTTTTTGTTGAATAGCTTCATGTTATACTGTTAAATCCAGGAACTTCCTTATTTTTTTATTGCTTCAACTAGAGAAAAGATACAAGATATTTGGAAAAAGTTCTACGTGTACATTGCTAAATCATGGCAAGTATTACTGTTCACCCAAACAATGCAAATTACATTAACCTTAAACACTGATTATCAGTTTTGAAATTTTATAAATAGCTGACTTCCTTTTCACTTACTAATGAATGGTACCTACCCTCAGGGGCCTCAAAACAGTTAACATCTTTAAAAAGATGTTAGTATCGAACTCAGGAAATAATGAGCAAATGCTTGAGAGTTACATTTGTTAGAATTGGAGAAAGTGTATAACAATACAGTGGTTTAAAAAAAACCCAAAAAACTACCCCTGGCAGAACCATTCTTCCAGCACACCTTTGGAGAAAATAATACACAGATGGTCCCAGATTTACAATGGTTTGACTTACAATTTTTCTATTTTATGATGATGCAAAAGTGATATGCATTCAGTAGAAACCGTATTTCAGATTTCGAATTTTGATCTTTTCCTGCGATAGCAGTACGTGGTACAGTACTCTGGTGATGCTGGGCAGAAGCAGTGAGCCACAGCTCTCTAGCAGCCACATAATCAAAGAGGGTAAACAACTGATACACTTACAACCATTCTGTATCCCTATAGCCATTCTCTTTCAATTTCAGTACAGTAGTCAATAAATGAAATGCAATATTCAGGGCGCCTGGGTGGCTCAGTTGGTTAAGCGACTGCCTTTGGCTCAGGTCATGATCCTGGAGTCCTGGGATCGAGTCCCGCATCGGGCTCCCTGCTCGGCAGGGAGTCTGCTTTGCCCTCCGACCCTATCCCCTCTCATGTGTTCTCTCTCATTCTCTCTCTCTCAAATAAATAAATAAAATGTTTAAAAAAAAAAAAAAAGAAAGAAATGCAATATTCAATATTTTTTTGTAAAATAGGCTTTGTGTTAAGTGATTTTGCCCAACTGTAGACCAATGTAAGTGTTCTGAGCATGTCTAAAGTAGGCTAGGTTAGGTATATTAAATGCATTTTCCAGTTACAGTATTTTCAGCTTATGACGGGCTTATCAACTCATCATAATTCAAGGAGGAGCTATATAAGATTGTAAGAGATTTACAGTAATAAGTATATTCTTAAAACTAAAATAATACCAAATCGATTACTTTATGTTTTAATTAAAATTTCATTTTAATTTAGAATACCTTTCAGGTCAGGTCTTATTTATTGGTTACTAAAATATAAGTTCAGAAAATGTTAGTATTGTTAGGTATTTCAACAAGGGTTGCCATTAATATTTTATGAGAGTAATTTTTCCTTCAATGAAAAATTACTGCAAAAATGAAAAAAAAAAAACTTCTCAGAGAAATTAAGATCAGTGGTTTTTAAAATATTTTTCTTGCATTCTGATATGTAACTCTAAAGCTGTCTTGAACATTTCAGTAGTAATTTTCTTCTAAAATAGTAGCATCAAGAAACTAAGATCTAATTCAAGGAACGAGACCGTTAATCAAAACCCAGAATAAGGTTGTTGTACTGACAAACTACAAAAAGCATTGGAATCCAGTGTGTCCCAGTATAAACCACTATTCCCATTTTGTTTTTATATTGTTGGGCACACAAAAGGGAGATTGAATGAGCTGTGTATCATCTATGTAGTTCAATCAAAAAAGTTCTAAAAATATGAATTACCTTTTGCTCTGTCAATGTAATGAAAATTGTTTGGATTATGGTTGTTTATAGCTTGCTGTTTATATTGTTTATAACTATTTCATAAGCTAATATAATGATTAAATTATGACTATATTCCACTTATTTTGCAAGAATAATTTGCAACATTATTAGACTTTTTTCTTCCTCCTGTCTTCTAAACGTGTTGAGGTACTATTGGGCTATTATTATTTGCTAGACTGACATGAACACTTTTATATGAAATTTACTCTCCTCACACAATATTATGGAGGGATTGTAATTGGATTTAAATACTGAATTTATGCGTAATTGTAGGGACTGGTTTAATGTGATAGACTGTTCCATAGGGATTAACTTTGTATATTGGGATTCTTTTTTGGTCTCACTCTGTTTTGTGAATTGTGGGCACAGAAACATGTACAAATTGAAGGTAAAGATCAGTAGGGTATTTTAATGTGTCTGGACTGAGTATAATAAACTTAGGAAATGGGCATTTGAGCTAGGGTGTCATTATTTTACAGGATGTACTGGTAGATAACTTTGTTTTATTTAAGGACAATCTTAGGATACTATACTTGACATGTAGTAGTAAACAATATGTTTATTTATTGCTTTAATTCCTGATACCTCCTATTCTCTTTTCTTCCTTGTTATTACTAGTAGCACATATGATCATTTAGCACACTATTTTAATGTTTCCCATTCATTTGGTTGATTGGTGGATTATTTTGTTGATTTTTCATTTTGATTATTGGTTGTTTATTATCTGGTTGATTACTTCTAGAATGTAAGCTCCATGAGGACTGGGAATTTTGTTTTGTTGATTGCTGTATTTCTAGCACCTAATAAAGAGATTGACTCATAGAAGGTGTTCAGTAAGTATCTGTCAAATTAACATTCTTAATATAAATAAATATAATGTGGGAAAGCACATATTTGAAATCTGTTTTAGAAATTAAGACATATTTACTATAAATATTAAACTTTGATATAGTGTTGGCAAACTTCTGTAAAGGATAATAAATATTTTAGATTTCTTTAAGGCAGACAGTCTCTGTCACAGCTAATTCAACTGTGTGTGTGGTTATAGTGCAAAAGCAGCTATGCATGTTATATACCTAAATCCCTGTGGTTGTGTTTTCATAAAACTTTATGTATAAAAAGAAGCAGCAGACCCAGTGTGGCTTACAGGCTATAGTTTGTTGGCCCCTGCTGTAATCGATCAGTTACCAAGCCAGTCAACATTTTATTTTTCTCTTAGACACCAAGAGGAGAAATGTGTATAATACTACAGTCTTCTTTGAATGGTTTGGAGCACAGGTTTGAAGCTTTTGACTTCTTTCTAGTGACATGGAAGCCACATTTTAATATGCACAGGAGGCAAAAGCAATCAAACCTAATCAAGCTATTGCGTAGCATACTTTGTGACAAAATTTTCCCTAAACAAAGTTCAAAGTCATTCAAAGAATGCAGTTATTTAGAAACAACTTACTAAAATGACAGTGTAAACTACTTTTATTTTTTGAGTATGGCATGAATAGAAGATTGCATATGATAAGCATTGCATAGAAAATCATATTTGTGCCACTTTGAAATTTAGGACAAGCAAAATAAGGATGTCAGCATGACTCTTTTAAAATATTTTAGGTTTTTGTGAGATTATATTATCTGTTCTCTCCAAAATAATCCTTCCTCCAAAAACCAAGAGCAAAGCAAAACCTTGATTAAAAATGCCGTTAAACCTTCACATTTAAACTTTTCCCCCCACGTTTTTATTTAAATTCCAGTTAGTTAACATACAGTGTAATGTTAGTTTCAGATGTAGAGTTTAGTGATTCAGCACTTCCCTACAACACCCAGTGTTCATCACGAGTGCCCTCATTAATCCCTGTCACCTATTTAACCCATCCCCCTGTCCACCTCCCGGCTGGTAACCATCAGTTTGTTCTCTATAGTTAAGAGTCTGTTTCTTGGTTTCCCTCTCTTCCCCCCCACACCACCCATGTTCATTTCTTTTGTTTATTAAATTCTACATATGAGTGGAATTTAAGGGAGATCATATCATATGGTATTTGTCTTTCTCTGACTTACTTTGCTTAGCATAATACTCTCTAACTCTATCCATGTTATTAAAAATGACAAGGTTTCATTTTTTATGGCTAATACTGTCTATATATACCACCTCATTCTTTATCCATTCGTCAGGTGATGGACATTTGGGATCCTTCCATAATTTGGCTATTGTTGATAATGCTGCTATAAACTTCAGGGTGCGTGTATCCCTCCGATTCAGTATTTTTGTATTTTGGGGGGGTAAATACCTAGTAGTGTAATTGCTGGATTGTAGGGTAGTTCTATTTCTAACTTTCTGAGGAACCTCCATACTGTTTTGCAGAGTGGCTGCACCAGTTTGCATTCCCACCAACAGTGTAAGAGGGTTCCCCTTTCTCCACATCCTCGCCAACACCTGTTATTTCCTGTGTTGTTAATTTTAGCCATTCTGACTGGTGTGAGGTGATACCTCATTATAGTTTTGATTTGTAGTTACCTGCTGAGTGATGTTAAGCATCTTTTCATGTGTCTGTTAGCCATCTGTTTGTCTTCTGTCCACTTTTTAAACTGGATTATTTGTTTTTTGGGTGTTGAGTTTGATAAATTCTTTATAGATTTTGGATACTAACCCTTTATCAAATACGTCATTTGCAAATATCTTTTCCCATTCTGTAGGTTCCTTTTAGTTTTGTTGATTGTTTCTTCACTGTGCAAACGCTTTCAATTTTGATGAAATGACAATAGTTTATTTTTGCTTTTGTTTCCCTTGCCTCAGGAGACATAACTAGTAAGAAGTTGCTACAGCTGATATTAAAGAGGTTACTGCTTGTGTTCTCCTCTAGGATTTGAATGGTTTCCTGTCTCACATTTAGGTCTTTAATCCATTTTGAATTTATTTTTGTGTGTGCTGTAAGAAAGTGGTCCAGTTGCATTCTTTTGCATGTAGCTGTCCAGTTTTCCCAGCACCATTTGTTGAAGAGACTTTTTTCCACCGGATATTCTTTCCTGCTTTGTTGAAGATAAACCTTTTACATTGAAACTCAGTCTGGGGCGCCTGGGTGGCTCAGTTGTTAAGCGTCTGCCTTCGGCTCAGATCATGATCCCAGGGTCCTGGGATTGAGCCCCACATGGGGCTCCCTGCTCAGCGGGAAGCCTGCTTCTCCCTCTCCCGCTCCCCCCTGCTTGTGTTCCCTCTCTCGCTGTGCTCTCTGTCAAATAAATAAGTAAAATCTTTAAAAAAAGAAAAGAAAACTCTTAGTCTTTTTCTGTGTCCATATCTCTAACTTTCTTAAAAGCATAAACTACATTCAGAGTCTCTTTTTCTTTAACTTTCAATCACCCTTAAACAGATTATAATCTGAGCCATGGAAATCACTCATTCTAGTCACAATATCCGCCTAAAAGCCAAATCCAACAATTTCTATCTTCCTTTGCCTTGCTGACCACCTTGCAACTTCTTCTCACAACTCATTCTTTTGATGTCATTTCCTTTGTTTTACAGTAATACAAAACATTTTTAGGCCTTGTTATTTTTCATTACCCAACGTGCATTGTATTAAAATTACTTATCTATTAAGTAGAATCACTTGAGAGCAAAGTAAACTCCATCATTTCCCTCAGATTGCTACTCATTATCAATTCTTGTCTCTGTGCTTTCAGATAATGGCTTACTCAAGATTGCAGCTTCTCAATGATAAGGATCACATCTAAAACTTCAAATTCTGACTCCAGTCTTCCACTATGCCAAGCTTCCTCTACATGGAAGCAACAGTTGTCCTCCACTCAGCTATTTTGTGATCCAACAAGCATTTTTTTAAGATTTATTTATTTACTTTAGAGAGAGAGGAAGAGAGAGAGTGTATATGTGTGTGCGTGTTGCACGTATGCGGGGAGGAGGGGCAGAGGGAAAGAATCACAGGCAGATTCCCCGCTGAGCATGGAGCCCCATGTGGGGCTTGCTGTCATGACCCTGAGATCATGACCTGAACTAAAACCAAGAGTCAGCCACTCAACCAACTGAGCCACCCAGGTGGATTCCAGCAAGCATTTTGAAGACTTCTTATATATTAGATACTAAATGAATACTAAACCCCATACAGTGCCCTTTTTTTGTGGCACTTTCTTGTAGTAGAAAGCAATCTGAAAACGATCACAGTGATGTAATATGAGATTTATACCTAAACATTGAGGAAATGTTGAGGCTAAAAGAATATATACCTGTGGTGCACACAATTAGGGAAGTTGGAGAAGATAACTTTAGAGCTCTATCTTCAAGCAATTATGAAACAGAAGAACAAATGCTGTCTAAGGAGCAAAACACCATTCTGGGTAAAGCCTGGAGTACATAGGACAGTCAAAGAGGAGATGAATCTTGTTGGATAGTAATGACAAATATATTAAAATTGTTTTGATATTAGGAATGGTGGAGGGGGTGCTACTAACGGTTACAATAAAAGTTCATGAGAATTCTAAAACGAGGCTATTTTTGTGCTACCAGGACATTCTTTGCTATTTCGATCTACTTTCAAGTTTTTGATAAACAGTGATTTTAACATCTGTCCTTTGTGTATGGTAAAACTTCTTTGTTCATGGTTATTTGTCCTCCCTTCTCTGCTCTACTAAGTAATTATTGAGGCAGGAATTCTCATTTTCTTTGTTTCCTTTAGAGAATATATATAGCACAGTCCCTCATAGTAGGAGTTATACAAATGTTTCCTGAGTGAAGGAATCTCCCATTTAATTCCACCAGTACAGACATCTTAACCCCTTGCCCACTATTTATGTATAATTTGGTAATATCCCTCAAGAAAGTTCATTTTACTTCTGTCTCTTGGAACTTCCCCAATCTAGAAGTAGATACCACGGAAAACTTACCATTTACCATTAAGAATATCAAGAGCTGCATCCTTTACGTACAAAGCACCATGGATGAGCATACTCCATAAGGATGTGATACTCTATCACACAGTACACACAAAGCCTTCATTTTCTGGTTTAAAGAAGTCTGGAAAATATGATGAGCTACACTAGAATGAAGTGAATGGCATTGCTATTTTGCACCACTGATTGAAAGCCATTATTCATCAATTTTGTTCAATCTGCCAAACTTCTGTGAAACTCTTTAACAGAAGCATCACTGTTATATGAGAAGAGTAAGGCTATTATCTTAACAAAGCTTTTGTAGTTGCCATCAATGTACAAACCTTGAATTTTTATCTTCATTAACTTAGGGGCATGCAATGTAGGCTTTCTGTGCCTTCGAAGAGTCTGACTTTTCTTGTGAATGAGTACCCATGCCATAATAATTAGAACAAGATCATGACTCTTGAGTAGTGCTTTTGAAGGGTTGCCATTAAATGAGCTTTTTATTTCTGGTCCACACAGCACAACACAAAATGAGCTTGATGCTGGTGGTAATTATCTAGTGAACTTAGTCATTGTAGAAAGTTGGGCTCGAAATTTATATTGAAATAACCCCTGTTATCTTTGTGACCGGTTACCTAAGAATATAAATGCTTATTTTCACCAAATTAATTATAAACAAAATACTTTTTATCAAAGTGAACTTTAAAGGCGTTATGATAGAGATCAAAATAGTGCTTCCTTTTGGGAGGGACATTGACAAGGGGCATGAGAGAACCTTCTGCAGTGATAGTGGTAAGTAGTATTCTGTAATTAGATGTGGGTTGTGGTTATACAACTAGGTGTTGTGTTGGGCACTTAAAATTAGAGCCCTTTATACATCCCATTCTATGTATTTTCTTCTACAATTAAAAAAACGAAAAATTAGAATTAGAAAAAAGCATCACGAAATCAACTATTTTAAACTCTACTACGTAAGGTAATATTTGGTGTTATAAAGATGTAAAAGAGTCACTGATATTTAAGAGTTTATAATCTAGAATATAAGTTAAAAGATGTGGATGCCCACTAAGATTTTTAAGTATATCAGAAATATATTATGGCATACATTTGTAATATTTGAAAGGTTAAAGTTTTATGTAAAAGTCTCATGTTGATTAGATATGGATTTGTCATTACGTTCTTGATTAGATTCATATGTGAGATTATAACTTCTACTTGCATGTACAAAAATTAAGGTCATTTGTGGGGCATAGGTAAATGCGTTAGCCATGTAGTGTTTATGCTTTTAGTGATACCCTTGTTAGAATCATTAACAGCAAACTTTTACTTAGACCTCAAGAGAGATGATAATTTAGCACAGGTTCTATTTTCCTATCTTTAGGATAGGATCATATACCTTCTACACATGGTTGTTTTCCATTGGGTGCAACATGTGTAGTTAAAAAACAAAAACAAAACAAAAAACTTTATCAAAGGCCACACCAAAGTTACTTCACATTATTCAGGTACAAACATTCCTGTTTTCTTAGTTGAAGTTTTCCTCCAACAGTGTGAAGAATTATGTATTTTTTCTGTCTTGTTTTGTTTTTTTTTCCCCATAAAGATTTTGTTTAACCTTGACTGTGTAACACTTCTCAGGTTTTTCTGACCTTCCTTACTCATGCATATATATTGCTCTTACCTATCAATTGTGAGCTTTGTGAAAGACATAATCACATCTTTATATTCTCAAAAGGATGTAGTACGATGCCTTAAATTTAATAACCAGTTGAAAACTATTTGTCTCAAAGTCAGGTGCTTTGAGTTAATACTTACTTTAACACTTTTAAAGTAGGATTTTCTTAATAATTCTTCCAGGTATATGGAAAGAGAAATAATAGCTGTCACATAACTGAGCTGGTACTTGCCACTAGTAACCCTTAGTTTACAGTCCTTTGATCCCAGGGACAGACAAGAAAGGTGAGATTATTTGCCTACTTTTTCCTTTCTGCCAAACCCTCGAAGTGGTTTTTCACAGACTGCCTTTCCCCAACAACTGCCTTCTTCCCCACCCCCACTTTAGTCTTAGCAAATGTCTTTGCTTCCTACCTCATAGAATTGGGAAAAAAAACAAAACAAAAACAAAAGTCACTAGACCTGAATGCTTTAATCTTTACTCTTCTATGATAAATGTATTTCCATCCAAATCCAGACTTAGTATTTCCCACCCCTATCTATGGAAAAAAATCCCTCCTTTGATTAAAACTATTCCTTCCACCCCTGTCTTCTCTGAGACTTTCTTCCCATAGTTACCTATTCTTTCCAGTATCTTCAATACCCCTTTTCCTCCTTGCATAAATGTGGTCATGCTCTGTCCTCAAACATAAAATTGCTCCCAAGTTAGGCTTCTCTCTGTAATTTATCACCCATGCTTCTACAACAAATAGTCTTAAACCAGGGATGGACAAACTTTCTCTTAAAGTGTAGACAGTGAATATTTTAAAGGCCTTTGCAGGGCAGAGTTGCTGCACCTACTCAACTCAGTAGTTGCGGCATGGTTATTTTTCCTCCTCTCTTATTCTACACTGCCACCCAGTTCCAACTATTTTCTCTACCTGATTATTATAGTATTCTCCCTGAATCCTTTATCTCTTTGAATAGATTTTTCATTGTCCAATATCTTCCTCTTCAGTTTTTACTTCTTAACATTACCAGTGATATTTTTGCAAATTATTAACATTATGTAAATCCATGCTTAGAATTAGTTAATGGATTGTCCTTGAGAATGAAATACTAACTCAGTCCTCAATCCAATTTGGGGGGGCGGGGGGAGGTGTGGAGAAAGGTTGACACTTTCTGATCTTATCCCTTTTACCTCTTTAATCTGTTCTCCAAACTGTAGACAGAATAACCTTTCTAAAAAGTACTTCAGCCTATGCCAGTCTCCAATATCTACCTATGTCTTATTGGGACCATTCTAATTTGGCCCTGCTTCTCTCTCAAGCTCATTCCTTTATCTTTCTAGCACTTTCTGCTGCTATATTTGCATTTCCTCAGAACCAGGGTTTTACCACCACTCATAGATTTCTAGGTTCCATTTCCCTGACTGCCTTATCTCAGGGTCTTTGCATAAACCCCTTACTCTGCTTGGATTATTCCTTCTTCCTTTTCTCTAACCTACCTCTTCTCCCTCACTGACCACATCCTACTCTTTCTTCTCAGAAGCTTTCCCTGAACTATCAAAACTATTATGTATACCTCTTACATATTCTTATATCACCCTTCAGTTTCCTTTGTCATCTATATTGTAAGCATCAGCTTATTTGTCTACATACGTCTCTGGACATTAAGTTCCATGAGGACAAAAGCTATGACTTACCTTAATTACATAGCCAGGGCCTATTACATAGTAACTAATTAACATATGTATAAAATAAATGAATAAATGAATGAATAATTACAGTGTTGATGATGAGAAATAATTGCAGTGTTGATGAGAGATAATAAAACACCATAAATATTTCAGGAAGAAGCTGTCTTCAAACTGCCTTTTCTCTTGATAGAATAAAAGATTATCTAGATTGAGTTAACAAACATGAACTATTTAATGACTATTGAACTCTGTATAGAATTTATAAATATATTTCAAGCACTTTGTAGCTCAAAATGTATTTTACAGTGTAGCTTTTTTTTTCGTGTAATTTTATATTGTTTTTAGAATCATCTTCACTATCTTCCCAATTTTCCTTATGGATTTGTCAATAGTTGTTTGAATTTTTCTATGTAGAGGCATCTGGACAGTTTAAAAATACAGAAGAATCTTCCTAGAATGGAAAAAAGATATGAAAAGGAAATGGAAAAGATTCACAAAGAAATAGAGAATTCAGAATTCATGTAGTGTCATGACTCAGTTGAAAGATTTAACATCAAAACCAAAAAACTGGGGTTGATACAGTTTTTTATTTTTTGTACAATTATTTGAATGTCATCAGAGTATATTAAAGAAAATTAGAAAATACAGCAGTGCAGACTCTATTTATTGGATACTTTTAAGGTGAGAACAACAAAGCAGACATGTGTATTGCTATAAACTTATTTCAATACCAGGGAAGTCAGTTAAATGTTACTTAATTTTTATAAGTCTTTTAATGAAGTTAATTCTAAAAGCCACCATGTCTGTGTCTCTGAAATTTCTTTTGGCCAACAAATGTGCAAAGATAAAAAGAAGGCATAGATTCCCTCTGCTACACATCAAGTATGAAGTTAAATACATATACACAGGCACATAAGCACTCCCGTAAAGAGCTTTTACTGTTTAGTTTCAAGGAACATGCTGCTCACTTTTTTCTACTTGGGAAATAGTTACAATATATCTTCCTTGCTTTTTATAGACTTGACGTATTTGAAAATAAGCATTCTGCTTTGCTTTTCTACCCTGGTCTTCTTTTTAGTTTTCAATTCATTTTCTCCTCATTTCTGAGAGCAACAGTGCTAAATGAGAGTAGATTATAAGTACGTCAGTAAAACATGCACACACAGATTGAAAAGGTTCGTCATCTATATGCATGATTAGCTGACTAAAAAAGTTACCAGTCACCGGTTAAGGCTCTAAAATAAAAGGGAACAATTCACTGATCTAGAAAGGCATTTAGGTGATCCGTATTTTCTCTACTGTCTCATTTAATGTTTTAGGATGACATGGCAATGAGAATAGTAGAAGGGGAAAAAATGTAGTCTAGGGTGACAGGATAATCAGTGTGCTGTGTGTCAGGAAGTCTGCTTCAGAGACTGGCTTTCATAATGTTGAGGAAGGAATATATAATTATAGTCATCTGAGTATCCAAAAATACCAAACCCATGACAACAAGCACATATTATGTCTAACCAGGTATCCTATGAATTAGTAGACGACAATAGTGTTGATTTACCAAGCTGAATCCTGTATTAACTATCTGTTAGAGAATATTTTATTTATTAGAATGGTAACATGCAGATTTAGATTGTTCCTTTCTGGAGTCTTAGATAAGTTCTAATGTTTCCTGCATGTGTAATATAGGAACATTCCATAGCATGAAAAGATAAGAAGGAATGACTGCTTAGGGAGGCTTCAACTGAAGCGAAAAATGGCGCTCTGGCAAGCAAAGAGAAAAACATTTAAATAGATGGTAAAGATAAAAATAGGGAAATGAAAAAACTAACACAAGCAATGAATTCATGTAAGAGAAAAAGTCTTGGCCTGAGGTTAGAGGATAGTGGTATTTTATAGTAAAGTAACTGAAGTTTCAGAATAACCTAAGGAACCAAACACATGGCTGAGGATGTGATGTAAGTGATCGTCCATGCACACAACCAAATCCTAGAAGGGTAATCCAGATGGCCAAAATCTTTTATTATCCAATGGAAATAAATGAATACTATATATCTGGATGCGGATGGCAATTTAAGCACAGAGTTCCTGTTAATTAACTTTATATTTAGATTTTGTTTTGGTCAGAGGAGGGTTTGTCCATATTTATTTACTTGTTTCTTTACTTATTTTAGGGAAGCTTTATGCCCAACATGGGGCTTGAACTCGTGACCCTGAGATCAAAAGTAGCATGCTCTACCGACTGACTGAGCCAGCCAGGTGCCCCAGGTTTGTCCATATTTTAGAAAGTCTCAAGTATACTGGGAGAAAGAGAATATCATAGGAAACTTCTTCTCCGGGGGATGTCTATAACCACCTCTGCTGATTATAGAAGATACTTTATTTCTCAAAACAGCATGATCTGTGAGAAGCACCTACAAGAAGATTCCAACAATTTCTAGTTTGCTTTAGAACATCTGTCATGACTTTGGGTGAAACTTCACATATATTCTCTGCCTACATTTTACTTCTGGGCAGGAGCCAGACTCTCTGCTATGATGCCTTTAACCTACATTGGACATATATTAATGTCTGCAGTCATTAATTGAATTCCTCACTTACTAGATGTGAGTTGAAGCAGGTATAGCACATTCGTCTCTCTGAGTAGAGGAGTTGATGGGGATTATAACAGAGATTTCTCCAAAAATAATCTCACAGCATCTCCTCTTTCACCTTACACTTGAACTGGCTGAGAGGTATGTCAACTATGGACTGGTTTTTGCCATTTCTTTGGTAAATTCTGTAGTTGGGTCGAATATCTTTGATAAGAGCATCTTCCTCATATTGGATGAAATTACAATAATAATTATAAAGCAGTTCGGCTGGGTATAGAATTACTAGATGAAAATAATAATCCTTGAGAATTATTATCTTTTAACATATGCTTGAAAATTAATAATTCTTGAGAAATTTGAATCAGTTGCTTTTATTCATTTTTATCTAACTTCCAATCTTGTCATTAGGCCCTTGCCACATTACAGAGCCAGTATGATTATTATTTTGTATTTATCTTTCCTTATATTTCTTATTTTATAAGCTTTTAAACTTATTTCCTTTGTAGTTCCTTAAGCTAAATATTATGTTCCTTAGTAGGGGTAATGTTTTCCTTTTTTACTTTCAGCTTGAAATTTAATTATGGAATTTTATTTATCATTTATCATTCTCTCCCTTGTATTTACTTTTCTTTTCAGAAAGACTATTAATTGAATGTAAAGACTTAAAGATCAAATGCTATAATTTTCTTTTCTCTATCTCCTTGTCTTTTTGTTCTAATTTTTAGGTTCTTTCTTCCTTTTTCTTTTTAAGATTTATTTATTTATTTTTGATGGGGAGGGGAGAAGGGGCAAAAGGAGGGAGAGAGAAGGGAGTAGACTCTCTGCTGAGTAAGGAGCCGGACACAGGGCTCGATGGGGTTCAACACCAGGCTTTGATCTCACGAACCTAAGATCATGACTCTGAGATCATGACCTGAGCTGAAATCAAGTCAGTCACTTAACTGAGCCACACAGGTGGCCTTCTAGATGATTTCTTCCAACTTATCTTCCCATCTTCTAAGCTTTAAAAGTTTGCTCCCATGTTCTTTTTATTTATTTTTTAATTTCAGAATACTTTCTCAGTCTCTGAATATTTTTTTTCTTCTTTTTTTTAATGGATTCACATTGGTTTTTTTTCTATGGGAATTGTTTTTTTGACTTTGTTCTCTACATTTTTCTCTGTCTCCTAAATTTTTATTTTTAAATTTTTGTTTATTCTATGTATTGTTCTTCACATTAAAGGCTTTTCTCAATTGTCTGATCGCTGTTGACTATTACCATTCATTTGGCAGTAAGACACTTCAAAATTTGTTTGGAAATCCCATCTATGGGTGGAGTTTACACATTGGTTTTCTTCCCTGTAGGATAACTGGGCATCAGAGGGTCAGAATAGAATATTCTGGACTTTAATTATTATTTGATAGCCAAAATGAAAAATGGTGTTGAGAATCTTACTCAAGAATATAGATTTTTCACTTACTATCTCTCTTTTAGGCCTCATTCCTAACTTTTATTTATACCTCATTCTTGGACATCTTCTGGTTACTTTCTTCATGGAGTAATCCTCTCATATAATCCCTTACTGTGATAGCGTGGAACAAAATTTTCAGCCAATCCTTTTTTTCATCCACATTCCATACACCTACTATGTTCTACACATAATTTTTGAATGTTTCTGGATTCTTCAGCCCCCCCAAAATTTCCTGATTCTCATTAACTTCTTTCTATGCAACAGAGACTATTTCAGCTTTCCATGTACTGCTAAATTAGTTCATTTTCTTTGGAACATTTGCCATTGCCTTTCATTAGCAGGTAGCTTTCCTATTTTTCTTGTCCTTGAATGTATATCATTTTCACCTCTAATATGTTTAGGAGGTAGTTTAGTGGAGGAGGGAGGAGGTAGAACAGAGATCAATGTGTGTTCTGAATCCATCATATATCTGGGCAAAACTCATCTGTATTAGTTTTCTAGGGCCGCCATAACAAAATATCAGACTGGGTGGCTCAAGCAACAGAAATTTATTTCCTCACTATTCTAGAGGCTAGAAGTCTGAGATAAAGGTGTCATCAGGGTTGGTTTCTTCTGAGATCTCTGTCCTTTGCTTGCAGATGGCCATCTTCTCCTTCCTGTCTTCACATGGTCTTTTCTCTCTGTGTGTCTGTGTCCTAATCTCCTTTTCTTATAACCACTTGTATTGGATTAGGGCCAACCCTAATGACTCCTTTTACTTTAATTACCTCGTTAAGAATCCTATCTTCAAATATAATCACATTCTGAGGGACAGTGGGCTAGCACTTTGATATATGAACTTTGGGAGACAAAATTCTGCTCTTAACACCATGTACGGTAGAATTAAGAATGATCAAAAAAAAGGGGGGGGGGCAAGAGAATGTTACCAGGATGTGTTAAGACTTTTGGCAACAGATACCAGTACCACAGAGAGGCAATCAGAAGGTCAAGACACACAGGTTGGACAGAGCCACAAAAGAATATGATCTTGGGGGATGGACTATATGTGAGTAATCTTATGCATGTACAAAGCACAGCACTAAAAGTTCTTGAAAAGGAAAAATTGGAGCCAGAGACATCTGAGTGCAAATAGTCAAGGTTAATCCCATAAGCAAAAATATAGCATTACAGTAGTAATACAGGTGAATAGAGAATGCCCCAAAGGACTCATTTATGGATTTATAGAACAGTAATCACTGGAGAATAAGAATAAGGTTAGAGCAGAAGGAAGACTGACTTGATTTTGTCATGGAGGATTTGTTTTATAGCTGCTTACATTTTCAACAACCAACAAAACTGAGTCTATAAGAAGATTTTTTAGTGACTCTAAAGTTAAGAAAGGCATGGAGGACTATTATATCAGTTACCCTAAGTAGTTGATATTATAAAACACTCTTTAATTGTATTAAGTTTGCAGTGGTGGCTCCCTAAATAGATTTAGGTTAAGGGGTAGCATATTGAATCTTCTTAAGTATAATATGCCACCACAGTCCTAACTTTTGTTAGAATATTTTTTTCTTTTTTGGCTTGTCTCCAATTGATGAATCATATCATTGTTTATTAGAGGAAAACAAATGTTCTATGTCTGTGGTAAGTCATAATCTATTTCTATAGCAGCACCAGCTGCATATGCCTTCCAGTCATTAAAATGATGCTTAGCCAATGCAGTATAAACTATAATTCCATTATTCTATTTCTCTAAAATAAGGACTAACAACACAGAATACACACCTTTTCTTTGCTACCACCTGCAATATCTTACTTCATGTTAAGAAAAAAAAGGAAGGAAGGAAGGAAGGAAGGAAGGAAGGAAGGAAGGAAGGAAGGAAGGAAGGAAGGAAGGAATGCTTATTAAAATGTACTAAAGAACCTAATGGGCAGTGAGATGCTTATGTGAGTATCAGAGTTGACAAGTAAATGTAGTGAAGGCTGCCAGAAATCAGTTACAATTACTTAATGAAGATTTTGATTGTCTGCTATGGATAAACCTGTAAAATTGCACAAGGTGCCTTAGGAGACCAAATGCTGGCCCTTTCATTAATCAGAAGAATGCCCAAGTCTAAATATTGACTGGTGATTTGCTTTCCTCTCTTGGAGGATCTCAGGAGAATGGCTCTATAAAGAAAGAAAGCCAAATTCACAAAATCTGGGGCTTGGAGTAAACATGAAATTAGAATGCAGTCCTTTCTGAGTATAAAAAATCAATCCTTGTGCTAAAAATGAATTATCTGTCTGCTGTAAAAGTAAAATGTCAAGACTTAGACTTAGCTTTTTTATACATTTGCCATTAATTACACTTTTATGATATATTTGCTCTGACCTCCTAGTCATTCAGTTAAAATTTGGAAAGTAATACTTACCAAGGTTAAATCAATTCTGGTTATATTTTTTCATGTATATGTCATGCATATTTCATAATTTTAAGCTATACAAATATTTGTATTATGCATCCTCAAATAGCATTCCAAATGAATATATATTTGAAGTGTTGAAGCTATTTTGCCTGCATGAAAATACATGTAAATATTCAATAAATTATAAGCACTTCCTCAAATTTATATTAAATGGAAAGTCATGATACAATGAGTTAAAGATTTCAGTAGCTGAATATATTTTTCATTCAGAACTTAAGATGATACTGACATCGTGTTTTTTAAACTTTTTAAATACATTTTTTGGGACGCCTGGGTGGCTCAGTCGGTTAAGTATCTGCCTTTCGGTCAGGTCATGATCCCAGAGTCCTGGGATCGAGTCCCACATGGGGCTCCTTGCTCAGCGGGGAACCTGCTTCTCCTTCTGCCTGCCACTCCCCCTGCTTGTGCTCGCTCTCTCTCTCTCCTTCTCTCTCTGACAAATAAATAAATAAAATCTTTAAAAAAATACATTTTTTGTCAAGGACAGGACAGTTTTCCTTGCTTATTGAATATTCATTGACATTTGTGGAATTGGAAGTAGAACTTACCATTCACTGTCAATCAAAATTTGTTTGTTGTATATTATTGTTATAAAACTTCTATTGATGTTGAACAAATTACTACATGTAGATACTCTTATAAAAAGTAAATAAAAGCAAGACGTTTAAAATGAAACTTTGAATTCAAAATTGTTTCAGGCTACTAGAATATAAGATAGCCTGAGAAATTCACCTGAAAAGACTCTTAGAATAGAAGCAAAGATTCTACAGCTCAAAGGGCAGAAAGATACTTTACCTTGTGCATTCTCAGATTCAAAGCAAACTTATAAAATTTGTCTTCTGTAGTCTTTATACTATGACTCTTCTTTCATGACAATATTTTGGCAGTTACAAAACAATTATTCAAAAACTTTAGCAAGCAGACGGCTCACTAAAAATCTTGGTCTGGGTTCTACCCCAAACATATGTAATTGAAATCAATAACATGTTGGGAAGGAGGAGAAGGAAAGGCAGCAAGCTTTAATATATTTAACTAGATAGCTCTGAAACGTACTAGAGTTTGAGATTCATTGTTCAGACACTCTGATCTTTCTTCTTTTTCCTTTATCATACCTGATATCCAAGGATCACCCTAAGATCCCTGATAATTCATTGCCTTCCAGAATGCTGTTACTTTGCCTCCTATGTGATTGGTATTTACTCCTTGCACCTCATGCCTTAAATTCAACATCATGGTTTCCTCAAATCAACAGTTACCTAATCCTCTAAACTCATAACCTAGAGGACCCTTTCTCAGTTCTGACTCACTTCCAGTGTCTTAAAAGAATATTTTTCTGCCCATGGAATAATCCAATGTGGCAATTAATTGGTGGACAATTCGGACTGGAAGGAATAGGAAAGAAGTTTTATTTTAAGCCATCAGATAATACATTTTAGGTATCTTAGATAGTGTGGTTTATTTCAAATATTATAAGGTAATATTTATTCTGCCTATCTTAGCTCCATTTTATTTCAGACACCCTAGAATCTCTCTTTAGGTGTAAAGAAACATGTTCAAAGAAAAATAAGAATTCTACAGTAGAAATTTATAGATTTTATAAGACAAATGGGTTTATAAAATAATGGTAATTACCTACATCATGAAATTGGGTTTTTTTGTTTGTTTTTTTACTTCCTGGAGTCTCAGCACCTAGATAATGTCATGTTTTATGTATTAAACAGGTTCTTTACTGTGGAAATTCTCAAGAAAATTTTAATACCCTAATGTAGGGTATAGGGTATGCATCATTTTCTAAATATATCTGAGCAGACTGCAGAATTTGGACCACTTATTTGGAAAAATACATTCTAGAAAAGGCCTTATATAAATCTTCTATCACTGATAGGTATTACTTGCTCCGGATAGTCCAAAAAATATCACTCTGAAATGAAAACTGAGGTAATCAACCTAGGGTTAAGGAGAAACACAGTTTGCTTATGTCTCTTGTCTCTATTCCATTTATAATCAATAGATTTCAAAACTTGACTGGTACAATGTAATTTCGGAAATCAAATAGCATTTAAACAATGGAGATTTGGAGAATATAAATTTTGTTAATTGAAATTTTTATTTTCATTCCAGTCAATTAACATACAGTGTTATATTAATTTCATGTGTACAATATTGTAATTCAGCACTCCCATACATCACCCTGTACTTATCATGACAAGTTCAGTCCTTATTCCCATCACCTAATTAACCCCTTCCCCATCCCCTCTCCTCTGGTAACTGTCACCTTGTTTTCTATAATTAAGAGTCTGTTTCTTGCTTTATCTCCTCTCTCTCTTTATTTTTTTTTTTCTCTTTGCTTGTTTTGTTTCTTTAATTCCACATGTGTATGAAATCATATGGTATTTGTCTTTCTCTGACTGACTTATTTCACTTAGCATTATACTGTCTAGCTCCATCCAAGCCATTGCAAATGGCAAGATTTTGAGAATATGACTTTCAATATTTATTGATCACTGTGTTTCAGTGTTAAATCTTCACAAAAGGAAGAGAATCCTGTTGCCCTATCACTGCCTAATGAAAATCCCTGACGCTAGTTCAAATTATTTTGTGCTGATCCTCATTTAACAGTAATTTGGTAGCTTCCAATTTAATTTATCTGGAATGCTCTGTGGTGAATATTGGTCAATTTATCACATTTCTGTTACTCTTTTACAGGACACATAAGAGGAATGTATTTTTCTGCCTTCTTGAAGTAAGGCATAGTTATGTGATGTTTTGGCGAATGATATGTGAGACATTATGTGTCATTTCTGGACCAGAACTTAAAGAAATGATACATAGGTTGTCATATCCCTTCCTCCTGCCATAAACTAGCAACTTTCCAGATAATGCAGGTTCTGCAGGTCTGTTTCCCTAACATGAATAACAAATACACCTTTATTGGTTAAGTTACTGAAATTTTAAGCTTACTTTTAACCGCAGCATAACAGAACCTATCCTGACTAATACATTTTGATATTGCAAAAAGGTATTCCTAAAAGTTGCTGAAATCGGGGAGCCTGGGTGGCTCAGTCGTTAAGCGTCTGCCTTCGGCTCAGGTCATGATCCCAGGGTCCTGGGATCGAGCCCCGCATCAGGCTCTCTGCTCGGCCGGGAGCCTGCTTCTCCCTCTCCCACTCCCCCTGCTTGTGTTCCCTCTCTTGCTGTCTCTCTCTCTCTGTCAAATAAATAAAATAAAATCTTTAAAAAAAAAAAAGTTGCTGAAATTTATGTGGTCCTACCATTGCATTATTCATGCACCCATTAGGTGAAGTGATAAAATCAGCTTTCTGAACTTCCAACCTAAGTACTAGACTCCGAAATTAGTTAAAATTCTAGCAAATTACAGAAATCTGAACAGCCAAACATCAGGCTTTCCTAGTTAATTATTATCCTAGTTAGTTAAATGTTTTCCATACATACAGCCATTTTCAAATTACACAGCCATTCAACATACATTATGCATTTTGTACTAGTCTTTGTAATGGGAGGTGCCCTATAGTGCTGAATAATCTAGAGCAGTAATTTTCAAGCATTTTGTTCTTGACTCTACTTTTAAAAATTATTGAACACTCCGAAGAGCTTTATATGTGAGGTATTGCAGCAAATACATAATACATTCAAAATTAAAACTGAAAACACTAATTAATATTTTATTTTGAGATAACTATAGAATCACATGCAGTTTTAAGAAATAATATCAAAAGATCTATGTATCCTTCCCCCATTTTTCTCTGATGGTAGCAGATGGTTGCAAAACGATAGTACAATATCACACCCAGGATATGGACATTAATACAGTCAAGATATAGAGCACTTCCATCAGCACAAGGATCCCTCTTACGTCCTTTTATGGCCACATCCACTCTCCACCTACCCACCCCCTCCACTTCAATCCCTGAAAACCATTAACCTGTTCTCTATTTCTGTAATTTCGACTTTTTAAAAATGTTATATAAGTGGAATTATACAATATGCAAAATGGAGACTGGCTTTTTTCACTCAGCATAATTCTCTAAAGACTCATTCAGGTTGTCATATTATCAAGAATTCTCTTGTTATTTTTTATTTTGTTAAGCTATGTGATTGTGCCACAGTTTATTTAACCATTCACCTACTAACAGACATTTTTGTTTTTCTCAGTATTGGTCCATTGTGAATAAAGTTGCTATGAACATTCAGATACAGGTTTTCATGTGAACATAAGTTTTCATTTCTCTGGAGTAAATGTCCAGGAGTGGAAATTGCTGGATCATATGATAATTGCATGACTTTTTAAAAGTTTTTTTTTTTTTTTTTTTTTAAAGAAACTGCTACAGTGTTTTCCAGAGAGGCTAGATAATTGTATATTCCCACTAGCAATATGTAAGTGATCCAGTTTCTCTGCACCTTCTCATTATTTAGCCATTCTGGTAGGTATGTAGTGATATTGTGCTTTAAATTTTTATTTTTTCTAGTGACTGATGACATTGAATTTCTTTTTATGTGTTTATTTGCCACCTGAATTACCTCTTCAGTGAAATATTTCATCATGTGTTTTCCCCATTTTCTAATTGAATTATTTGGGTTTATTTTTACCATTGAGTTAGAGAGTTCTTCATATATTCTATATACAATTCTCTGTTATATATATAGTTTGAAATATTTTCTCCTAGTCTGTATCTTGCCTTACATTTCTGTTAACAAGGATTTTGCATAAAAAAGCTTTTAATTTTGATGAGGTTGAATTTATCATTTTTTCCTTCTATCAATTATGCTTTTTTTTTTTTACCCACCCCTCCCCAACCAGGGTCCTGAGATTTCTCTCCCAGGTGTTTTCTAAAAGTCTTGCTGTTTTGTTTTCCATTTAAATCTGAGACCCATTTGAGTTACTTTTTATATAAGAGGTCAATATTTATAGGCTGATGTCCATACTTTCAGTCTATAGATATCTGATTGCTCTAGGACTCTGTTGGAAAGGCTGTCTTTCCTCCATGGAATTGCTTTTGCAAATTTGTAAAAAATCAGTTGGATATGTCTGTGGGTCTCCTTCTGGGTCCCCTATTCTGTTCCATTGATTTATGTATCTGTCTTTCCACCAATGCTACATAGTCTTACAGCCCTCCACCAATGCCTCTCATTTTATTTTTTTTCAAAATTATTTTATCCATTTTAGTTCATTTGAATTTTCATACAAATTTTCAAATAATCTCATCTATATATACAAAAAAAAAAAAATCTTCCTGGGATTTCAAGTAGGAATTGTGTTAAGCTTGTATATCATCTTGAGTAGAATTGGTTACTGTGTTGTCTTCAGATCCATGGACACAGTAGGTCTCTCCCTGTATTTAGATTTGCTGTGATTCTTGCATTAGTATTTTATAATTTTCAGCATATAAATCCTATGCATGTTTTGTTATATATATCTGAGTATTTTGCTTTTTGAGTGATTATAATTGGTCTTACATATTTTTTAAGTGTTAGTAATGTTCATTATTAGGATATAAAAATACAACCAACTGGGGCACCTGGGTGGCTCAGTCAGTTAAGTGTCTTACTCTTGTTTTTGGCTCAGGTCATGATCTCATGGGTTCTGGGATTGAGCCCCACGTTGTTCTTCATGCTCAGTGAGGAGTCTGCTTGAAGATTCTCTCCCTCTGCCCCTCCCCCCACTTGTGCACTTTCTCTTTTCTCTCTCTCTCTCAAATAAATCTTTTAAGAAATTATTTGAAAAATTTTAAAAGAAATAACCAACCCTTATATGTCTATTGTATATCTTATGACCTTGATGAACTCATTTATTAATTGTTCTTCTTCTAGATTCTTTGGATTATTTTATATCAACAATTATGTGAAAGGATTGTTTGTTTCTTCATTTTTTACCTATACACATTTTCTCTTGCCTTATTGTACTAGCTTAGCCTTATAGTGTTATTTTGAGTAAGAGTGGACATCCTTGTGTTATTCCTGATTATAGAAGGAAAACATTCAGTCTTTCACCATTAAGAACAATATTAACTATACACTTCTTTTTGTAAATGCTCTTTTTTTGTTTATTATACTCTATGATTTCTGAGAGGGTTTTTTTTAATTATGAAGGAATACTGAATTTTCTCAAATGTTTTTTTCTTTGCCAATTTATAGGATATATATCATATTGATGTGATCTTTTTTCTTAATGTTTAACCTATTATATGGTGGGTTACATTGATTGATTTGCTAACATTGAACTATCCTTGCATCCTTGGCGTAAATTATTTTGGTTATGGTATATAATTATTTTTCAAATATTGCTGAATTATATTTGCAAGTATTTGGGTTAAGAATGTTTGTGTCCAAAAGCAAAAATAAAAATAGACTATGTTAAAATAAAAAGCTTCTGCACAGCAAAGGAAACAGCCAACAAAACTAAAAGACAACCCACTGAATGGGGGAAGATATTTGCAAATGGCATCTCTGATAAAGGGTTAGTATCCAAAATATATGAAGAACTTATACAACTCAACACCCAAAAATCAAATAATCCAATTAAAAATGAGAAGAAGACATACAGGTAGATGTCCAACAGACACATGAAAAGATGCTCAGCATCACTCATCATCAGGGAAATGCAAATCAAACCTACCATGAGATATCACCTTACAACTGTCAGAGTGGCTAAAATCAAAAACACAAGAAACAACAAATTTTGACAAGGATGTGGAGACAAAGGAACCCTTGTGTACTGTTGGTGGGAGTGCAAACTGGCAGCACCATTGTGGAAAATAGTCTCACCATTCCACAGAAAAGCTAAAAATAGAACTACTCTATGATCCAGTCATACTACTGGGTATTTACCCAAAAAATACAAAAACAGTAGTTCAGAGAGATATAGGCACCCCTGTATTTATGTAGCATTATTTATAATAGCCAAACTGGAAGTAACCCAAATGTCCATTGGTAGATAAATGGATAAAGAAGAAGTGATTTATATATACAGATATATATAAAGAGAGAGAGAGAGAGATGTGTGTGTACATGTGTATCTATATGTATACACATACATACACACACAATGGAATATTATTCAGCCAAGAAAAAAGAATGAAATCTTGCCATTTGCAACAACATGGATAAATCTAGAGAATATAATGCTAAGCAAAATAAGTCAGAGAAAGACAAATACCATATGATTTTATTCTTATATGAAATTTAAGAAACAAAACAAAGGGAGAAAAAGAGAAAAATAAACTGAAAAACAGACTCTTAACTAGAGAGAACAGATGGTTACTACAGGGGAGGTGGATGGAGAGATGGGTGAAATAGGTGAAAGGGATTAAGTGTATAGTGATATAAATGAGCACCGAGTAATACAAGGAACCATTGAATAGGTATATTTTACCCCTGAAACTAATATAACACTGTATGTTAACTACATTGGAATTAAAATTTTAAAAAATAAATTTTTAAAAAAGAACTGTTATGTTCATATCTTCAAGTAATATTGATTAGTAGTTTTGCCTATTTATACTGATTTTGTCTGATTTTGGTATTAGGATAATAGTGGTTTCATAAAATAAATTTAGAAATGTTTCTTACTCTTCTATTTTTAGGAAGACATTGTGTAGAATACATGTTAATTCTTCTTTAAGTATTTTGTAGAATTCTCCAGGCAAACTATCTGAGCCTAAAAATTTGTGTTTGGGAGTTTTTCATTATTAACTCAATTTCCTTAATCATTAAAGGACTATTAAAATGATCTACTTTATATTGAGTGACTTTTGGTATTTTGTGGTTTTTGAGGTAATGGTCAATTCATCTTAATTGTCTAATTTATGGGTATAGAGTTTTTTGTTTTGGGTTTGTTTTTTTTTTTTTGGTAATAATCTCTTTACGATGTCTGCAAGGTTTGTAGTTACACTCTGTTCTATTGTGACATTGTTAATTTGTGTCTTCTCTGCTTTTTTTCTTGTCAGGCTTGTAGAGGCTTATCAATTTTATGCAACTTTTTGAAGAACCAGTTATTCGTTTGTTGTTTTTTTTTAAGATTTTATTTACTTATTTGACAGAGAGAGACACATACACACAGCGAGAGAGGGAACACAAGCAGGGGGAGCGGGAGAGGGAGAAGCAGGCTTCCCGCGGAACAAGGAGCCTGATGCAGGGCTCGATCCCAGAACCCTGGGATCATGACCCGAGCCAAAGGCAGACGCTTAACGACTGAGCCACCCAAGCGCCCCCCAGTTATTCGTTTTATTGATTTTTATGTTGTCTATTTTCAATTTCACTGATTTCTGCTCTTATTATTCTTTCTATTTTCTATGGATTTATATTGTTATATTGTTCCTTTTTTTTTTTTTTTGGTCTAGAATCTTGAAATAGGAAACTAGATTGCTGATTTGAGACTCTTCATCTTTTGTTACTTATATCAAGTTTCTCTCTCAGTACTGCTTAGCTATGATACTACTCCCAAACTTGACAACTAGTAGTTTTTTAATGGTAGTCACAATGTGGAATTTGATAGCATTTCAATGAACTTTTTATACAGTCACATTAAAATCAAAGTATCTATCTAGCATGCACTCTGAATAGTTATTTTTTTCCCATGCATAATTTTGTAGAATTTTTGCATTGGTCATTTGTCAAATACTGTTTTGCTGAGTTATGCAGATCTTCACTACTAACACATTTCCTTATACACTATCAATATTACATTCACTGATATTATAACTATATTAGAGTAACTTTAAGAATTGGGAAGCTTATCAAGCTAAGAGTGATGGATACAAGATTTTAAAATTCTGATTCTCACTTGAAAGTTCAAATACTATCACTAGCAACAGTTGCTATCATTTGTTTTCTTTGAAGTGAGAGGATCACTTTATTCATTTTTTAGAAAATGTTTTCCAAATATCCAAATCTGAATAACCATAATTCATCTGATGGCTATTCTTTAAGTCAAAAATGGCATTTCATGAGAAAAGTGGCAAGAGCAGCCAGAAACTCAAATCATATGGTATTTTTCCTAAAGAAACCACTGTATTCCAAAATACAGCAGAAGTACTTTACATATAACTTCACATTTTGACTACAGAATATTAAATAGATGGAATTCAACAAAATTAATAATTGTACTGTTATATCAAGGACATTATTAAGTGAATCTGGCAATATTCCCCCTCTATATGTGAAGTGGTAAAGAATACAGTGATTAATAATAGAATTTGTCTTCATTTGTAGTAAGAAATCAGCAGCTTTACATACCATTGCTTTACTCAGTTAATGCAAGTGTCAACAAAATGAAAAACCAAATAAAATCTAAATTATTTTATTTAAACTCTATGCCCAATTTGGGGCTCAAACTCATGATCCAGCGATCAAGAGTAGCACATTCTACTGACTAAGCCAGCCAGGTGCTCCTTTCTTAATTACTTTATGATAATATTGACATTTCCTATCTCGTGGAAGGGTTTTTGTGACCCCCTCAGGTCTAAAGATCACAACTTGAAAACCACTGATCAAAGAAGTATGGTACCCATACTATGAATCTTACAGTCTTAAAAGAAGACTTACTCTTTTTTCCCTCCCTCCTCCTTTTCCTTCTTTCCTTCTTTCTATATTTCTTTTTTCCTTCCTTTCTCCTTCCTTTTTTCCTTTCTTCCTCTTCTCTTCTCTCCTTTTCTTTTTTCTTTCTTTTCTTTTTTATTGAATCACTTACCTGTCTGGACTAAATAGCATTAGCATCCCCTGTACATCTCTGCTTAGCTTTTCGTATCTTAGGGTTTTTTAATTTTTTTTTCATCATTTATTTATTTATTTATTTATTTAAGATTCCACTTATTTGACAGAGAGAGACACAGCGAGAGAGGGAACACAGCAGCGGGAGTGGGAGAGGGAGAAGCAGGCTTCCCGCGGAGCGGGGAGCCCAATGTGGGGCTCGATTCCAGGACCCTGGGACCATGACCTGAGCCGAAGGCAGACGCTTAACCAACTGAGCCACCCAGGCGCCCCAGTAAAGTTGGTTTTCATGGCCTGCCACATATTAGTAGAACTATCTTGTGGAAGAAGCTGGGGAGAGAGAGCAGCTGCAAGCAAGAATGCCACATATTTTCACTGTAATTACCCAAAGTTCAGCAGTTTTTCCTGGATAAATCCATCTCAATTCGTTTTCTGCCTTCATTTGATTTCCTGAGCCCTTATATAGTTGTTTTTGAAAATCTTGGCCAGTTTTATTGTTATATTTTCTGACACTGACTTTACTGGAAATTTGTTCTGTTGTATTCTTTTTCCCAGTTTTTTTTTTTTTTATTGTAGTAAAATAGGCATAATATAAAAGTTACCATCTTAACTATTTTTAAGTTTACAATTCAGTGGTAGTGAACAACATTTACAATGTGGTGCTGAATCACCATTATCCATCTCCAGTACCCTTTCCTCTTGTAAAGCTCAACCTGTCCATTAAACAATAACTTTCCATTCCTTTACTCCCCTTAGCACATGGCAACCACCATTCCATTTTCTGCCTCTCTGATTTTGACTACTTGAAATACTCACATAAGTATTTCAAGTAGTCATTACATTATTTGCTTTTTGTGATTGGTTTATTTCATTCAATATAATGATTTCAAGGTTTATTATATTGTAGCATATGTCAGAATTTCCTTCCTTTTTAAATGATTAATATTATACTATATGTTTATGCTACATGTTGCTTATCCATTCATCCATCAATGGATACCTGGGTTGTTTCTACATTTTAGGTGTTTAGTGCTACTATGAACATGGGTGTATAAATACATCTTTGAAACTGCTTTCAGCACTTTTGAGGGTGTATATACTCCAAAGTGGAATTGCTAGAATAAATGGTAATTCTATTTTTAATTTTTTGAGGAACTGTCATACCCACCAAAAATGCACATAGGTTCAGATTTCTCCAAATCCCTGCAAACACTTATTTTCAGTTTTCTTTTCTTTCTTTCTTTTTTATTTTATTTTATTTTTTTATTGTAAGCAATCCATTGGTTGTGAGGTGGTAGGTCATTATTTGATTTGCATTTCCCTAATCATCAGCAATATTGAATATTTTTTCATCTGCTTATTAGGCTATTTGTATATATTCTTTGGAGAAATGCCTATTCAAGTCCTTTGCCCATTTTTGCTCATTGGAATCAGGATATTTGTTTTTGGTTGTTGAGTTATAGGAATTTTCTATATATTCTGAATATTAATCTCATCAGATACATAATTTCTGATTTTTTTTCATTCTGTGGGTCACCTTTATTATTTTGTTAATTGTGTCTTTTGATTTATAAAATTTTAAGTTTTTATGAAGTCCAATTTGTCTACTTTTTTCTTTGTTGCCTGTACTTTTGATGTCATATCCAAGTAATCATTGCCAAATATAATGTTGTGAAGCTTTTTCTCTCTGTTGTCTCTTAAGAGATTTGTAGTTTTATCTCTTTCATTTAGATCTTTGATCCATTTTGAGTAAATTTTTATATGTAGTGTTAGGTAAGACCCCAAATCATTAACATGTGGCTATCGAAATTTCCCAACACTAAGATACTGATCTTTCCCAACTAAATGGTCTTGTCACCCTTGTCAAAAATTATTTGATCATAGATAAGAGTTTATTTCTGGGCTCTCTATTTCATTTCATTACTTGATAGGTCTGTTTTATGCCAGGACAATAATGTTTTCTTTACTGTAGCTTATAGTAGTTTTGAAATCAGAATTATTAGTCCTCCAGCTTTGTTCTTCTTTTTCAAGATTGTTTTGGCTATTTGGGGTCCCTTGAGAATTAATATGAATTATAGAGTGGGTTTTTATGTTTCTGGAAAATAAAATGTCATTGGGATTTTGGAAGACACTGCATTTAATTTGTAAATCTCTTTGACTACTAATGGAATCTTAATACTATCAAGTCTTCAATTCCATAAATATGATATATGCTTCCATTTATTTATTTCCTCTTTAATTTCAGTCTGCAATATTTTGTAGTTTTCACTGTAAGAATATTTTACCTTCTTGGTCAAGTTTTTTCCTAAGTATTTCATTTTTTGATGCAGTTATAAATGGGATTTTTTTTCTTAATTTCTTTTTCTGATTGTTCATTGTTACTATATAGAAATGTAACTGATAAAAAGCTTTTGCCCAGCAAAGGAAACAGTTGACAAAACCAAAAGACAACCAAGAGAATGGGAGAAGATATTATCAGATATGGGGCTAGTATCCAAAATCTATAAAGAACTCATCAAACTCAACAGCCAAAGAACAAAGAATCCAATCAAGAAATGGGCAGAAGACATGAACAGACATTTCTGCAAAGAAGACATCCAAATGGCCAACAGACACGTGAAAAAGTTTCAATATCTCTCAGCATCAGGGAAATACAAATCAAAGCCACAATGAGATACCACCTCACACCAGTCAGAATGGCTAAAATTAACAAGTCAGGAAACGACAGATGTTGGCGAGGATGCAGAGAAAAGGGAACCCTCCTACACTGTTGGTGGGAATGCAAGCTGGTGCAGCCACTCTGGAAAGCAGTATGGAGGTTCCTCAAAAAGTTGAAAATAGAGCTACCGTATGACCCAGCAATTGCACTACTAGGTATTTACTCCAAAGATACAAATGTAGTGATCTGAAGGGGCACCTGCACCCCAATGTTTATAGCAGCAATGTCCACAATAGCCAAACTATGGAAAGAGCCCAGATGTCCATCGACAGATGAATGGATAAAGAAGGTGTGGTATATATATACAATGGAATATTATTCAGCCATCAGAAAATGAAATCTTGCCATTTGCAACGATGTGGATGGAACTAGAGGGTATTATGCTAAGTGGAATAAGTCAATCATAGAAAGACAATTACCATATGATCTCACTGATACATGGAATTTAAGAAACAAGGCAGAGGATCATAGGGGAAGGGTGGAAAAAATGAAACAAGATGAAACCAGAGAGGGAGGCAAAGCATAAGAGACTCTTAATCTTAGGAAACAAATTGAGGGTTGCTGGAGGGGAGGGGGGTGGAGGGATGGGGTAACTGGTGATGGACATTGGTGAGGGTATGTGTTATAATGAGCACTGGGTATTATATAAGACTGATGAATCACAGCCCTGTACCCCTGAAACAAATAATACATTATATGTTAATTGATTGAATTTAAATTTTAAAAAGAAGAAAAAAAGAAATGCAACTTACTTTTGTGTGTTGACTTTTTATCCTGCTACTTTGCTGAAGTCATTTATTAGTTTTAATAATTTCTTTGTGTGGAATCTTTAGTATATTCTGCATTTAAGATCATATTATCTGTGAACAGGGATTATTTTACTTCTTCCTATCCAGTTTGTATGACTTTTATTTCTTTTTCATTCCTATTTGCTATGGATAGAATTTCCAGCATTATTTTAAATGCAAGTGACAAAGTGGACATCCTTGTCTTGTTTCTGATCTGAGATGAAAATCTTTCAGGCATTCACTATTGAGTAAGATGTTTGCTGTGGTTTTTTCATGTATGCCTTTTGTTACATTGAAGTAGTTTCCTTCTGTTCCTAGTTTGTTGAGTATTTTTATCATGAGAAAGTCTTGAATTTTATTAAGTATTTTTTTCTGCATCAATTGAGATACTGTGTTTTTTTTCCCCTGTATCCTGTTGCTATGGCATATTACAATGATCAGTTTTCATATGTTGAGCCATCCTTGCATTCCAGGAATAAATTCTACTGGTCATTATGTATAATCCCTTAAAATGCTACTGAATTCAGTTTGCTAATATTTTTTGAGGTTTTTTTTTTTTTTTTTTTTTTTTTTTTTGCATGAGTGTTCAAGAGAGCCTGGTCTGTAGTTTTATTTTCTTGTAGTGTCTTTGTCTCTCTTTGGTATCAGGGTATTACTGGCCTGAAAGAATGACTTGGGTAGTCTTTGCTCCTCTTCAGTTTTTTAGAAAAGCTTGAGAAGGATTGGGTATTAGTTCTTTAAATTTTAGTAGAATTCACCAGCAAAGCCATTAGGTCCAGGGCTTTTCTTTGTTGGGAGATTTTTTTTGTTACTGACTCAATCTCCGTACTAGTTTTAAGTGTAGTTTTGGTAGGCTTTGTGTTTTTAGAAATTTATCTGTATCTTCTAGGTTACCTAATTTGTTGACATACAATTATTTATATTACTCTCATAATATGTTTTATATCTCTGGAATTGGGAGTCCCTACTTTCATTTCTGATTTTAGTAATTTGAGTTTTTTCTTCTTTTTTTTCTTATTCCATCTGGTTTGTCAGTTTTCAAAGATTAACAGATGGTTTTATTCTTTTCTCTATCATTTTAATGTTCTCTGTTTTCTTTATATCTGCTCTAATATTTACTATTACATTCCTTCTCCTAGCTCTGGGTTTAGTTTCTTCTTTTTTTTTAGTTCCTTAAATTGTAAAGTTGTTTTGAGATCTCTCTTTTTATTGTAAGCATGTATAGCTATAATTTCCCCACCCCTTAGCATTATTTTTGCTGTGTCCATAAGTTGTGATATGTTGTGTTCTAATTTTTATTTATCTCTTTCTTCCTTTCAGTAAATTCCTTAGACTCAATGATTTTTATTGTTCTATCTACAAGTGTATTGGTTCTTTCTTCCACCAGCTCAAATCTGCCTTTGAATTCATCTAGTATATTTTTCATTGTAGTTACTGTATTTTTCAACTCAAGATTTTCTGTTTGGTTTCTTTGTAGATTTTCTGCCCCTTGGATATATCCATTTTATTCATGTTTTTCTTGACTTAAAGAAAAAACTACATCATATTTATTTCTTTGAGCCCTTAAGGCAGTTGTTTAAAATCTTTGTCTAGTAAATATGCCATTAGGACTTTTTCTGGCACAGTTTCTGTCTTTTTTTTTTTTTTTCCATAGAATGGGTCATACCTGTTTCTGTGAAGGCCTCATGATTTTTGTCATTGTAGAGTGGACATTTGAATGTAATAGGTCTGAAAATAAGATTCTCTTCATCCAAAAGGTTGCTGGGGTTTTTTTGTTTCATTTTTTTGTTTTTGTTTTTTCAATAGTTTTAGCTATCTCTGTACTGAGGATCAAGCTGAGATGTAAGCTTAAGATCTCTTCAGGTTACTTTCTGATTTCCTCTGTGTGTACAGTTGCCTTTGGATGTCTTAGTCTTTAATGTCTGCCTTCCACAAGCTGAATAAGAAAAATGAAAATTGGGGGAAATGTGCTGGCCCTTAAATCCCCTGGACATCAGTTTAGCAAGAGGAGGCAGGGCTTACGTCAAGTAAGGTGTAAAAACAGGAACTGCTACATCTTGTCTACATCTCATTTATGAGAAGCAGCATTTGGTAATCAGAGCACAGATCCCCAGTATTTGAAGGACAGAATCCTTTTTACCCACCTTGCTCCTGCATGTTGTGTGCAAACTACTCCTGGAATCACACAGCTGTTTGCCATAGGACTTGCAATAGAGGTTGGGTGGTTGAGACCTGAAATTGATGGAAATTAACCACAGTTTACCATCCAAGACTTCCCTTGGAATTTGCAAGCCTTCAATAGATTCTAGAGTTCCAAGATAGTTGCATCAGATATATTATGCCAGTGCAATTGTCCAAATGAAGAGACAGATTCCTGGTACTTCCTGCTGTGCCATCTTTTCAGAATCCTCTTTCTTATTGTACTTATTTTTAAGCTCATTTCTACTTTGATTAAATCAAGCACTGTCATAACATTAGTGAATAACTCATTTTATAATATGTCACATAAAGAAATGGTTATAATTTATTTATTTACACATTGTCACCCAGCAAAACTGTTGCCTTCTTCATGGTTGTGATTTTAGCTAATTTGTCTTCATAATACCAGCATCTGTCATGAGGTAGATGCCAGACAAAAGGCAGTTGATTTGAATTTAATGGAAATGAAGAAAGGATGTTTGTCATTTACTGCATGACCAGTTCTTCACATTCTAAAATCATGATCTTAAAAAAAATTCTGAACTAGTGAAAAAAGGATTTTATGTTGAAAGAGAATGTATTCTTTAGAAGAATCAATTTGGCCACTCTAATTGATCGGCTTTATCTGAATAGTTTATGTACTCTTTCAATTTCCTGCATAATTCTTTGAGCTCAATTTTCATGTCCCATCATTTAGATTATCTTTTCAACGCACATATGCAGATTAGTACATAAAGTCCCTATGAGAAAAGTAAAGATAAAAGGTACATTATACAAAAATAAACAGCTGCACAAAGGTTTTAAAAATCTAAGGCGAAGGTGGATAATTGTGCTAAAATTTATCAGTCTATTCAGAAATGTAGACTAACAAAACAGATGTTACCACTGCTAGACAAAAGGAGACTCAGTGCCTAGAGTCAAACCAGAATGTGCCACATTTAAGGCCTTTGTGGAAGTGCATCCAATGGAGCATGTGGAAACATATGGTTTTATACACAGGTAATCCTGACATTGGATCCAAAGTGAAGCTTGGCCTTGTTGGTAGTTGACCTCAATACTGGCCATCGTTCAGATTCAGCTTTGGAGGCAAGACCCAGATGAGTCTCTGTTATAATATGTGGAAAATAGGCTAAGAAATCTTCTAAATGACATTTGATTTGCTCTAATTTGAGAAGTAAATGCAATGTCAGTTAACTTATGAGTTATAATTATCAATACATGTTAAAAATTTGTGTAGAGATAGCATTGTAATAGGAAAGGGGGCTCATTATTTTTTGAAATCAAATAATGCAATGGTATGAGAACTTTAAACGAGATTTCCAAAACATGTTTGGGCTCTGAGGATGCCACCTATCTGGGTTTATTACTCAAACTGAAGAACTCATGTTGAGGTAAGATACTTACTCATTTGCTGCACCTTAATTTGCTTTTCTCTTAATTGAGCTCAGCATGAGGTAAAATTTTGTAAGTAATGTACATACTGCCCTTTTTTAACCTAGACTTTTATAATATCTATTCCTCTGGAATCATTTTTTCCTAACCCTGGTGGTTGAATAGGTTAAGGTAAGAAGTAGTAGCAGGAAAAAAGAATAAAAGAAGCCAGGGCTCTAGGGAAAAAAATAAGCCAAAGAGAACTTCTTAAGTGAACCTCTTCCCCTTCTTAACTTGGCAAGCTGCAGTATACTCAAAAGGTGGCAAACTTCAGTGAATAGTGCTTGCAGTCCCCATTAAAAGAAGAGCAAGACCACTTCTCTTGGGGAGTAGACACACTTTCAAATTTCTAAAAAAACAAAATGCCTGGTATTGATATTGTACAACACCAGGCAGTCCTAATAGTAACACATTTCTGGGTTTGATTGTACTTTAAGCTTAACCATAATACATACACACAATGTCTAAACAGAATTTGAAGTGAGTGCCAATATTTATCATGTTACAATTATAATTGTAAGTGACGTACTGTTGAGCTGTAACTGTGGTATAGGAAAAAAAAAGGTTTATCATATAGCCCATAAGATTATAAATAAATATTTTAAATATATTTTGTACTCTAAGCCCCCTTTCTTTCATTTAATTTTTGTTTCCTATACTTAGAAAGTGTAATGTCAATTTTTCCAGCCAATAATCTCTTGACTTCTGAAAAGCCAGTCTGGGCCTAGCAGTTATTTAAAGGCGATTACCATACCTTTAGTATGAAGACAGTTGATGGACATTTTTAAGTAGTAAAATTTTAATTATTAACTATAATATGTGATTTCTTATCAATACTGATAGAAAAATGTGGATTACACTTATTTTATTTTTTTCTCTTCCCTTTTTTTTATGTTATGTTAATCACCATACATTACATCCTTAGTTTTTGATACATTACACTTATTTTAGAGAATTGGAATAGAAATGAACATAATGAGAAATCTTTTTCTTTTTGCTATTCAATTTAGAAATACATCACTAAGTGTTAAAAGCAATTCTGACAGTGAGATTTTAATAAAAGTAAATATGGCTGAATGTGAAAATATAAAAAAAATACCCTCAGATTTATGATAGTTTTCTTCTCATGGATAATTGAAAATTATATGTACAATTTATTATTACTATTATTACACTTTTTAAGGAAAAAGTACTTAAATACACCCTAAAAATAAATGAAGCATAACACTTCAGCCTGTCCCTTCAACTGGTAGATTCACATACACATGAATGGTGACTTTTTTTAACATAAAATTACATGACTAATTCTTTCTCACCACTTCATTAGTTAGTGACGCTAGCCCTAGTTCAGAACTAAAATCAGCCCATTTAATGAAATGCTTACTTAAACACCAAAGTCATTATTACATATGTAACAGTTTGGAAATACTGCACTAAACTTGGAAAATGCCCAGCACCAATGAATCAATTTTCTATCTGCTTTGGTAAAAACAACTTCTGCTTTATTGCTTTTTGGAAACAGAATTGAAGCAATACTTCACAAAAGCCATTAAACAGAACTTGTGACATAAAATACAAGACTTCTGACTAAACTACATCATTTCTTGATTCCTTTTGAACACCTAATGGCATAATGAAAACTGATTATAGACTATTCATATGTTCACATTCTCCGCTATGATATCTGATAGCCTCAAATTAGAAAGTTGATTTGTAAAATGAGATGATGGTACAATTGAACGATCAACCTCATAAACAGTGTACTGCTGAGTAATGCATACTTTTAATTGGTCAAATAATGTGGCATTTAGTGCTGGAAAATATGGAAGATAGTCTATAATTAGAATAATTAACACAAAGATGATTCTTTTTTTTTTTAAAGATTTTATTTATTTATTTGAGAGAGAGAGAGAATGAGAGACAGAGAGCATGAGAGGGAAGGAGGGTCAGAGGGAGAAGCAGACTCCCTGCCAAGCAGGGAGCCCAATGCGGGACTCGATTCCGGGACTCCAGGATCACGACCTGAGCCGAAGGCAGTCGCTTAACCAACTGAGCCACCCAGGCGCCCCAACACAAAGATGATTCTTATATAGAAGCAACACATTAAATATTTAACCATGAGGAAAGTTAACAATTTCAAACTGGTGAATGAAGGGAAAATTCTTTGAGAGTTCTTTAGGGTTTACTTTTTTTTTTTTTTTTAATAGTTCATTTGGGGCAGAGATGGCAATTTCATACTGTTAATATTGCAAAAGTTATGGTAGGGAAGAGAATGAGCAGTATACTTTGGTTTTATGCTGTGTTCAAAAGAGCAAAATAGATATTAGGAAGGTCTGGGTTTGGTAAAAATGCATTACTCCTATTGTTTTTTCTAATATGGTTGAAAAATATTTTAATTAGAAAGATATGTATTATGTTTATATTGCATTTTATCATGTATGATAGTTTCTAAAACCTTGAAACAGTAATCAAGGTTGTGATGAGTTCTTTCACTGCCACTGGAACAGAGGCAGAAGAATTCCAAATAGCTATGTGGGTCTATAGAGCATGTTAAGCAATAGGCATACTGTAAGAATTAGAATTAGTGTCAGTGTTATTTAAAAGCTTTCTTATTTAAAAGATGTTTGCAACTCTGTATTGTTGGCCAAGATCTCCTCAACACTCCTGTGAAGTAGTTGAACAAGAGTACATAAAGAAAGTGATAAGGAAGTTAGAAGACTTTGATTGGATTGATGTATTAATATGCACTTAAATGAAGACAAGAACAAACATTATTTAAATGAAAAATTTTTCTGTGATAACAGGATAATGATCAATTCTAGACCAAAGGTTTGGCCCAAAGTAAATATAAATAAATAAATTTTTATAAATCCATCACCACTTGGATCAAAACTAGAATTTTTTTTTTCTAATTAGTGGGAAATAGAGACCCATGATTAAGTACCACATAAGATATAAAAGAATTATTTTGTTAAAAAAATTGTCAGGTGGATTCTAACAAGAAAAGTGACTTCAAGAGTTTGCAATAAGTAAATGTAATGCAGAGAATTGATGACACTGAATTCAGATACCAAACAAATGAGAGTGATATAATGTATTAATCAACAATAGTAGGAAGACATGGTCACTATAATGCTGGAGGGAAAGCAGGATTATGCAGTATTACCAGTGCTCAGAAGTAAAAGTCACCAAAAAACGCTGAGACCCAGAGTAGTAGGTCTGTGAGAAATGAAGCTGTGGAGTACACACCTTTATCCCCCAAGGCAGAGGAAGAGGGGGGAAATATATTGGTTTCTTTCTCTTTCCCAATCTCTAAAACTGTCAAAGCCTCCCATAGTCATACTCAGCCAGTATAGAAGCAGCCTTTAGGATTTAGCCTACTTTTAATGCAGAACAGTGGTGGGGAGGGGTAACTGAAATTCCAAAAGGAAACATAGACCAAACTAGCATATATTTCCATGATACACCATCAAGGTTAATTATGTCAGTGATGAACATCTTAAAACTATGTTACTACAAGGAAGAAGATGCCATAAACTCTACCTTCTTCCTCATTTGATTAATGTATGAAAGAGTAGATGTTTAAATGTACATGAAATCTGCTGAAGTCCTCTATTATCTTTGATTGATGTATATATGTGATTGATATATATATATATATATATTTTTCTTCATTTATAAGCTATAAGTTGCCCAACTTATCTCTCTTTATATATATCTAGATATATATATATATATATATATATATATATATGCTGAAGTCCTCTATTATCTTTGATTGATATATATATATATACCAATCATATATGTGATTGATATGTTTTCCTCATTTATAAGCTATAAGTTGCCCAACAGTTTTGTGTGTGTGTGTGTGTGCATTTCCACATTTTGGTTAAGATAATGTAACTTTTTTTTTTTTAAGATTTTATTTATTTATTCACCAGAGAGAGTGAGAGAGTATAAGCAAGAGGAACAGTAGAGGGAGAGGGAGAAGCAGGCTTCCCGCTGAGCAGGGATTCCCAATGCAGGGCTCGATCCCAGGACCCTGAGATCATGACCTGAGCCAAAGGCAGATGCTTAGCCATCTGAGCCACCCAGGTGCCCCAAGATAATGTAACTTTTAAAAAAATATATTTTATTTATTTGTCAGAGAGAGAGCAAGAGAGCACACAAGCAGGGGAAGTGGCAGGCAGTGGGAGAAGCAGGCTCCTGGCTGAGCAACGAGCCGATGCAGGACTCTATCTCAGGACCCTGGGATCATGACCTGAGCCAAAGGCAGATGCTTAACTGACTGAGCCACCCAGGTATCCTGATAATTTAACTTTTATATGCATGGATGTGGTGATATCAACTACTCACTGTAATTTTTTAAGCAAAAAATACAAAGGATCCTCTGTGAATGTTAAGGGAGATTGAATTTTTAAAACCTGTTCTTATTCAAAAAATCTACGCCATTAAATCACACTAAAAAGAGTAGGTATTATATGAAATATTTTAATTAGAAATTTCTGAGCCAGAGGGAGTCAAATTATGTCCTATTGGCCATCTCTCAAACATCATCTCATGAGAATATAAAAAGGATGAAATAGTTATTTCCTATTGGGCCCCACACCAAGGGTAAACAGATTTCACAGAGTCTCACTCAGAAAAAGAAGATAGAGAATGGGGCAAAACAATAACAACAAAAACTATCGAAGGAATGGTTAAAACCTTCTCAAGTTTGATAATGCAGATGCAAGACTCTCAACAAGCCTAAGTAGGATAAATACAAATAGATCCACATCTAGACAAATAACAAATGGTTGAAAGCCAAAAACAAACAACAAATCTTGAACACAGGAAGAGAGAAACAGCTCATTAAGTTATGGTGAAGCATCAAAATGAATAATAGCTGACATTTTATTAGAAACAAGAGAAGGCAGTAGAATAATGTATTTATAGGGCAGAAAGAAAAATATAATATCACCCAAGAATCTTGTATCCAGCAAAAGCATTCTCCAAAAATGTTGGCAAAATAGAGATATTTTCTATAAGCAAAAAATGAATCTGTGGCTAGCAGACTTGCCTATAGGAAATACTAAAGGAAGTTCTTCATGAAGAAATAAAATGAAACCAGACACTAATTCAAATTTTTAGGAAGAAGTGAATAATATTGGAAAATATGATATATGGATTATCATTAATAACTCCATAATTATATATTTTGTATATTTCTTTAACTTTTACAAAAAAATAGGATTCTATAAAGCAGTAATTATAATACTATACTATTGGTTTTTGTAAGCATACTTAATATGTAATATATAATACAATATAGCACAAAGGGGGAGAAAATGGAGGTATATTAGAGGAAAGTTCCTTGTGTACATATATTAATATTAGAATTAATATTAGAATCAATAGCTGATATGAATATGCAGATTATAATGTATGAAAATTCCTTTTATAACCTCTAAATCAACTACAAATATCAAAAGTTTAGTAAAAAAAAAGAATAACTAAAAATGTACACTGTTTAACACAAAAGAAGATAGAGGAGTAAAGACAGAGTAGACATATAAAAACAAGTAGGAGTTCTGGTCCCAGGAATTCATCTGGATAGGGATCAAACCATTCTGAACACCTACAAACTCAACAGGAAATCGAAGAAAAGAATAGTAACAACTCTCTGAACAGAAAAATAACCACTTTCTGGAAGGTAGGATGTGTAGAGAAGTGAATCCAAGGCGATATTTGGGAGGATAGATGGTGGGGGAGGGGGCCTCCATCGGCCGCTTCTGGCAAGTGATAGAGCTGTGGAGCACAAAGTTGGAACTTTTAGAAGTCGGCTCCGCTGAGGGACGTCGCTCCAGTGGCTAAGCTGGGGTGGAACCCTCACTGGGACAGTGTGGTCGCAGGACCCTCGGGGTCACAGAAAGACCAGGGGGTGCCTGAGTGCGGCAGAACTTCCAGGTATCGGAATGGGGAAGCTGGCTGCAGAGACGGAGCCGAGGAGTGGGCTATCAGCTCGGGGTTGCCATAAACCGTGGTCCACAGACCAGTCGGGCCACTGCTCCTCCAGCAGGGACCCAACAAGTGGCAGATCTGGGGAGACTCAGAGGAGGAGGGGCTTGAGAGTGTACTGCAGGGATCTGCTGTGTATGGAGACTCCACACAGGGTCTGGTGCCAGAGATAGAAACGCTCGGTCACAGGCCAGGTGAGCATGGAGTGCGGCTGGAGACTGGGGAGATGGGAGTGACTGACTGCTTTTCTCTGGGGGCTCACTGAGGAGTGGGGCCCCTGAGTTCTCGACTCCTCCAGGGCAGAGATTGGGAGGCCGCCATTTTCACTCTCATCCTCCAAATCTTTACGTCAAGCTTGTGGGGAACAAAAGCTCCTGAGAGCAAACCCGAGCAGATTACTTAGCCCGGACCCGGCAAGGGCAGGACAATTCCACCTCAGCAAAGACTTTTGGGAACCACGGCAACAGGCCCCTCCCCCAGAAGATCAGCAAGAACAGCCAGCCAAGACCAAGTTTACCGATCAATGAGAACGGCAGAACTCCAGCGCTGGGGGAATAATGCACATAGAATTCATGGCTTTTTCCCCAGGATTCTTTAGTCTTTAAAAGTTAATTTTTTTTTAACTTTTTTTTTTTTAATTTTTCTTTTTCCCATTTTCAACCATCTTATCAACCCCCCTTTTTTTTAAATCTTTTTTATTTTTCATTTTTAGAGTCATATTCTATCACTTCATAGTAGTTAACCTTATTTTTGGTATATATATAAAAGTTGTTCTCTCTTTAAAATTTTGGGATACAGTTTCTTCTAACAGATCAAAATATACCCTAAATCTCTGGTGTATGGCTTTGTTCTAGTCTCCTGCCTGATCACATTCTCTCCCATTTTTTTTTTTAAACCTCTTCTTTCTTTTTTCAACCAACTTCTTATCAATTCCTTTTATAAAATCTTTTATAATTTTCATCTTTACAGTCATATTCCATCCTTTCATCGTATTAACCCTTATTTTGGCACATATATGTTTTACTTTCTTTAAACATTTGGGAGGCACTTTCATCTAACAGACCAAAATACACCCAAAATCTAGTGTGTGGCACTGATCTATGCACCAGCCTGATCATATCTGATCATATTTTATTGTTTTTGTTTTTTTCTTTTTCTTTTTCTTTTTTTCTTTCTTTCCCTTTCTTTTCCCCCGGTTTCAGGTCTTTTCTGATTAGTTTAGTGTATATTTTCTGGGGACGTTGTTACCCCATTAGCATTTTGTTCTCTCATTCATCTATTCTCCTCTGGACAAAATGACAAGATGGAAAAAATCACTTCAACAAAAAGAACAAGAGGCAGTTCCGACTGCCAGGGACCTAATCAATATGGACATTAGTAAGATGTCGGAACTAGAGTTCAGAATGATGATTTTAAAGATACTAGCTGGGCTTGAAAAAAGCATGGAAGATATTAGAGAAACCCTTTCTGGAGAAATAAAAGAACTAATATCTAACCAAGTTGAAATCAAAAAGGCTATTAATGAGGTGCAATCAAATATGGGGGAGCTAACTGCTAGGATAAATGAGGCAGAAGAGAGAATCAGTGATATAGAAGACCAAATGATGGAAAGTAAAGAAGCTGAGAAAAAGAGAGATAAACAACTACTGGATCACGAGGGCAGAATTCGAGAGATAAGTGATACCATAAGATGAAAGAATATTAGAATAATTGGGATCCCAGAAGAAGAAGAAAGAGAGAGAGGGGCAGAAGGTATATTGGAGCAAATTATAGCAGAGAACTTCCCTAATTTGGAGAAGGAAACAGTCATCAAAATCCAGGAGGCACAGAGAACCCCTCTCAAAATCAATAAAAATAGGTCATCACCCTGACATCTAATAATAAAACTTACGAGTCTCAGAGACAAAGAAAAATTCCTGAAAGCAGCTTGGGAGAAGAGATCGGTAACCTACAGTGGCAGAAACATTAGATTGGCCACAGATCTATCCACAGAGACCTGGCAGGCCCGAAAGGACTGGCATGATAGATTCAGAGCACTAAATGAGAAAAATATGCAGCCAAGAATACTATATTCAGCTAGGCTGTCATTGAAAATAGAAGGAGAGATAAAAAGCTTCCAGGACAAACAAAAACTAAAGGAATTTGCAAACACGAAACCAGCCCTACAAGAAATCTTGAAAGGGGTCCTCTAAGCAAAGAGAGAGCTTAAAAGTAACATAGACCAGAAAGGAACAGAGACAATATACAGTAACAGTCACCTTACAGGCAATACAATGGCACTAAATTCATATCTTTCAGTAGTTACCCTGAATATAAATGGGCTAAATGCCCCAATCAAAAGACAGTGGGTATCAGATTGGATAAAAAAACAAGACCCATCGATATGCTGTCTGCAAGAGACTCATTTTAGACCCAAAGATACCCCCAGATTGAAAATGAAGGGGTGGAAAACCATTTACCATGCTAATGGACACCAAAAGAAAGCTGGGGTGGCAATCCTTATATCAGGCAAATTAGATTTTAAACCAAAGACTGTAATAAGAGATGAGGAAGGACACTATATCATACTTAAAGGGTCTATCCAACAAGAAGATCTAACAATTGTAAATATCTATGCCCCTAACATGGGAGCAGCCAATTATATAAGGCAATTAATAACAAAAGCAAAGAAACACATTGACAACAATACAATAGTAGTGGGGGACTTTAACACCTCCCTCACTGAAATGGACAGATCGTCTAAGCAAAAGATCAACAAGGAAATAAAGGCGTTAATTGATGCACTGGACCAAATGGACTTCACAGATATATTCAGAACATTCCATCCCAAAGCAGCAGAGTACACATTCTTTTCTAGTGCCTATGGAACATTCTCCAGAATAGATTACATCCTAAGTCACAAATCAGGTCTCAACCGTCACCAAAAGATTGGGATCATACCCTGCATATTTCAGACCACAATGCTTTGAAACTAGAACTCAATCACAAGAGGAAAGTAGGAAAGAACTCAAATACATGGAGGCTAAAGAGCATCCTACTAAGGAATGAATGGGTCAACCAGGAAATTAAAGAAGAATTTAAAAAATTCATGGAAACCAATGAAAATGAAAACACAACTGTTCAAAATCTTTGGGTTGCAGCAAAGGCAGTCCTAAGAGGAAAGTATATAAATACAAACCTTTCTCAAGAAACAAGAAAGGTCTCAAAAACACAATCTCACCATACACCTAAAAGAGATGGAGAAAGAACAGCACATAAAGGCTAAACCCAGCAGGAGAAGAGAAATAAGAAAGGACAGAGCAGAAATCAATGAAACAGAAACCAAAAGAAGAGTAGAACAGATCAACGAAACTAGGGGCTGGTTCTTTGAAAGAATTAACAAGACTGATACACCCCTGGCCAGACTTATAAAAAGAAAAGAGAAATGACCCAAATAAATAAAATCATGAATGAAAGAGGAGAGATCACAACCAACACCAAAGAAATACAAACAATTTTAAGAACATATTATGAGCAACTCTATGCCAACAAATTAGATAATCTGGAAGAAATGGATGCATTCCTAGAAATGTATCAACTACCAAAACTGAACCAGGAAGAAACAGAAAACCTGAACAGACCTATAACCACTAAGGAAATTGAAGCAGTAATCAAAAATCTCCCAACAAACTAAAGCCCAGGGCCAGGTGGCTTCCCAGGGGAATTCTACCAAACATCTAAAGAAGAATTAATCCCTATTCTTCTGAAACTGTTCCAGAAAATAGAAATGGAAGGAAGACTTCCAAACTCATTTTATGAGACCACCATTACCTTGATCCCCAAGCCAGACAAAGACTCCATTAAAAAGGAGAATTACAGACCAATATCCTGGATAAACATGCATGCAAAAAGTCTCACCAAAATACTAGCCAATCGGATCCAACAGTACATTAAAAGGATTATTCACCACAAACAAATGAGATTTATCCCTGGGCTGCAACGTTGGTTTAACATCCTCAAATCAATCAGTGTGATACAATACATTAATAAAAGAAAGAACAAGAACCATATGATCCTCTCAATAGATGTAGAAAAAGCATTTGACAAAGAACAGCATCCTTTCTTGATCAAAAGTCTTCAGAGTATAGGGATAGAGGGTACATTCCACAATATCATAAAAGCCATCTATGAAAAACCCACAGTGAATATCATTCTCAATGGGGAAAAACTGAGAGCTTTCCCCCTAAGGTCAGGAACACAGCAGGGATGTCCACTATCACCACTGCTATTCAATATAGTGTTAGAAGTCCCAGCCACAGCAATCAGACAACAAAAAGAAATAAAAAGCATCTGAATCGGCAAAGAAGATGTCAAACTCTCACTGTTTGCAGATCATATGATACTTTATATGGAAAATCCAAAAGACTCCACCCCAAAACCGCTAGAACTCATACAAGAATTCAGTAAAGTGGCAGGATATAAAATCAATGCACAGAAATCAGTGGCATTCCTATAAACCAACAAGACAGAAGAAAGAGAAATTAAAGAGTTGATTCCATTTACAATTGCACCCAAAACCGTAAGATACCTAGTAATAAATCTACCAAAGAGGCAAAGAATCTATACTCAGAAAACTATAAAATACTCATGAAAGATATTGAGGAAGACACAAAGAAATGGAAAAAGGTCCCATGCTCATGGATTGGAAGAACAAATATTGTGAAGATGTCAGTGCAACGTAGAGCAATCTACACATTAAATGCAATCCCTATGAAAATACCATCCGCTTTTTTCAAAGAAATGGAACAAATAATCCTAAAATGTGTATGGAACCAGAAAAAATCCCGAATAGCCAGAGGAATGTGAAGAAGAAAAGCAAAGCTGGTGGCATCACAATTCCTGACTTCCAGCTCTATTACAAAGCTGTCATCATCAAAATAGTATGGTACTGGCACAAAAACAGACCCATAGATCAATGGAACAGAATAGAGAGCCCAGAAATGGACCCACAACTCTATGGTCCACTAACCTCAACAAAGCAGGAAAGAATGTCCAATGGAAAAAAGACAGTCTCTTCAACAAATGGTGTTGGAAAAATTGGACAGCCACATGCAGAAGACTGAAACTGGACCATTTCCTTACACCACACACAAAAATAGACTCCAAATGGTTGAAAGACCTCAATGTGAGACAGGAGTCCATCAAAATCCTAAAGGAGCACACAGGCAGCAACCTCTTTGACCTCGGCCGCAGCAACTTCTTCCTAGAAACATTGTCAAAGGCAAGGGAAGCAAGGGCAAAAATGAACTATTGGGACTTCATCAAGATAAAAAGCTTTTGCACAGCAAAAGAAACAGGCAACAAAACCAAAAGACAACCGACAGAATGGGAGAAGATATTTGCAAATGACATATCAGATAAAGGGCTAGTATCCAAAATGTATAAAGAACTTATCAAACTCAACACCCAAAGAACAAATGATCCAATCAAGAAATGAGCAGAAGACATGAACAGTTTTCCAAAGAAGACATCCAAATGGCCAACAGACACATGAAAAAGTGCTCAACATTGCTCGGCATCAGGGAAATCCAAATCAAAACCTCAATGTGATATCACCTCACACCAGTCATAATAGCTAAAATTAACAAGTCAGGAAACGACAGATGTTGGTGGGGATGCAGAGAAAGGGGAGCCCTCCTACACTGTTGGTGGGAATGCAAGCTGGTGCAGCCACTCTGGAAAACAGTATGGAGGTTCCTCAAAAAGTTAAAAATAGAGCTACCGGGGCACCTGGGTGGCTCAGTCATTAAGCGTCTGCCTTCGGCTCAGGTCATGATCCCAGGGTCCTGGGATCGAGTCCCACATCAGGCTCCCTGCTCAGCAGGAAACCTGCTTCTCCCTCTTCCACTCCCCCTGCTTGTGTTCCTGCTCTCGCTGTCTCTCTCTCTGTCAGATAAATAAATAAAATCTTAAAAAAAAAAAAAAAAAGAAAGAAAATAGAGCTACCATAGGATCCAGCAATTGCACTCCTGGGTATTTACCTCAAAGATACAAATGTAGGGATCCAAAGGGGTATGTGCATCCCGATGTTCATAGTAACAATGTCCACAATAGCTGAACTATGGAAAGAGTCAATGTCCATCAACAGATTAATGGATAAAAAAGATTTGGTATATATATACAATGGAATATTATGCAGCCATCAAAAGGAATGAAATCTTGCCATTTGCAATGGCGTGGATGGAACTGGAGGGTATTATGCTGAGCGAAATAAGTCAATCAGAAAAAAACACATATCACATGACCTCACTGATATGAGGAATTATTAATCTCAGGAAACAAACTGAGGGTTGCTGGAGTGGTGGGGGGTGGGAGGGATGGGGTGGCTGGGTGATAGACACTGGGGAGGTCATGTGTTATGGTGAGCGCTGTGAATTGTGTAAGACTCTTGAACCACAGACCTGTACCTCTGAAACAAATAATACATTATATGTTTAAAAGAAGAAGAAGAAGAAATCGCAGGAGGGGAAGAATGAAGGGGGGGAAATCGGGGGGGAGATGAACCATGAGAGACTATGGAAAACAAACTGAGGTTTCTAGAGGGGAGGGGGTGGGGGATGGGTTAGCCTGGTGATGGGTATTAAAGAGGGCACGTTCTGCATGGAGCACTGAGTTTTATACACAAACAATGGATCATGGAACACTACATCAAAAACTAATGATGTAATGTATGGTGATTAATATAACATAATAAAACAAATAGGAAAATGGTAGGTGTAAGCACTACAGTATTTGTCACAATATTAATTAGTGACAGTATTAGTGACAATATTATTATTATTATTATTGGTAGTGACTAAGACTCAGTATGTCAGGAAAATAACACAATTATAAAGATCTGTGTGCCTAAAAAAAGAAACCCAAAATACGTGTGAAAAAATGAGAGAATTGAAAGGAGAAATAGGTATTTCAACAATAATAGTTGGAGAGTCAGTATCCATTCAATTATTGCTAAAACAACTAGAGCGAAAATCAGGAATTTAGAAGACTGAACAACACTATCAAGAAACTTGAGCTAACTGACTCCACCCAACAACCCCAGCATCCTCCTTGTCAAGAACTGACGGGAAATTCTCCATGACGAACCATATGCTAGGTCACAAAAGTAGTCTCCACAAATGTAGTGTAAAGCATGTTTTTTGCCCACAGTAGAATTAACTTAGAAGGCAACAACAGATAATTCTGGGCAATCACCAAAGATTTGGAAATTAAACAAGCCACATCTAAATAATATGTTGATCAAAGAAAAAAATCATAAGAGAATCCTTTGAACTGAATTAAAATGAAAACATATCAAAATTTATGAGAAGCCGTTAAACAAGTTCTTAGAAGTAAATTTGCACTTTTAAACATGACATCAAAAAGGATGAAATTCTCAAGTCAGCCATATAAACTTTTACCTTAAAACTAGAGTAAGGGAGCAAATTAAACCTGTAGCAAGCAGAAGGAAATGGGTAGAAAAAAGTAGAGAAGAAATCATTGAAATGGAAATACAGAAAAGCAATAGAAAATTCTTGAAAGCAAAATTTGATTCCTTGAGATCAACAAAGTTGACAAACCTTTAGCTAGACTAACAAACAAAGCAAAATACAAATATTAGCAAAGTCAGTTTTAAAGGAGAAGATATCAAACATACTGCCATATGCATCATGGAAGTCCTAGAAGAATTGGGAGAGAAAAAGACAGAATATATGGAGAAATAATGACTGAAAACTCCCCAAATTCCATGGAAGTCATGTATGTAAACATCCAAAAATCTCAATGAACTTCAAGTAAGATGGACTTTGAGATTCACACTGAGACATATTATAATCAAAGTTTCAAAAGCTGAAGGTATAGAGTGAATCTTGAGAGCAGCAAGAGAGAAGCAAATTACCACAAACAAGAGATTCTCAATAAGAATATTAGCAGATTTCTCATCAGGAACTTTGGGTTCTCATCATAAGGAAAAATGTAGCTTTATGAGGTGATGGATGTTAACTAAATATATTTTGGTAATTATTTATAATATATACATATATCAAATCATTATGTTGTACACCTTAACCTTAAACAGTGTTATATGTCAATTATGTCTTAATAAAACTGGAAAAAATGAAACATGAATAAAAAGATAAACTTTGGACACCAGAAGATCATGGGATTTTATATTCAAAGTGATAAAAAAAAAAAAACTGTGAACGAAGAATCCATTATCTCCACTATCTGGCAAAATTGTCCTTCCAAAGTGAGGGAGAAATTTAGGCAATACATGATAACCAAAAGCAGAGGGAGTTTATGACCAGTAGACCTGCTCTGTAAGAAATGCTTAAGGGAGTCTTATATGATGAAATGAAATGACATTAGACAGTAACTCAAGGCTGTAAGGAGAAGTAAAGAGATCAATAAAGGTAAATACATGAACAATTATAAAATCTACTGTTATTGTAATAATGGTTTATAACTGCACTTTTTATTTTCTACATGATTTAAAAAGACAAATACATTTAAGAAAACAGTTATTAGGGCAAACGCTAGTATTACTGTAACTTTGGTTTTTAGTTCGAAATCCTGTCTTCTATATAATTTAAAAGACTAATGCATTTAAAGAATTAATAGTTTATGGTTTGGGGACACACAATTTATAAAGATGTAATTTCATGACATCAGCAACTTAAAGGGGTGGGAATGGAGCTGTAAAAGAATAGAGAATGTGTATATTTTTAAAGTTATGTTGGTATTAATTTAAATTACAGAGTTAAAACTTTAGGATGTTAATGTAATCCCCATGGTTACTACAAAGAAAATAGCTATAGAAGAAATATAAAAGAAAACGATAAAGGAATTTAAGCATTTCACTACAAAAATAAAGCTAAACACAAAGGAAGACTAATTCAGTAAATAGGGAACAGAGAAACTATAGGGCCTATAGAGAACAAATAGCACAATGACAAAGGTAAGTTCTTCTTTATCTGTAATTATTTTAAGTGTAAATGGATTAAACTCTCCAATCAAAAGATAGAGATTGGCAGATTGGATAAAATATATAACCCAACTGTATGTTGTTTATAAGAAATACACTGAAGATCCAGAAACACAAAGAAGTTGAAAATGAAAGGATTGAAAAAGACATTTCATCCAGATAGTAACCAAAGAGAGCAGAGGTGGCTATACTAATATCAGACAAATCAAGTGTAAATCAAAATTTATGAGACAAAGGAGGACATTATATATTAATAAAAGATTCAATACAGCAAGAAGATACAACAATTATAAACATTTACACAGCTAATTACAAGTAATTAAAATATATGAGCAAAAACTGACAGAACAGAGAAAGTTCTATAAAAATATTTGAATATCCACTCACAATAATGGACAGAACTACCAGAAGAGGTATTGAAATAGAGGACTCAACAACAAAATTAACCAACTAGCTCTAACAGAAATGTATAGAACATTCTACCCAACAACAGAATACACATTCTTCTCAAGTGTACGTTGGAAATTTTCCAAGACCATATGTTAGACCCCAAATTAAATCTCAAGTTTGAAAATGATAGATTTCATTAAAAGTATCTATTCTGACCACTGCAGGATAATGTTAGAAATCAATACAAAAGGTAAACTGGAAAAAAATCATAAAACTGTAGAAATTTAACACTTTTAAGCAACCAATGAATCAAAGAAGAAATCACTAGGAATATTAGAAAATTCAGACACAACATACCAAAACTTAGGGGACTCAGGGAAAGTGGTGCTAAAGGGGGAGTTTGTAACTATATATTTACATCAAAGAACAATAAATATATGAAATCAACAATCTAACTTTACAACCTAAAGAGCTAGAAAAAGAACAAATTAAACCCAAATCTTCTGGAAGGAAAAAAATAATAAAGATTAGAGCAGAGAAGCAAAATAGAGAATAGAAAGACAATAGAGAAAATCAGTGCAACCAAAAGTTGGTTCTTTGAGAAAATAAACAAATTTGACAAACCTTTAGTTTAGATGGACTATGTAAAAAAAGAGAGAAAAAAAACCTGTTAATTACTTAAATCAGAAATGAAAGTGGGAATGTTACTATCAATTCTATAGAAATAAAAAAGATTATAAGAATACTATGAATAGTTGCACACCAACAATTTGTATAAACTAGATGAAATGGTCATATTCCTAGAACACTAAACCTGCTAACACTAAATCATGAAGAAATAGAGATCTGAATAGACTCATAACTAGTAAGGAGATTGAATCAGCAATCAAAAATCTCCCAAAAAGGAAAAGCCCTGGACCTGATGGCTTTACTGGTGAATTCCACCAAACACTTTTAGAGGAACTAATACTGATCCTTCTCGATCTTTTCCAAATTAATTAAAGAGGAGGGGATACTTCCTAACTCGTTCTATGGGGCCAACATTACCCTAATACCAAAGCGAGACAGAAAGACTACAAAAAAATAAAACTACAGACCAATATCCCTTATGAGCATTGATGCAAACATCCTCTGGAAAACACTAGCAAACAGAAATCATCATTAAAGGTGTTATATACTATGACCAAATGGGATTTATTATTAGAATGCAAAGATAGTTTAACATATGAAATTGAACAACATAATAAGCCAATAAGATCTATTTTCCTCTGCTTTCTAGCTTTTAGAAATTGCCCATATCTCTTTCCTTGCGATCTTCTTCCATCTTCAAAGCCAATGATGACCCATGAAACCTTTTTCACATCTCATCACTTTGACTCTTCTTTCTCCCTCTTCCTCACTTAAGGACCCTTGTGATTACATTGGAACCACTGGATAATGCAGAAAAATCTCTATTTTAAGGGCAGTTGATTAGTAAATTCAATATCATGTGCTACCTTAATTCTCCTTTTCCATGTAACGTAAAATAATCACAGGTCTTGGGAATTAGGATATCGATATCTTTGGGAGGCATTTATTCTCTGCCTACCACAGTGCTACAACATGGATGAACCTTAAAAGTATTATACAAAGTGAAAGAACCCATATGTAGAGTCTACTTATTACATTATTTCATTTATATGAAATACCTGGCAAAGGCAAATTTGTGGAGACAAAGAGCAGCTCCTCAGTGGCTTCCTAAAGATAGAAGTATGAGTGGAGATTAACCACAAATGAGTATAGGGGAACTTTCTTGAATTATGAAAATGTACTAAAACTGGATTATGGTGATGGTTACATAATTGTATTAACTAGAAATGATTTAATTGTATACTTTGCAATGATTTAATTGTATACTTTGCAATTGGTATATTTTATGGTTTGTAGGTTATATCTCAATCAAACTTATAATATAGAGGTACATATTGAGGAGGGCAGAAGTTTGTCTTAAAGGATTAAACAATTGGTCATTGCTGTAAGAAAGTTATTTATGACAGATTTGAAAGAAAGTAGATTAGAAGTCAAATATATATTAAAGTATAGACATAAAATAAGGCCAGTTTTTTATAAATTTATATATCTGATTATTTATAAATGTTGAGAGGAAGTTTTTCGGTTTTTTGTCTTGTTTTTTGTTTTGTTTTGAACCATAATGAAGGAATAATCTCTTGCCCTAATTCTGAAAAGTAAATCGCTTAACAAAGCAGGGAAGGTCACTTGAGAATACATTATGCCAAAGATTTCCACTTCCAGAAAACAGTGACGATGACAATCTTTGAATATTTATGTTGAAATTTCTTTCAAGCATTTTAAGAAATCTGCTTCTGAAATTCTTCAATATGGAATAGCAATGAGTAGGAAAATGGAAAACTAAGTAGTGATAGGACTAAACAAATGAATGTAATGTAAGGAAATGTTTTTATTCACACATAAGTTACTGTATTTAGCACCATGTATCACAGATCCCAATTTACTTTTTTGTGACCTAAATAAATTCTTAAAAGTCAACTTTTATGCTACGTTTTCTCTTTTCCTTAGGGTGGGGGAAGTTGTGACCATCCTTTCAACAAAACACAAATCCTCAAAGGAGTTCTTTAGCCCTTTATAATTTACAAACATCCAGAGCATCAGTCCACTCTCCTAAGAGGTTATTCTAGTCACAGCCACTGGCAGTTCTCCAAATCATACAGGCAAGGACAGAGCAGACGGCTACGTCTCTAAGGACCTGAAAACTCTCCTTAAGAACTGAGTGTGTTGGCTGCACAATCATTATCGGCAAAGTTCAGGCAGTGCCCATTCAGTCCCCTGAGATTTCACTCCCAGTCATCACTTAGAGGACTCAAACACATCCCACCGGCAAGACTGCCAATGCTCCAGGATACAAAAACAAAGGGAATCTGGCCATGATCTGTAGAGAGTCACTATTTTAAATCTTCCTCCTTTTTTTCCCCATAGCATTTGGGAATCTCTGTGATAAAATGTACACTCTTACCATATGTGGAATTTAAACATGTATGTACAATGTCTCTATTGCAAGAGGGTAATATGTATTTTGAAATTTCAATAATATCATCAACGCCTGTTTACCAAGTCATGCCTTTGTTCTTTTACAAGAGAACATTTACCTTTGAAAGGGACCTGAGGCAGTGAAAATTAATCATTTGGGGGACAATATAAAGTGCAATAATGAATTTCATAGTAGTTATTTTAAGTTGGCTCAGTTTCAGATTAACCTAGGAAAAAAACATCAGAAAGGTTTCTTTTGGTCTCTTTTTCTGCTTTAAAAAAAACTATGGAAATGGGTTTTTTATTTTAATAAACACTGCTAGCATTTTCTACTTTTTATAGAAATGTGTAAGGTTAAGGAACTCATTTGTTCTTACACTATTGAAATACAAAAATAAATATATAAAATTATTCAAACTCATAGCTAATTTCAAAATGATTGCAAACTGAATGCCAAAATAAGGAGGTAACTCTTCACATAAAAAGGCTAATCATGGTTAATTGTTTTCCTATTCCTTTTGATGATAATAGCCATTATAAACTCATTTTAAGTATGTAGATATAATATGCAATTACCATAAGACTCAGCATTCCAAAACTCAAACAGAAGACTAAGATAACATTGAGCACTGTTTTATTGGTAAGGCTGCCAACCGGTTTCATTTTCAAAGGAAAAATAAGTGTATGGCTGTAGTCCAGTCTTGTTTACATGCACATATTTTCCCTTTATGTGTACTGATACAGTGACTGTATCGAAATCAACCTCTTTACTATTGTACAAAGCAGTAGGTGGCTGTCATTATTGTCTGGAAGTTTTTGCAGTCATAGGACTCAAATCACAAAGCATTTAATTCCAAATCATTTTTTTTCTTGTAGATAAAAAATGTGATGATCCACTGGACATTATAAAAAAAAATAGTCTTCTTTTTTTAAAGATTTTATTTATATATTTGAGAGAGAGAGAGAATGAGAGAGAGCACATGAGAGGGGGAGGGTCAGAGGGAGAAGCAGACTCCCTGCCGAGCAGGGAGCCCGATGCGGGACTCGATCCAGGGACTCCAGGATCATGACCTGAGCCGAAGGCAATCGCTTAACCAACTGAGCCACCCAGGCGCCCCCAAAATTAGTCTTCTTAAGATCAAGCTTGGGGGACTTGTACATTTGATTCCTTGACTATCCAAGAAATTGAGAATCCCTCTGTGTAAGATATAAAATGAAAGTATGGAGTTAACTTTTGACCTTCATGTAGATTGGTGTCAATAAAAGAGCTTGTCTTTATTCAATCTATAGATCCTGTAGCCTTTAAAATAATAGTGGGAGGATAAGTGATTATAGAATTCTATGAAAGGGGGGTGCCTGGGTGGCTCAGTTGGTTAAGCAACTGCCTTCAGCTCAGGTCATGATCCTGGAGTCCTGGGATCGAGTCCCACATCAGGGTCCCTGCTATGAAAGGGAATGTCAGCTTTCCCTACCCATCTTTTCATTAAGGCTTTTCTTTGAAATATCAAAATAGTTCTATGCCACTGTTGCTTTACATTTGAAAAACATGCTCTTCAAACTTATTCCCTCTCCATTATGGTTATTATTGCTCCGTCTTCTTAGGCAGCCTTGACTCCTTAGCAGTTATTTCAGTGATCCCTTTCTTAGCACACATACTTTTCTCTACAGAAAACCTTATCTAGTTTCTTGTATCCCAGTAGAGTTTCCACTGGCCTACTTCCCTCTCGAACTTCACTTCTCTTGTTCGCCACCAAACTTCTTAAAATGTTAATCTTCAGTTACCACCTCAGTGAAAATTAATCTTAATTTCTTCTGATTTTAGCATGTATTTCCAATTGTCTCCTGGAACATGCTCTTTTTTTGTCTCTTTGGAACTATAGACTAAGTAATGCCAAAATTCGACTCATCTTCACCTTCAAATTCTTTCACCTGTAAAGTTCTGTATATACTCTGTGTGATGAAGCCTTAGAGGGAAATACAAGAGAATAGCAGAGTCCTTTTTCCAAAGTCTTGAATTGCAGAACCAACATAAAAAACCTTCTACATTAATGTATGTAGAAGAAATGTTTGTCTAAATGAAGTCTAATGTTTGTCTAAGTTAAATGTCAATTATAAGCAGCTGAACAAATTTCCTAACTGCTACACTATTGATCCCCAAACTAAAAATCATTTCAAGAGAAACAACTGTTTTGGGACGCCTGGGTGGCTCAGTTGTTAAGCATCTGCCTTCAGCTCAGGTCATGATCCCAGGGTCCTGGGATCAAGCCCCACATCGGGCTCCCCGATCGGCGGGAAGCCTGCTTCTCCCTCTCCCACTCCCCCTGCTTGTGTTCCCTCTCTCGCTGTGTCTCTCTCTGTCAAATAAATAAAATATTTTTTTAAAAAGAGAGAGAAACAACTGTTTTAACACAAAGCAAAAATAAAATAATCAGTAAAGTGAAAGTATACTCTGTTTTACAAAATAGTCACTTTGCATATATGAGCTTTGTGGTAGCAAATTGGAAAAAAAATGAAGAACACTTGTTTTGTAAGAGAATGTATGACATTTCATGTCATCTAAAGAAAACCCAATAGTTTGTACGTATAATTAGGATTGTTCAAGTATTCTTCTCTACTGGTAAAAATATCTTGGTTTAATGTAACATTTTCATTAAAAATTACTATATTTTAAATTCACTAAATTTAACCTATTGGAAACCTAAATGTTAAGTAACTCTTAGCTAGATGTTTGTCTAAATAGAAGATTAAATTATTTCAATTTTTAAAATTACTTCTCTTCTGGAAGAGAGGCATGGCATAAATGAGATACACATTCTATATGTGATAAGTTCTTAGAGTTTACTAGGAAAATTTTAATCTCTCTCTCCAGTTACATAAATTGTGTATGTGTGTGTTTTGTTGTTTATTGTTTTTCTTTATCTGCCACTGTCTTGAGGGCCCACCCATATACTCAACTGCCGTAGTTTCCTTTAGCTTTTATTCTTTGGTACAACCATCCCCTCAACTGTGACCTGCAATTATTGACCTTGTACTTTTACTTTTGGATATATACTTTCATGGAAGTTGTGTCTTTCATCTCAAGTTGTACAAACCTAGGTTTGTATGACATATATTCTTATACATAGATTTATCTGCTAGTTTCAGATTCTGAGATTGTTTTTATTTCGTCTATATAGTCATTGTAACAACAGGCATTTTCCCTCCAGAGAGATAATACTGCAACTTAGATAGCTGTGACTTTTCTGGCATCATTAATACATGGAAAGAGATTTCATGCATTTGCCAGGTCAGCATCTGTACTAATTTGCTCTAGCATGATCGAGGAAATAGGCTATGAAGGACTGTGTGGCTTATTTAATTTTACTCAGGTGAAATAGGACATTATGTTGTCTATAGCCTTTCCTTGCTGACTAACCAACCTGTTTCTGGTTGTATACCTTTACGAATGGATCCCAATTCATCCTGTAATATATGCTCATTTAGATATGCCTTTATACAAAGTCAATAGTTCCACAATATTCTAAGTCTGATAGGATTTTACCTAAGGCAGGGATCATTAAACATTTTTTGTACAGGGTCAGGTAGCAAATATTTTAGACTTTTATGGGCCATACGGTCTCAGGTATAACTGAACTCTGCCACTGTAGCAAGAGAGTAGCCATAAAAAATATGGAAACGAATGGGTGTGACTGTATTTAAATAAAATGTTATTTACAAAAATAAGCAGTGGGTCAGATTTGACCATTGGGCTATAGTGTGCAGACCTCTGGCCTAGGATAAGCTATTATGATACTTGTCTTTAATTCAGAAATTTCCTCATGGGTATTACTGTTAATTAAATTTACTGAAATGATTACTAATTTATTTCTTTGACCCCCCCCCAATAAGTCAAGATGGCTTATTTATTTATGTATTTGCTAGAAATAGGTATTGCTCATTCATCCATTAAGCCCTATTTTAATTTTTTTAAGTTTACATAACACATTTTTAATATTATAAATCAGTCATTTACTAGAACTCCTCTGATCCCAAATCCTTATACCATCAAATATTATAGGTCCCTCTACCTCTTCTCTGACCTAAATGTGAGAGTGCTTGAAAAGACATCTCCAATTAAAAAGTTAAAAAAAAAAAGGCATTTTATCTTAAACAGTTTACAACATGTATATTTCTAGGTTTCAAAATGAAAGTATCTAGCATCCCAGAAAGAAGATAGGATAAAAGGTAATCAGAGCAGCATGGTTAAAGGAATAGGGTAAGTGATTTGGATGCTAAAGGATGAGAAAGGAAAGGGTCAGTCATATGCCTCAGGCACTGAAAATAAGTTTTGACTTTGCTGTTATTTTCTCTACAATTATGATCAGCAACGTAAGGTGAATTCAACCAAAAAAAAAAAAAAATCGAGTGAAAGCCACAGGGTAGAAAAGGGGCAAAATTATTGTTCATCTGAGAAATTTCCCTGCTTCATGGAACAAAACTCTAGAGTAGACTCACTGAAGATCATAGGAAAACTTTCATACTTTTAGGCCTAATTTGCAAAATTTGCTTCACCTAAACCCCAAGGAAATGACTAAAGATTCACAAATAAGAAGTGAAACCCATGGGAGATCATTAACAGCTTAACACAGTTTATGTGTTCAAATTCATTGCATTTATAAAAATAATAGGGTGGAATTGCTGTTATTTTGATAATGATAATAACAAAGTATAAAAATGTGAATTGTATATAACAAGGTAAGAATGAAATGCAGATATTAAGTAGAGGGTGTGACTATTTGGATCAGGCTTTCTTTTAGATAAAAGATGGATGAATCTCACATGACTTACTAACAGCTTCTCTAGCCTCATAAAAAAAATTTAAAAAATAGAATTGGCACAATTATCACATAAATGATGAAAAATTAACATGTTAGTTTTACAGTAGAGATAGTATCACAAAATGGTCAGCAAATTTAAACATATCTAGACTTCTTTGTGTATAATTAAATTAGTAGAAGGCATGAGGTCTGACTTACCATAAAAGATGGGAACAAAATTTCCAGTTATGAAAAAAAAATGACAAATGCAAATATCACTTCAATAAAGTTACAGTATGATGCAGTATATTTGTTTTGTTACAAGGTATAGAAATGCTCTTATAATAAGTATAGGCAAAAAGAAACATGTTCATGGAATCCAATAGAGTATAAAAAACAACTTTTAAAATATTGTTGAATGAAAATAAATGAGACTGGATTTCAGGATGAGTTGGAACTAGTCAAAACTGCCAGGCTATTCTTTGTCTGTGGTAGTTAACATTCTGTTTCAACACATATAAGCTTTCTCTACATGAGAGGATTAGCATAGAGTTTTAATAATCTACCTGACATATTTTCCTTCTTCCTTGTTAACAGAAACTTGTTGTGATGATGTATATGTTCTCTTTTGCATGGCACTGAATATCAGGAAAAGATGCTGTATTCTCAACTCTAGTGAATTAATTCTGATTGCCTTAAGCCAGCTATGTTGGTATTAGTTCCTTTCACAGTGGCTAGTTTAGGCATGGAATTAGGATATAATTTTGGCCAATGTGATGAAAAAATGTTTGGGTGGTTCTAAAAATGTTTTCCTTGGGGTGCCTGGGTGACTCAGTCGTTAAGCGTCTGCCTTTGGCTCAGGTCATGATCCCAGGGTCCTGGGATGGAGCCCCGCATCGGGCTCCGTGCTCAGGGAAGCCTGCTTCTCCTCTCCCACTCCCCCTGCTTGTGTTCCCTCTCTCACTGTGTCTCTGTCTTTCAAATAAATAAAATCTTTAAAAAATAAAAAAAATAAAAATATTTTCCTTGATTTTAAAATTAAACACACTGGGGGAAATTTCTTTTTCTGAATAGCAGAAGTTCTAGATAAGATGTCCTCAACCAGTATACTGCAAGCTCAAAGATGAAGCCAACCCAAGAGTGGTAGAATGAAATAATGGAAAGGATTATGATAATATCATTGAGGTGCAAAATTAATATACATTATAGCTTCACAGTTTTGAACTTCTGCTATGTACAATAATGGATTTCTTTGTTATTGAAATTTTTTGAGTTGAATTTTCTGTTTATTATCAGCTGAAAATGTCCTAAATGATACTGGGAAAAACATTGCCACTGACAGAACTTAGGATATAACTTTTTTTTTTCCTTACTGGAGAAAGACTAAACAGGATATTGAGTCTCAAGTTCAAAAGTCCTGGGGTAGGGCCTCAATTAATCTAGATGAAAAATCCTACGCCAATTGTTTATGATTTTCTTGTTGAGTGGAATCAAGTGAAAATGTCCTTTGAGGGAATCAATATGTAGAGCTGGGAAGAAAGCCATCCTAAAAAAAAAAAAAAATGATTTTTCTAGATGAAAAGGAGGAAAAACTTCTACTTTACGATGTGAAAGCAGTAAGATATGTCCAGTAGGAAGAAATAATTCATAAGGAAAGACTGTTGTGTAGTAAAAAAGAAAGGCAAAGTGATGAGTTCAATTTGTGAATTTTGTTCAGAACTGTGAAGGTGTGCTAGACCTTGTGGAGAAGAATAATTAACAAGAAAACAGTCACACAAATAGTGGGAAGAAGACCCATATTCTTTTATAAATGAGATTTAAAAGTCTCTTTCAAGTTGGACTACTCATTACCCAGGTAATTAGACTTCCACATTATGCTAGGGCATTATATTTTAAATGGAAATTAAATAATCAGTAATTGGAAGAAGGGCTAGAGGATTCTAAATATTCCTTCTTTTGGTGAAGAACTAAGATAAAATTTTAAAGAGTTGTGTGCCTTGTTGAATGATGTCATGAAGGTAAAGAATTTGAACTTAATGTAAAGAGTGAATCTGGGTTTAGGAGAGAGATTTCTGAGTCTGCTAAGCTGCTGCTTCTCCCATGACTTCTGTGTAGACAGTTGTTATGGATTGAATTGTGTCTCCCCAAAAACATATATTGAAGTCCTAACCCAAGTAACTCGGAATGTGACTTTATTTGGAAATGAGGTCTTAAGTAAATGAGGTCATTAGGGTGGAATGTAAAAGGAGGGAAATTAGACACAGAGACAGACATGCACACAGGGAAAATGTGATGTGAACATGAAGGCAGAGATTGGCACAATGCATCTAAAGCCAAGGAACACCAAAGATTGTCACTCTCGGGGAGCAAGAAATTCTGTCCCCTTTAAGAGTTCTTTTGTTTGGAGTAAGAATCAAATTGACATGAGATGGATTAACAGGAGAAAATAAAATTAATAGCATACATACAGGGAATTCATACAGACATGGAAATCCCAAAGACAGGCAAAATGAAGTATACATGTCATCCTGAACTAAGGAGAAGTGGGGATAGGGGCCTGGGACTTCAGAGGGAAGAAATGCAATTCTTAGGGCAGTAAGAAGAGCAGATGTTTGATAATTAGATGTTTGCCCTGACATATAAATGGGTCACTCAAAATTATATCTGGTGGGGGGGGTGGCCTGGGTGGCTCAGTGGTTAAGCCTCTTCCTTCGGCTCAGGTCATGGTCCCAGGGTCCTGGGATTGAGCCCCGCCATATGGGGCTTCCTGCTTGGCAGGGAGCCTGCTTTTCCCCCTCCCCCTCCACCCCCCTGCTCCTGCTCTCTCTTGCTATCTCTCTCTCTCTCAAAAAAGTAAAAAAATCTTCTTTAAAAAAACTACGTATGGTAATAACTCTTATTCTGAGAAAGACCCTGACTTAGGTTTTTCTATGTAGTTAAGGGAGGGGAAAAGTTTATCTTGAGCCTGTAAGATCTTGTTTGCTTTCAGCTCAAAATAATCTTAGTGAGATAGTGGCCCATCATGGAGTGATCTGCTCTCAGTCCCTATATCACTAAACCATCATAAGCTACAAGAGCATCATGGAACAGATTTTCCCTCATAGTCATCAAAGGAATCAATCCTATTGACACCTAGATCTAGGATTTCTAGCCTTTAGAACTGTGAGTCAATAAATTTCTCTTATTTCAGACACCCAGTTTATGGTACTTTGTTACTGCAGTCCTAGCAAACTAATAGATGTAGTTACATGTGAGTATCCGTTTGTATGCATTAACATCACTGCCTGGAAGGATCCATGGATTAGGAAAAGACTGATGTTCACTCTGCTGGTATCCTTGATTAGAGATTGGTCTACCTGTCCTCTAGCTCATGGGTAAAGGAGGAGTCAACCTATGTTTGATTTTAGTTTTACATTTCACTAGCTCTTTAACGTTGAGTTAATCGTTTAAAATTCTGGGTATTCTTTTTCCTATTTGTAAATTATACATTAAAGGATAAAAAGATACTTTTAAAAAATATACATGCCTGGGCCTCAGCTCTCATGAATATGTCCATAGTTGGAACCTAGATATCTGTATTTTTAAAAGGGTCTAGATTTAAATCTAATGTGAAATCTTCAATGATGACCACAGAAGTCAATATCAAAACTTTCTCTGAACTCTGATTTCATTCATTCTATAATTATGCTACTATGTCATGAGTGATATAGGCAGGGATATAGCCAGAAAAAAAAATCTGTACTTACTTACAATAAATATTTAAGTAAATAGGAATTGTAAGAAGCCCTACATAGAAGAGCATAGATCTAGTACAATGACCTTTATAATCTAGTACAATGAGCCATAGTCTCAGTTTGTAGCAGTAGCTTAAATTAAAGTTCTTATATTTCATAATATTTTTCTTTCATAATCTACTAGCAAGTTGTTATTCTCTGACAGTGATCATTTAATGTGGCATTGACATTATCTTCTTTTTTTTTTAAAGATTTTTATTTATTTATTTGAGAGAGAGAATGAGATAGAGAGAGAGAGCATGAGAGGGGGAAGGGTCAGAGGGAGAAGCAGACTCCCCGCCAAGCAGGGAGCCCGATGCGGGACTCGATCCAGGGACTCCAGGATCATGACCTGAGCCGAAGGCAGTCGCTTAACCAACTGAGCCACCCAGGCGCCCCTTGACATTATCTTCTAATTGCCCTAATTTCTTTTGTACACTCATAGATTAAAAGCAGCACGTTTATAAAAATCTTAGCTTGACAAATATCTTATGAATTCTTTCTTTAAATGCTGAGGGCTACAAAATGAAAGTTAGTACATATGGGCTCCTAGAAGCTATTTACCACTTTAACATTTAACAAGCCATACATTAACATTTAAAAAGTCATAAAAAATTTACATCTATAAGCGATTTTACTTAATAGGTTAGCAGTATGCATTCTTTGCAATAGAAGGGGAACAGCACTAATAAAACTCAATAAAAGTAATTTATACAGCTGCAGCTTGGTTGATGATTAGAGGACAAGGTATAGGTTACATGTGATGGTTTTATCTGTCCCTTACAAATGATTCTTGCCGCCATTACTCCCAATAATTAGGAGTGACACTCTGCTTGGGGGCAAAGGCATGGGCAGAGTGATTTTTCGGGGCCCTTTGAGAGGACCATGATAAATTTCAAAGCAACATTCAGTAAATGGTAGAGTAAGCCACAGATCTGAGAGTTGAAACCATTGCAAGTTGAAATAATTGGGACATAGTCCTTTATATATATATATATAAATAAATATATATAAAAGTATATATATAAAAGTATATATATATAAAGTATATATATATATAAAGTATATATATAAAAAAATATATATATATATACTTTGCATGTCTTTTCTTGAAATATAAGGTAAACAAATCAGTAATTATTCATTGACAACAGTACATAGAGGAAAACAAAATCCTTGAGTAGATAAGATAGGAGGAATAAAACAAATCAGCCCTGCACAATTTACATCCTTCTTTCCTCTTTGAAGCTGAAATGTATCCTGGTTAAGTCATGGGAAAGTAGAACAATATTTAACTGCAAATTTCAGCACATAGCATCCTAGTACACAAATTCTGTTTTCAGTGTGTGAGAATTTTGAGTCTTTTCTGTGGGGACAGATTAACAAATGAAAAAATAGAATTTGAAATAGAAAATGGAGATAAAGCAGATGGCAATAAAACTAAAGATTAAAGTTTAGGAAAGAAAAAAAAATATTCTTGAATTTTAGAAGTGCTCTCTGGTACTGAAAGAGTACTAGGAAGACTAAAAACAACTGAGGAGTTAGTCCTACAATCAGAAAGGCATTCAACCCTGAGTGAAGAACCAGATCCAGGAGAAAAGCTTTGTATAATGCTTATTATCTATAATGAGATATATTTCTAAGTGTCTCCTTAATATAGTACTGGGTTCAGTATCATAAATAAACTGTTAAGAATTGGTGAATAGAAATCATTAATACAATAATTATTAAAGATGTAAAAATTGTCCTGATGTTGTCTTTGTTGATTTATTATCTTATTTTAGCATATTAAGACAGCACATGTTGCTAATGGTTTTAATATATTTACTCTCAACTTGAGTCCTCAAAGGCCCCCCTCCAATTTTATCATCTAAGTAGAAATCGTATTATTGTCTTATCTGATAATGATAAATATAATCAATGCTCTTTGTAAAACATGCAGAGATAAACTCTTAGTCTCGTACATTCTGATGGGAATACAAAATGGTACAACTGCTTGGAAAAAAATTTTGCAGTTTTTAAAATAAAATTAAATATATATTTACCATATAATTTGACATTCTACTCCTAGGTATTCACCCAAGAGAAATGAAACTTTTGTCTAAAACAAAAATCTATATGTGACTGTTAAGAGCAGCTTTATGTATAATACCTTCAAGCTGGAAACAACCTAAGTGTCTAATATTGAAAAAAAAAATTGTGATACAGCCATATAATGAGTTATTCAACAATAAAAGAGAATAAACTACTTATACATGCAAAAACATAAATTAATTTTGAAGCATGCTAAGTGAAAAAAAGCAAACAAACATAAAAGGCTCTGTACTCTGTAATTCCATTTATGTGACATTCAGGAAAAGACAAAGTTTAAGTGGAATCATACCCTCCACCTACCTTATAATTTTTTAAGTGGAAAATGTATAGTGCACATCCATGGTAAAATGAAAACAATTTGACAGAATAGTATTTTATGGATGTACCATAGTTTATTTATTTAAATAATCTATTAATATATTTAACATGCTTTGAAGTTTTGTAACCATGAATGCATATTCTCATGTGTACATGTTTATGTCTATGTGCACCATATACCCTTTTCTGGTAATTTTCTTAGAATAAAGTTTTGCACATTGACTTTAGAATTTAGGTCTAGACACATTAAAAGTTTTGATACAATGTGCCAAATTGATTTTCACAAAGATCAAATGAAATTACACTTCCACAAACAATATCTGAAGTTGTTAATTTCTGTACCTCCCTCAGAGAACATTAATTATCAGTCAAAACATCTTTTCAAAGATAGTGAGATACCCAGCCATAAATTCTGCATTTATGAACAAAAATCTACTTGTGGAAAGATTTTTTTTTTTTTAAAGATTTTATTTTTGTGAGAGAGAAAGAGAGCGTGCACGAGCGAGGACAAATGGGGGGCAGGGGTAGAGGAAGAAGCAGACTCCCCGCTGAGCAGGAAGCCCAATGTGGGGCTCGATCCCAGGACCCTGGGATCATGACCTGAGCCGAAGGCAGACACTTAACTGACTGAGCCACCCAGGCACCCATACTTGTGGAAAAGATCTTAATTAAATGTTTAAAGATCTCACTATTCAATGAAAAGTAACATTATTCATTTCACATCTAGAATTAGATGCTTAATATTTTTAAAAAGGTCTTTCTATGTTTTTTATGGATAGATTTAAGTATTTAAATTTTAAAAATCTTTGATTTTTTTGAGCCAGTTATTACTGAGATTCATTTTCTACCCGCTTTGCACTGACCTCCATGAATTTTATCATTTGGGCTCCTTGGTCCTGTGGCTACAGATGGGACTGGATAATAGGAGACACACTTGTCCTGAGATCAGGAAAGGGAGATAGAGTAATTGTTCTCTCAATTCTCTTGCTGCTAAGCCAGAGTTTGAGCAATACTTCGCTTTTGTTCTAAGTGCTCTTCCCACTATGGGCAGATCACCAACTATGAGCACTGCTCCTTTCAAGGGCTTCTTTTCCAAGGCTACATTTTTCACTGGATTCTGGCTATCCCATCCTTTTCAGGCATGGGAGGGTTACAAATGTTAGTTATTGCTAACTAATGTTAGTTATTGCTGGTCTCTGGGGACTTTTCATTCTTCTTGGTTCTCTTAACCCTGTCTGCATCTCCATAAAAAAATCTTTTTATTAAAATTACCTTCATGTAATGATTTGATTGTTCTGTTTTCTGTTGGGACCATAAATTATACTGGGATGTTTGAACACAGGATAATAAGATATTTAGGGCTTAAGTAATTAATTCTCTGGTAGGCCATAAACAAATAGGAGAGTGCTTAGTAAATTAATTCTATCAGATCAGTAGTTATTTTTTTTTTTCCTAGAGCCTTAGACTATCAAGTTATCTAAGCAGTAGTAAACACATAAACAGAATGGGGAAAATTCATAGGAACTAAATCTAATAGAAGAACACAGTATTGGCATAACAAAATTTAAGGAAGAATGAAGGAAAATTAATGTGATTATATTGAGATAAAAATTCTTTTTTTTTTTAAAGATTTTATTTATTTATTTGACAGAGAGAGAGAGAGCGCACAAGCAGGTGGAGCGGCAGGCAGAGGGAGAGGGAGAAGCAGGCTTCCCGCGGAGCAGGGAACCCAACTCGGGACTCAATCCCAGGACCCTGGGATCATGACCTGAGCTGAAGGCAGACGCTTAACCGACTGAGCCACCCAGGCACCCCTGAGATAAAAATTCTTAATAAAGAGTACTGTCTGTGTAGGACTGCCAGGTTTAGCAAATAAAAGTACAGGATGCCCAGTCATATTTGAATTCCAGATAAGCAATAAATTATTTTTAGTATATTTATCTGAAAAGCAAATTGAACTGAGCATTCTGTATTTTACCTGGCAACCCTATCCTTGTGCACAGGTCATTAACATAGTCTATCAGTTGACAAAATCGCTTGTGATTAGTCTACTGCACAGTCAACGAAGTGTGACAAAGTGACAGATGGGGTCAAGTAGATTGAGAACTAGTATCTAGAATATCAGTAGATAGATAGAGCAGTGAGAGAGGATAAGTCACCTAAACAAAATACTACAATCTGAGCTATACACTGATTGATGGAGAGACAGAAATTGTGCATAAGGGGTCACTAACGAATTCTGGGGGTAAGTGCAGTGAAGGTGGTTTTAGAGCAAACTTTAATGAACAAGAAAGAGTATGGTACTTAAGCACATGATCTGAGACCAGCATCAGTAAAGCCAGGCCATGAAGCCTAGTCTGAGAATATATTTAAATGCGAAAAAAAAAAAAAAAAAATCTAGGCCAGTCAAGAGGGTGGACACAGAGAAGTCGGTGTAAATATATGAGGCAATCAAAATTTGTGATGAAAAGAATACTTGTCTGGGAATAAGAACACCTTGTATTTTTTTCTAGCCTAAACTTGAAGAAATATCAGTCTTTCCAGGATCTATTATTTAAATTACACAAGAAATATTTAGTTACATATATATATATTTTAAATTTATTATTACATTGCAGGCCTAAAAACCTGTGCTGTATAATTTAGGATTCCAATTATAGCCCAAGAGAACAGTGGGAGAAGTTTATGTAGACAATAAAACAAAACTCTTTTATCAAAGTCAAGTATAAGAAGGAAGGCTCACATACTATGTCAAATAAACATCAGATGTTGATAATGGAATAGTGCTCTTTGCTTTTGTTCTAAGTGTTATTCCTGCTGTGGCAGACCAAAAACGAAAGGTTTTGCTTCTCTGTGGAACAAGACAGACTTCTAAAACTGCCCCAGGTTGGTAATTGTGTCACAAGTAGATAAGCCAGATAAGGGAATTCTATTAATGTAATTGCATTGAAAAGAAAAATTAAAAACACTAATATATAATTTAGATTGAAAATATCAAAAACTCTTATGATGAAAAACCCTGGAAAAGACTAAAAGCATTGTCTGATTAGAAGAAGAAGAAAAGGAAAATGTCTCTTTTCTCTCTTTACCTTTCTTCCTCATATGCCATTATGTTTTGAGGGAGACTTGAAAGGAGGTAAACAGGAGACTTAAATGTACCCCAAATCAGCTGGGAAATGTTTTGAATAAAATGTGAGCAAACATCCCAGTATTTTGCAAGAATACTTCCAATTTGAGGAAAGTGAAATAAACCCATAGAAAGTACACTCCATTTCCTTTACACATATAAGGAATTAATCGATTTACCACCCCACCAACAGCAACACACACACACAGGAAAGGTAAGGCTTACTATGGCAATGACAGGAAGAAAGATGGAACTGTAACAGTATGTGGAATGGAAGTTTCTATGGAGAGACCAAGAAGAAAATAGATACTGTATTCCAAAGTGACATGTTATACTACGATGCAAATTTTAAAGAAATTATCCCCAATTGCTAAAGCATCCATCAAAACCAATAATGCAGAGGGATAAGAAGTAGCAAACTGGGTCAGGAAAGGATCTTTAAAATTATTTATTGGAGAGCTATTCTGTGAATGTCATCTTCCTCAAGAGCAAAGAGTATGAAATTACTGATTTTCACGATTAGCTCAGGAAAGATAAATCTAAAAACAAAACAAACAAATATCTTCTGAGACCTTAATGTGTATCCTGTGGAGTTTGGGTAGAGTTTGGGGATCCCAGAGGACAGGATTTGATTTAGATCAAAATCTATAGGACAAGAGATTGAATGAAGAATGGCTGCAGAAAAGACATAATTTTGAAAGTATTAAACTCCAGGGGCACCTGGGTGGCTCAGTAGGTTAAGCAGTTAAGCGTTTGCCTTCCGTTCAAGTCATGATTCCAGGGTCCTGGGATCGAGCCCCACGTCAGGCTCCCTTCTCAGTACTTGTGCTCTCTCTCTCTCTCACTCATTCTCTCTCTCTCAAATAAATAAAATCTTAAAAAAAAAAGGTATTAAACTCCAAAAACCAGTAAACTGCAAGACTGTGTGAGTGATTTCCATGGTCCAAATCTTCATCAAAGGAGGGCCATTTAAATAAGTTAATAGACAATATCACCCTCCACCCTCATCAAGGGAAGAGATCCCCTGAAATACCGGTAGGAGTCTTAGAAGAAAACTTGAAACAACCCACAAAAGTGGGATTAAATTTTAAATATCTGAAATGTCCAAAGAAAGTATAAACTAAGTCATGATAGTATCAGAAAATTAGACATATTCATATGACTATTTCTTCCTTTATCTCTTTTTCTTCCAAGTACAGAAAGGCCAGATATTAATGTAGAAAGATAAAGAGGACATAGCTAACCAACCCTGCCTCTAGACTCTGGACTTCTCATGTACAGCAGGAATAAACGTGGGAGGAAACTGACATGTCCTCAATGTTAAATTAAATTTGAAGATTTGAAGTAACAGAGCTTCCCATTTTAATTGCTGAATTAAGACTGTTTTGCAACTTTACATAGGATTGTATTTTTAAATCTTAGATTAGCCATAAAAGTCATGGAGCCCACCCAAGTTTTTCATTCTCTACAAAAGGAGAACTGGCTCTTCAGAGTACATTGCAAAGAACAATGGAAAACAAAAATAGAGTTATTTCATAATTATATCTCATGAGTGATCTTTCAGCTTTAAATAAAATTACTTCTGAATAAGAAATCAAACTAGCATTTTTATATTACATTTGTTTCAGTTAGGATACTGGTACCTCTTGAAAGAGCACACTCAAAGGGTTAATTAAAAACAGAGGAGAGATTATTTAGACTTCTGGTTTCTGGTTCTGCATGTAAGGAGTTTGGAAGTCTCCATTCTGTCCTAACAATAAGCAAAAATCTGAACAGACTGAAAATCAACAATTGTCATTATATCCACAAGAGAGGGGAGGACATAGGGCAAACTATGACTCCCGAGATGGGAGAGACAGGTGAATACAGGGTGTTGTAGCTTCCCTGAGCAGAGACTCAGGAGCGGAAACTGCTATAGGAACCAGGGATGTGACAGGAGAACCTGAAACGTGATGAATTGCTGGAAGCTCAGTGTGGACAAGACTGAGGTTAAAAATTCCAGACGTACCCAGTCATAAGGGAGATCCCCTAGTATTGTGAGATTTTCCTCCAGGAGCTTGCCATAGTAAATATTTCCCATAGTTCCCATTGTAAGTATTGGGAAAAAATTTTCCTCAAGCTTTTGGCAGAGGAAGGAAAAAAAGGAACCATTTTGGAATATGCCAGAGCTCTCTGTTCCTCCTAACAGGGCCTGCCCTCAAGGGAAACTAGTTATAATTAGAGCCTAATCTTCTGTGGGTATTATCAGAGCCTAACGGACCCTGGAAGAGAAATACCCAACTCCAGCTGGCTTTAGCCTGCCATGTGGGAGAAAGGAAATACCAATTCCAGCCCACTCTAGCCATCTTGTCCCACCTAAATGGCGAGAAAAAACTGAATAACAATTGTGAAGTTTGCAGTCCAGAGGCATAGGCTTACTAAAAGATATGACCTAAATCATAGGACTATAGAATGCTTCCCCTTCTTTTATACTTTACCACTATATGACATATGTGTGGTAACAGGTGTATACAATAAAGGCCTATTTACAGTAGTTTCTTTTACCCAGTATATCATGTCCAGCCATCAAGAAAAAATTACAAAGCATCTCAAAAGGGGAACAAATAAAAAGTTGAAGAGACAGAGCAAGTATCAGAAACAGACATAGCAGGGATGTTGGAATTATTAGACCCGAAATTTAAAATAACTGTAATTAAAGGCTCTAATGGATAAAGTAGATAGCATGCAAGGACAGATGGACAATGTAAGTAGAAAGATGGGAATCATAGAAGAATCAAAAAGAAATGCTAGTGATATAAAACATGTAACAGATGAAGAATTCCTTTCATGGACTTATTAATAGGCTGGACACAGCTGAAGAGAGAATCTCTGAACTAGAGGATATATAGATTGAATCCTCAGTAACCAAAAAACAAGGAAAACAAAAGCTGAAAATTATAGAGTATCCAAAGACTGTAGATAACTATAAAAGGTGTAACATGGGTATATAACATCCCATTATCTCTTTCTTCTACTGGCATTCTTATTGTTTTATCAGTCCAGCCATCAAGAAAAAATTACAAAGCATCTCAAGAAATTCCTATTGTTATAGGAATACCAGTAGAAGAAAGAGATAAAGGAACAGAAGAAATATTTGAAATAATGACTGAGAATTTCACGAAATTAATTTTTATGTAAATTAATGTTAATTATAAATGTAAATTAATGTTAATACCCCCAATTAATGATAGATCCAGAAAGCTCAGAGATCATCCAGCAGGATAAATGGGAACACCACCACCAAAAATTCACATAGGCATATCATCTTCAAACGGCAGAAAATCAGATGAGAGAAAAATCCTGAAAGAAGCTGGGGGTTGGGGGTGGGGGGGTGGGGATCTTACAGAAGAACAAAGATAAGAACTATATTTGACTTCTCAGAAACCAGTTAAGCAAGAAGAGAGTGGAGTGAAATCTTTAAAATATTGGAAGAAAAAAAAATCCACTAACCTAGAAATTTGTACCCAGTGAAATTAGCCTTCAAAAGTGAAGGAAAAAATAAAAGCTCTCAATAACAAAAATTGAGGGAATTTGTTGCCAATAGACCTGACTTCTAAGAAATATGAAAAGTTCTTCAGAGAGAAGGAAAATGAAATAGAGAAATTCACAACTACATAAAGGCAGAGCTTTCAAGAAGAAATAGTAAAATAATTTTATTCATTTTTCTTATTCTTACTTGATCTACCAGTTAATTTATTCAAAATAACAATAACAACAATATATCAGGAGTAGTTTATGAGTAAGTGAGATAAATGTCAACAATATTATAAGGGATAGAAGGAGGAATTGGGAATACTCATTACGAGATAAGGACACTATTCATGAAGAATAGAATTATTTCAAAGGGAATTTAGATTAGTTGTAAATATATGTTGCAAACTCTATGACAATCACTAATTTTTTTTTAAAAAGTATAATTAACATTTTAAGGTAAAAGAGGAAATGGAATTATACAAAATGTTAAAACCAGAGAAGGCAGAAAAAGAGTGAAAAACAAAACAAAACAAAAGAACAAGGGTAACACATAGAAAACAGTTACACAACTTATGCTCACTCAACAACTTGTACATAAATGCTCATAGTGGTTTTATTCAGAATTGTCAAAAACTGGAAACAACCCAAATGTTCATCAATAGGAGAATGGAAAACAAATGGCATATTCCTAAAACAGAATACTACTTAGCAGTAAAAAATTAACAACCACTAATACATGCAACAACATGAATGAATCTCATAAGTACTCTTTTGACAGCAAAAAGACAAAAAAGTTCATACTGCCTGTTTTCATTTATATGAAATTTTATAACCGGTAAAACTAATCTATCCTATGAAAAACCTTGAAAGTAGGTTGGCTTATTCGGGACTTTCTGGAAAGCAGCATGATTTTACTTTTGTAAGAAAAATGTATCTTAATGGGGATGTACTACATGGGAATATGTAGGTATTAAAACTTATGGAACAGTACACTTAATATTTATGCAATATACTTATGTAAATGTATCTCAAATGAGAAAATAGAACTGGAAACAAATATCGAACTCTAGTTAGTAGGTTTCTGAAAAGCGATTTTATTGCCCCATTTGATTGAACATACCTTCAGTAGAATTTATTTTAGGGAAGGTTTGGTACTACAGTGAATATAATGTTACAAAGAACTAGTTTCTCTGTCTTCCCACAGCATTTTCTGATGTTTGCTTTGTTCTTGGTTTTCATGGGGTGGTCCACTTGCAATATCAAGTCTCTCTCTCCTTTTTGGTATCAAATGAATATATTAGCTTGACACCTTCTATTTTTAGGCCACTCTAACTGGAAGGAAAGGGAAATATAAAAAAGAAGCTTTGAAAAAAAAATTAAAAAAAAATAAAAAGCTTTGTTTCATTAAAGTCCTATGAAATATTCCTTTGCATTTCATTGGGTCTGATCTGTTATGCCTACCTTTGGAAGTAAGAATAGGGTCAAAAACATTAAATAAAGAAAAATAAGTAAGGGTAGGAAAGTTCCTCAAAATCTAGATTCTAATATCAGAAGGGTGGAAAGTGAGTGCTGACAGAAGAAATGTTACTATTGAAAACAATTAATTTATTGCTTTTCATGCTAAACTCAGAACATTAGTTTTAAAATTTAACATGTCTAGTATTTTAATCTGCATTTGAATGTAACTAAGGTGTAACTTAAAATTCAAGTAACATTTTGACCCAATTAGGTAGTAAATATCGGACTCATGTTAAAACCTTACAAAGCAGGTGGATAGCAAACAAGAAGCTATTACATTATTTTAATTGCTCTATATGTTGGCAATGGATTAATAATATGATGATTATCAGGTCAGGTCAGATTCATTTCCCATTTTTCAAAGTAGGTACAATATAATCCTTAAAATGGAAGAGATTAAATCAGATCAAAGCTGAAATGAATGTCTGAATGTAAAAATTTGTAATATTTATGAGTTGATTTCACTATGAGAGTTATGAGACCAGTACAGAATCCTGCCATTTTAACATCATAATTTTGCTTCCTATACATTTCATTACATCTAGATAAATGAAATTATACCATTAGGATCCAATAACTGCAAGTCCAGAAAATCTGATTTACTTTATTTTTTGCTATAACTTTGATCATCATAAACAATATATCCCTACTAATTTTCCTAAGGAATTTGAAAAATACTGAAATAATAATTTATTATTACTGTGATGTAAGAGAAGACCTTTAAAATAGCAGATATCAGTCAGGATTTTTTATGACTGAATTTGGGTGCCATTGTATGCATACCATAGTGAAGGGTCATATAAAATCTAATTCAAATAATAAAGCAAAATATTGCATTTAAAAAGTGGAAGTAGAAGGAAAATACTTGAAATAGTTTATTGGATAGCAGAACAGGGGTATATTTTCATGAATCAGAAATCATGAATCAGAAATAAATTGTTTAATTTAAAAAAAAAAGACATCAGAATTTCTTTCATAAAGGGAAGAGGAACCACAAGACCATAATCACCTATTTTATAATATGACACTAATTTCCTGGTTAATTTTCAAGGCAAAGCAGTTAATTAAAAAAAACAAAACAAAACACTAGTCTCAAAATGACTGTAAATTATTTTTGATTTCCTGTCATCCACTATTCTAATAAACCTGAATATAACTCAGTATTTTGTAGAAAACACTGATGTCACCTAACTGCAAAACTCCATTTGGCCTCTGTACTGTTTCAAAGTTCCTCAGTGGCAAAATATACAAATGGCAGCATAAATTACCTTTGTACCTGCTTCCACATTCTCCAGACCTTAAATTTATATTCCTTGCTATGATTCTGCCTATTCTAATTTCTGCAAAATTGAACTTGGAAAAAAATTAAAGGTCTGTAGATGCTGTATTGGGGCATATATTTGTTGTCTTCCTGGCATCCATATCCTCCTTTCCTTTTCCAAAAGTTACCCACATTGCCAATCCTCCTAGGCACCATAGTCCATTCAGAGGTAGAAACATTAGCTGAGTCCTGCCAATCAGAATCAGTGGAACTTAATTCTGTGTAGGCACATTTGTGATTGTGTGTGTATGTTTGAGGTATAAGGATTGTGAACTTCTTCCCTGTAGGATGGGACAGTTTCAGTCCATTCAGGCCCCTATCACAAAATACCAGAGACTGAATAGCTTATAAATAGCAGAATTTTATTTGTACAGTTCTAGGGGCAGGAGCTCCAAGAATATGGTTGTGTGATGGCCCTCTTCTGGGTTGTAGACCATTTTATCTTCATATAATAGAAAGAACTAGGGAGCTCTGTGGGATTTCTTTTACAAGAGCACTAATCCTATTCATGAGGGTTCCACTCTCATGACCTAATTCCCCCAAAGTCCCTATGTACTATAATCACCTCTTTAGGGGTTAGGATTTCAACACACAAATTGGGGGTGGGGCACAAACATTCAGACCATGGCAGAAAGTTCTACAAGTTTCTGACAAACAACATGAAACTCAAAGAGGAATTTTGGGGGGAATGTTAACAAAGTTAAAACATGAAGAAAGTGACACTAAGTCTTGGATATATCAGTTGTTGGATAAAAGATTAGCATGAGACTTTATCTACTCTTGGGCTGTGGGAGTACACAAGCCAATTAAATCTCCAACCCCCTAACCCCCTTTTCTTTTTGGCCAAATCAGTTTGAGTTAGATTTTCAAATACTTGCAACTAAATGGATTCAGATATCTATATTTTCACAAATAAGTGTTTTATAATTTTATAGCTTATTTTTGTCTGTTCTATTAGGGAAATTCTTTTAACCACAGAATTTCCAGCGTTCTGGAAATTGATGTTTCACTCAACTATTCACAAGGTTAGGGGAATGAATGTTTTCAAGCAGGATGTTTAACTGTCTTGTTATGATATCCCAGTTGAAAAGATAGAATGGTAGAGGTGGTAGAAGTCCTATGAATAATTACATTCAAACCCCTTGTTATACTGGTTAGGCAGGTAGTCTCAGAAAAATTAAGTGAATTGTACAGGATCAAACAGGATGCTAGGAACCCATGCCCTGTTAACCTTGAGTTAGTGTTCAGTCCCTCCCCAAAGCTGCAAACACAGTTTACCTAATTGCAATGAGTCATTTTGCACATAAATTAAGAAGCTGATCTTTTTTTCACTTAATACAAGATTCAAAATCAGTTTGAGTTATAATAACATCAGGAAACTTAAGAATATAACCAGTTTCCTGACCCATTTGGTTGCATGTAAGGAGAGGTTTTGAATGAGCAAATTTTTGTCCTTTTCCTTTATAGCTAATAGAGTAAGAATCTCTTTATTAATCAAAAAGCCTCTTCACCTTAGATTCATTGCTTATATCCCCTGCTAACAGTCCTAAATTTAGGCCTTTTGAGATTGGATCACTAAAATATCCAAGAGGAATGAATGTGAAAGATCATGATAAAACAAGTGATCAGGAATGGGTAAGAATTAGATCTTCAAGGGAATAAAAACAATGACTGCCATTTTTTGTCTCCTGAAAATATTTTCATAACCCCACACCCTAACTACAACCAACCTCCCCAGGTATAAGAATTCTGGTACTCGGGGGGTGCCTGGGTAGCTCATCAGTTAAATCATCCAACTCGATTTCGGCTCAGGTTGTAATCTCAGGATTGTGAGATGGAGCCCTACATCAGGCTCTGCACTGGGTGTGGAGCCTGCTTAAAATACCCTCTCCCTCTGCCCCTCCCCACCATGTATGTGCTCTCTCTCTCTCCCCTTCTCTAAAAAATAAAAAATAAAAAAAAATAATAAAAAAAGGAAAGAAAGGAAGAAAGAATTTTGGTGTTCAATCAGAATGATGGAAATGAACTTGAAAGTTTTTTTTTAGTTTTGAAATTTACAAAATCATGTTTCAAGCATTTTTCTTTGAGCATGCTTCACATGGAATAATAAAAGCAGGGCAACTTTGCCATTCATAGTCCTTTAGAGAAAATTTTGTGGACATAAGCAATTGAACTGAATGATGTATTAAATTTTACATGCAACTTTATCAGAAATAAATAGATTATGGATAAAAAGAAACCTTTATATTATGATCTGATTATCAGAACAATTAGCTTTTTCCCCTTTCAACTATATGTATATAAAAGATTATACATGTTTTTAGATGATTTTAATTCAGACACTATTTACACATTTGCCTACTGTTACCTCTGATTACAGTGGACTCCTTATTCTTTTATTTCTGTGCATACCCTCTTTTTATGTCTACCACCCACAAGTGTTGGACAGGGCCTTGGCCATTTCATTGTTCTCATCTTCTTCCACTTCGCACCTCATTAGCTTTCTCCAGTCAATACTGTCTCCTTGTTGTTCTCAGGCCAATAAGCTTCATTCTTATTCATTCTTAGATCCCAGAGACTAACATGGTGACTGCTATATGTTAGTTGCTTATTAGTATGTGTTAAATGAATGAATGAAAAAATAAATGAACAAATATTTATTGGGTACTATACCAGTTTGCCAGGAATGCCATTACAACATATTGTACAATGGGTGGCTTATATAATGGAAATTTATTTTTTGACAGCCTAATGTTCTAAGGAAGTGATTAGAACACCATTGGAAATGTTTTCTTGTGTTTTTTTTTTTTTTTTTTTTTTAGGAGGGAATGCACTATAATGGGTATTTATTTATTTATTTTAAAGATTTATTTATTTGAGAGAGCAAGCACAAGCAGGAGCGGCAGAAGGAGAGGGAGAGGGAATCTCAAGCAGACTCCTTGCCCAGCGCAGAGCCTGGCACCGGGCTCAGCCTCATAATCCTGAGGAGATCATGGAATATAAAAAAAAATCATCTTTGATATTAATTTAAACTTGAAAGACCCAGATATGTGGCCTATAAAAGTTATTTGTTTCTCTGTTTCAAGCAGTCTCCAATGTATAAAAATGTTGAGTTCCAAGGATTCCTTTGTAAATCATGTTTTGGGACTCAGATTGCATTTCACCATGGAAACAATGTATGTTCAGTATTGTAGTCACCCTGCCCCACTCTACAAAACCAAAATGTTTAATCCACAATGAAGCAAAAGGAAGTATGATACTAGTAAAATTATTACCACCATGAATCCTAATTTTTAAAAGGCAAAATTTAGTCAGAGAACCAGTTGAAAAATATTTCCCTTCTTACACTTTTCTGCTTTTGGGATACTCAGTGCAGGGATCTTTCCAGTTCCATAACTCAGGTGAAGGATCTTATGGCTGGGGCAGAAGCTCTGAGAGGGAGGGGGCACAAAGCTATAAAGACCTAAGACTACTTCCTTCTAGAAAGATTCAAAGTCATGTCTTGGTTCCAAGCTATTTAAAATTCTTATCAGATATATTCCTAGAATCAATGGCATTCCAAAGGAGGGGGGTCATATTTGGATGAGAGAGATTCACCAACCGCCACATTTTTTGGTATTGTCATGTATAACCTACATTGCATTACTTACTGTTTTTAAATTCTTTACAGACAATGCACCCCCTTAAAGCCTGCACCAGTACACTGCTCTCATCTCCCAGCTCAAATACAATGTAATGGAAAATAGAGCTGGTTTGCTAAATACTATCTCAGTTCCTAAACATATCATCAATTCTAAGGGTTCCTGGTTTCTATTTATTTCTCCTGGAAAGAAATATTCCTATGCCCTTCATCTTTCCTTTCTCCCCATCCTTTGGGGGGGGGGAATATATATATATGTATGTATACATGATATATTTTGAGATAAATGAGCAACCAAATTAAAATTCAGATTGATTTATCATAAACAGACCAGATTAATCCTAAATTGCATTTTCTCTTCACAGAGGGAGAATTTAAGACATTTGAGTTCAAGAAATAGGATTTAGATTTTGAGGTAGCTAATTCTAAAAAGCCTGTAGAAGAGAGGTAAAGAGGTGACTAAGGTAGGAATGCTGTCAATGATTCTTGACAAGGGAGTCAGGAGAAGAAGGAAGGAAAATCCCAATGGAAAAAACAGAAAAGGAAAAACATTTACTTATAAGAAATGTACATGCTAGACATATAAGTCAAATACTATCATATTTTTCTAAAATGAGTTTTATTAATAAATGTTGATACTAATTCACTGAGTGTCTTAATGTAATGTCATTACTTATTGCTACTTTAAAAAATAATCTGCTGTCTTCTTGTAGGCTGTTAAATTTAAGGTCTCTCATTTTTTATAAGTAAGCTCAAATTTTTCAAACCTTTACTGAAATAAAACATTTGAAGTACAGTCTAATTCATATTGTCAACCTTAAAAATAAAATAGCAAGTTATTAGCAAAATGAGTTATTTGGGAATATCAGAGGAATTGCAATTTGGGACAAGCAAATTACAGCAAACCATAGGCAAGTCTGAAGAGAAAGGGAAGATCAACTTTTATTAGATTTTAGGAGGAAATTGAGGAGTGTTTTTTTGAACAAAAGTTCATTGGAAAAGAGGAAGAGTTTGAGGTTGCAGATGCTTCTCATTAGCTGCAGGCAGTTATTGGTGAGTTGTGGCAAAGAGAGATCTTCCTTGTTTTTTTTTTTAAAGCAGAAGATAAAATTCCTATGTGAGAAGTGTTCTCTCTTGTGAAGATAAGAACTATCTTCCTTTTTCCTGCTGGTCATGCAGGCTATAAGTGGTATACATGTGACTGTACCCAATTCCACTTTAAATGAGGTCTCCTTAATTCATTTTCACAATATCTGTATCTAATACAAAGAGAATCTTAAACAAAATAGTCTGAGAACCAGCATTGACTTCTCATGCCTCAAATGTTTTTCTGTGTTATTTTATCACAATGCAGTACAAATTCCACACTGTTCCCAATAGGACCAGTTTGCTGGAACACAATTATGACTAATATAAATAACTCCACCAATGTCCTTTCCTTGCAAAATTTTGTAAATTTAATCTTTGGAAATTTTCTCTTTTCTTTCACTTGTTTTCAATTTTATAATATAATCAACGAAAAGTAAGATTCACAGTGAATAAGGCCTTTTAGAATGTATTGATAGACCATCAATATCAGAAAGCAAAAGAACTAATATTTGTAAGGCCTTTTATGTGCAAACGTGGGGATTCTTTTAAGAAATAATTATTCAATGCTGTGTAGGTTTTGAAGGAGTTCAGTGAAGAAAAGCAACACATGACAATTCCACTCTTGGAATTTCTCTGGCTTCTATTATAAGAGAGAGATCTATTTTATATGTATAACCTAAGGATCCCTAGGCTTCCAGGCTTCTAGAATTACACACTGTAACCAGAGCACAGGGATGCAAGAGCGCATGGCCACGGGGTTCCCAAACAGGCCAGGTTCGGCCACTCACCACTGACAAAATCCAAAAGCAGAGAGACAAGTGGTGGTGAAACAGAAATTTATTTCAGTGAGGCCAACACCAGGAAAACAGCGGACTAATGTCTCAGACTGTCTCCAAAGTGCTGAAAGTACTTCTAGGTTTATATAAGGAAAATATGGGACAAAGATTGATGGATGGATATGTGTAGGTGGGCAGAAAAGGTCAAGTGAAACATTGTCTTGGGGTCAATCATGTGAGGTCTTGCAGGCATCAGGGCAGTTGGAATGCTTGAGGGGTAGTTTCCATCCCCATCACAGGATGCTTTGTCCACTAGGTCTTTTGCCTGAGTTGAAAAATAAGCTGGAAAGAACTTAATTGGTTAGAAAGTACAGACTCAAGTCAAAATGGAGGCTGTTGAAGGCACGACTGGGTCCTCTTTCAACTTTTATTTAATATCTTCAACAATTTACCAAGTCACCTATTCTGTGAGAAGATAAGCAACTTTACAACTATTTCTAAGGAATCCAAAATGGAAGAATGGGAAGATAGGTGAGCACATGAATCTCATATTCTCCTGGTTTTCCTAAGTACCTCTTTTGAAATTCCTGCTCCTGCTGAATTATTGATCCAATTTAGCATTTTTTCACTGATTATCCTCTCTTCCTACTCTATTGTCTTTATCTTTTAGTCCTTGCAGCATTATAATACATTCAAGTAGACAAAAAATTTTACTGAAGGACTGTAAGTAACAAGGCATGATTATAACAACACAGGGCAGAAAATAGCTTAATATTCAGCCTTACATCCATTCAGCTTAATGTCCTTCAGTCATCTGCTATTGGAATTTATTACTGGAAATAATTCACTTTGGCCTACACTGTTGTTGGGATTTAATCTTTTTTTTTTTTTTTTTAAAGATTTTATTTATTTGTCAGAGAGAGAGAGAGCACAAGCAGGGGAAGTGGCAGGCAGAGGGACAAACAGGCTTCCCGCTGAGCAGGGAGCCTGACGTGGGGCTCTATCCCAGGATCCTGGGATCATGACCTGAGCAGAAGGCAGACGCTTAACCAATTGAGCTACCCAGGCACCCCGGAATTTAATCTTTATTTAACTTAACTTTTTGTTGTTTTTTTTTATCCAGACCCCTCTCATTATCTCATTTGTGTTACTTCCAGAATCCTTCACTCCAGTTGCCCTGTTTTTCAAATTCCAAATATTACATCACAGCAAGCTAAAATGTTACCTGTGTTCATAATCTAGATCATTATCATAAATAACCATTATGGGGATGCCTGGGTGGTTCAGTCAGTTAAGTGTCTGACTCTTGGTTTCGCCTCAGGTCATGATCTCCTCAGGGTTATGAGACTGAGCCCGGTGCCAGGCTCTGCACTTGGCAAGGAGTCTGCTTGAGATTCCCTCTCCCTCTCCTTCTGCCCCTCCTACTCGTGCTTTCTCTCTCAAATAAATAAATCTTTAAAATAAATAAATAAATACCCATTATAGTGCATTCCCTCCTAAAAAAAAACAAAACAACAAAAAAAAAAACCACAAGAAAACATTTCCAATGGTGTTCCAATTACTTCCTTAGAACATACAATCAGCAGCCTTCTTTCTTTAAAAAAAAAACATATATATTTTTTTCTGTTACAAGTGCCCTAATTCTTTAAATCCTCATAACCACATTATCAGAGAAGTATCATTATTCCATTTTTAAAGTGAGGATATTACAGGGACGCCTGGGTGGCTCAGTTGGTTAAGCGTCTGCCTTCGGCTCAGGTCATGATCCTGGGGTCCTGGGATCGAACCCCACATCGGGCTCCCTGCTCTGCGGGAGCTTACTTCTCCCTCTCCCTCTGCCTGCGTCTCCCTCTGCTTGTGCTCTCTCTCTCTCTTTCAAGTAAATAAATAAAATCTTTGAAAAAAAGTGAGGATATTACACATCAGAGAGTATAAACTAATGACCCAAGGCCATGCATTTATTAAACTGCAGAATATGAAATTTATATCATGTTTGTTTGATTTCAGAGTCTCTGCCCTTGACTGCATAGTATTCAGTTTTATTTATTGTGTAAAATTTAGACATATATCTATATAGTTATAGTAATAGCCCATTTAACATTAATACATCAAGTATTTTCAGGGAGGATAATTAGCTTTGGTGAGAAATGTGCACAAGTTGGTATTATTTTTGAATGTTAATCCTCTTTTTAAAAATGAAACCTGTTTTGATTTTATGTAAAACATTAGTAGCAAATATCTCCTAAAACTTTGATCTGACAATATAATCCTAATTATGCCCAAGAAAACCTAGGATGTTAAAAGGTAGTGAAAACTGGAATCTTAAGTGGCAGCTTAAAAAAGTTCAAAACTAATCAACACACAAAAAAGAAAAAACCAAAAAGATCTCTCTGCCCAAACCCTGACTCAGCTTCCCCTTATTATTGGCTTGGACACCCTGCAGATTAAACTGCTATTTGTGCAATTTACTGAGGCTGGGGTGAACTCAAACTCCTCTACTTCACACAATTTTGCTTTCAAGTTATCTTGTCAGGGAAGCTGACAGTCTCAATGATGTTACTTTATAGACTCCTTGGCAAAAATAGGATGTTGAAAATCTACCCATCAAAAACTAAATCCACAAAAGTTTGCTGTCCTTGGGTCAAAGAATATAAATGCACTTGATCTCATATTGTTTGAGATACATGTGTGCATATAAACTCTTCAGAGACAGTAAATTAGAGGCAGTAAGAAATGCGGGAAAAAAAGAGCCAGTTATTCCAGCTCAAACCAGGGCTTTATGCAAAAAAAAAAAAAAAAAAAAAAAAAAAAAAAAAACAGGCTAAGACACAAAATATTCCTCCCAAACCTATCGGTTACATTTTTAAAAATACTTCACTTATTTAACAACCTTATTAAATTGGTCTGTTTGACTTAGATATTATTAAGAAAATGAAGAAAAATAAATACTACTCCCTAAGTTATATGCACATTGCTGCCAAATTTCCTAATATTGGATTGATTTGCAGAAAATAATAATTGCAAATTTGTGTGTGTGTGTGGGTGGGTGTGTGTGGGTGGATGTGTAGGAACTATGACATTTCATCCCAGTTGAAACGCAATTACTACTAACCGCTCTATATTGGTTGTTCTTATGTTTTTTTCATCTAATGATGTCCAACTTCTGTTTGGTGGAATCTCATTCTTTACATATTTTTAAGTTATTAATTATAATTCACATCTAGTGCTGGGTTATTCATGCATGTTGTTGAAAGCTGATTACGGCATTGTAATAAGAGATACAATTAGTACTGTAACATCAATACCACCATCTTCCATTCTATTTTTTCACAAGTGAATTAAAATAGTGTTTAATTATGATATTTCTCAGTATTCATTTTCTGGTTTAATAAGTATTCCTGATAGATAACTGCACTGATTATGTGTGCATGATAAATGCTTAATAGCAGAAAATGAACTTAGTTATAAGCACATTTTTTTTACAATAGGAAACAAATGCATATCTTTTCTTGTTACTTTTCCCCTTTGTATTATTTATGTATAGGAACTAAAAATGTATGAAATGCCTTGGTAATATACTCTTTTTTTATATTAAGAGAAAGAACAGATGTGAGTACATCCACTTAGATACTGTGATGTACATGGTTATTCATAGTGTACAAATTGTTACTATTATTTTCAAATGGAGAGAAATTCCTCTAGCTCCTTTTCAAAACTTTAAGTATAACAATTGGTGTGTCGGGAGAGGGATGGATATTCAGATTTAAAGGTGGTGAACTCTAGCCCAGGTTTCTCTAAAAACATGAAAGAGGGGCACCTGGGTGGCTCAGTTGGTTAAGCCACTGCCTCCGGCTCAGGTCATGATCCTGGAGTCCCAGGATCGAGTCCCACATCGGGCTCCCTGCTCAGCGGGGAGCCTGCTTCTCCCTCTGACCCTCCCCCCCTCATGCTCTCTCTATCTCATTCTCTCTCTCAAATAAATAAATAAAATCTTTAAAAAAATAAAAAAAAATAAAAACATGAAAGAGCCCTGGTAATTATCAAGTTAGCAGCAAGCCTTTTCCCAGTAGAGTCTTTTGACAAAAGTAGTTGAATGGTGTGTGAACAGCAATTAATCACCCTGCTACTTACTTGCCCTGAACAGAATTTAATTAAATACAGTTCACACCTCTACACCTACTTTTGTCATGTCTCTATTTAGAAGCTCCAAATGACCTGAGTGGGCAACATGCCAAAGAGGAAAATTATGCTGGGGGGAAAAAAGCAAATGGACCTTTGTTAGTAAAAATGAGACCAAAAGTCAGTAGGAAGAACAGTGGGCCAAGTAATACATTAATATTTTAACACTGGACAAGCTTAAAACACTTTAAGTGGCATCTTTTTGTAGAAATACAGTGGTGGAATTTCCCCCAAAAGATTAATATTCTCTTTATAATGAATTTTTAAGGACACTATACAGCTCTTAATATTGTGAAAAACAGCAGCTAAGGTCACCTTACGAAGGTGGGGAAAGCTACTTACTGGGTACAAGAAGTTTGATTCTGTATATACTATTTGAGAGGAAGATACCATAGTTCTTAACCAGTATCTCTCCTGCAAATGTATTATTAAAATTGCTAATCCTATTTCTAGTTCAGTGTATATTGAAATAATGACAATGGGCTTGAATTAATAAAGTTTATCCCAGTGAAATAACTGAATACGTGTTAATATATGAATTTGAAGAAATTTAAAGATTTTTAAAAAATTGACAAGTTTCTCATATTTTCCCAAGCATACACAGGTCTATTATTTTCAGATTCAATGGCTATAAAAGAGGATTTAGAGATAATACACGTTTATGTTATCATGTTATCCATTGTCACCATAAGTTACCTGTCCTGCCAATATTTTTCTTATGGAAAAAAAGTCTAAGCTGTGTTGTAGGTATTCTAAATACATTTGGTCTAAATATATTCAGTATGTCTTCAGAATTATTATTTAATTTATTTAATTCAATAGGTATTCATTGAGCAAAAATACTGTCTTCGGGGCCGTGTTGACTTCTAGAGGGGATTCAAAGAATGTACACAGTTTTGCTCTTAACAGGGTAATGCTTAATGTTAAGAAAGCCCATAAAACAAGTGCATAGTACCTAAAGCACATGAATGAGAAGGGGGATTCAGAAAAAGAGAAGTTTAATATGGCATAGATTTTTCAAAGAAGAAGAGGAGACAGGGTCCATCAAACCTCATTGATGAGAGCAATCATTTGGCAATACAGTTTACCATTTCTGAATAGAATTGGGTTAGTCATTATCAAAATCACCTGTGTTTTTGGGAAATGCTTGGCGTTCTGCAACACATGATTATGATGGAATGTAAACCAAACAATTCATACATTTCTACCCAGCCTTACTTTCATCATCCCACCTGCACAGACCTTTCTTCGCTTGACAGGAAGCAAACATTTTGATCTTGGACTATTTTTTTAGTTCTCCATCTCATTCAGCCCCACCGTATATCCCTGCTCACTTTCCTGCAGTAGTTGAACACGACCATCTATATCTATATCATCCTGTGCCTTTTCAGCGGGACATGTGAAGCGAGCCACCGTTTCTCTTTATTGGTCTACACATAGGTTCCACCATACCACTTCCAAAGGTTTTATGTGTGTATTTGAATTTCTTTATACATTCCATTTCGTATGATATAAGTCCATATAATTTCTCCAAATTTTCAATAAATTTGTGTCATAAATATGACTTTCTATGCCCACTGAAACTTAACTAAGACATTCAGCTATCTGATCCCCTGGCTACCTTGTTGGATTCCTTATTCTCTCTCCTAATCTCCCCCATGAGATTTGCCACCCATCTTTGAACAATTGAGAGAAGTTATCCACATTATAGATTTGAATTTTAGTCTGGACTAATTCCCCAATATGTATTTGTATGTGAGATGGGAGAGACAGAATGATTTGTTGGGGAGAGAACTATGGAAAAAAAGAGGGGAGAGCTTTAATATGATATTCAGTAATTTCTGTTGACACCCTTAGTCACCAAGATAGGGTCTATTCCAATCTCTCTATCATTCTGAATTGTGGGAATATCAGGTGACAATTGGAGTTTTTTTTTTCAATTCTTATTGTAGACCTCTTCAACCAAGTGTGTGTTTGCACACATACACATAAATGCACTCTCCTAAAGAAAAATACTAATTCTCAGAAATATTGCAGTCTAAACTCTGAAGAAGGAGCAAATGTTTTTTGTCTGTTAGTTTGCTAGGCATTTATCTTTCACAGAGAAGTTATTATTTTTATGCAGAACATTTACACATTAGTTGTCTTTGATCTTCTCTTTTATAATTAGGCTATATATATTTGAGCTGGGGATGGGTGAGATCTTTGCTTCCATTTCCAAGAATATCCAACTTTGTATTTCAGTACTTTTTCTGATTAGGGTCCTAAATTTAAGATTTTTTTTTTCCAAAAATTTATCCTATGAGCTTTTGAATGAAGTTTTTTCTGATTATTCTGGAAAAGATGTCCGTGTTTTAATTGCATATCAGGTATCCATTTGTTCCTCACTTTCTCTCTTGCTAAAATAAACCCTGTTTCCTTTATAGTTACCATGTGGAAATCAGCAGGTGATACATCTTGATTGATTACCCAATCTCCCACCTTTTATTTTAGTTAGAGCCAGTTATAACCAGTTAAATCAAAACAAAAGTCTATGGTAATTATTTCTGGGAACATTTGATTTCCCAGGAAATGGAACATACATGGTTGATGCCCTTCAAGTTCTGGTGTGTCCAATCAAGAAAATGATTTTCAGAAAAACTTGTTGATTACCCTGCAGTGAGAGAGAATACTTCTTTGAGAGACTCTTAGCATTATTTCAGAAAAGGGAGATTAGAGGAGGAAATTTTTAGAGTTTTAGGGTCTGAAATGTCAGGGCATATGACATGATAGTTGTGGATTGGTGAACACCAAGAGGTGAGAATCTTGAAGTAAGCCTTGATAAGCAAAAGTCAGTCTCCATAAGTTACCTTATCAAGGAACAAGTATTTCCTGAAACAAATAGTTAACTTATATTTGCCTAGTCTCAGTATTATTTAGCACAGAAATGGGAATATTTGCTTCATCTTACAATTGAACTAGCACAAATAAAGGAAAGCATATTTATTCTCAGAATTTTTTAGTATAAGGATAGGAATGCATGTTGACTGAGTTCCCACTACCTTTATGACGTAATGTCTGCAGCTGCATCAGAATGAAGCAATACACAAGGGAAGGGCCATTAGAGTCTTTGAGACAACTGCCCAAAGATGTTCTACCACTGAACCAATGACACCATCTCTCTGTCTCTGGAGTTTTTATTATGTGGGAAAGTTAAACCCTAACCTATCTAAGCCATGAATTAGGGTTTTCTATTCCTCATAATTGAATATATTCCTAATATTACATGCATGCAAAACCAGGCGTATGACTTTTTTCAATATTGAGAATGCTGTTTATTATTTTAAGTGACCTTTTATTTATTTTTTAAAAGATTTTATTTATTTATTTGACAGAGAGAGAGACAGCTAGAGAGAGAACACAAGCAGGGGGAGTAGGAGAGGGAGAAGCAGGCTCCCCGCGGAGCAGGGAGCCCGATGTGGGGCTCAATCCCAGGACCCTGGGATCATGACCTGAGCCGAAGGCAGGCACTTAACGACTGAGCCACCCAGGCACGCCTTAAGTGACCTTTTAAAAACAACTGATTTTTTTCAACCACATCTTAAATATTTCCATAACAAAATATGCAGAAAGGCTTAAAAATCTCAAATATAATCTCTCCTTCATTAGACTCTTCATGAAGTAACCACACCAATACGACTTTAATGCTTCTGTGTAGGAAAAAAAAAAGTGGACGCCTTAAATCCGTAAGTTTCAGGAGTGCCGAAATAAATTCTGAAAGATAAGGTTTGTTTTAAGGCTATGCTACCTATAGCTCTGCTTCCACATTTGGTCAATCAAATGGAATGTTTATGTTAAATGTGCATTGGGTGGTTTAGCGAAGTTTTCCAAGAACTATAGGGAATATAATATTATTATGTTAAAGAATAAAATTCTCCAGAGAAGAAACCATATTTTTTTTCTAGTTGTGTCCCCATAAGCTAGCAGAGAGATTAGTGCATTGTAGTATTTTAACAAATATGTATTTGTTGGTTGAGTGAATAAACATGAATAGGTGAATGAGAAAAAGGAAGACCAAGTCTCATATTCTTCCCCTACCTGTACTTGTCTCTAGACTGAAGGAGTTGTTATAATGGGTCATTAGTGGCCCTTCACTGATGCAGAGCTAATCCACCATGGTGGTACAGGTGGATTGGAAGGTGTTTGGTTAGAAGGTGTTTCCCCATGTAAGTAAATGTTTCTCCTTCTTCTTTAGGAAGCCCTGTCCTGTGGGAGACATGTGTTATCACAGTCTCAAGCCCAGGGCTAGCTGCATGGGCGTGAACAGTGCAGTCTGTACCGGGTTCTGTGTTCAGAAGGGGACCTTGTGCTTGGCTTTAATGCTTTATGACCGTTGTCTTGATATTCTTAAAAAATCATCTTTGAATTTGGGTTTTGTAAATGAAGTCTGAGTGGACAACGTAGCACATGCCAGGGGGCTTGAAGCCTCAATGCACATGTGGTTTTGCACCTCACTGTCTCCATCTTTTATGGTACAAGTTCTTGGCCACCTGCTCCGCAATCCTCCCCAGCACCACCTGAGTGATGCTTTTTGGTTTATTTCTTCAGTGCTTCCTTCCATTACCTTAATTCTCCCTTTAGAGAGGAGAGCCAAGGTTTCCCCGAAGAAGAAATTCTGTCTGTGGACAGCAGTCTCATCCTGTGCTCCAGAGTTCCCAGCCTGTCCTTCTGGATGGCCTACCCTGCAGATTTCAGACTTGCCTTGCCAGTTCCCACAATCTTGTAATATATCTCTCTTAATGTGTAGCTCCTACTAATTCTCTTTCTCTGCTTGAACTCTAACTGACACAGCACATTAAACTCTACAATATAAGTGCTATGGCCAGAATCAGGTCAGTGAAAAGGAAAATTCAGCTAAAGAATTCATTTTAGAGCAATACTAATCATGGACATTTATCATTTGTTTTAAAAATTAAAAATGCCTCTTAACTTTGAAAAAAATAAAACCCTAATTATTTATTGGCTTTGTTTTCTCTACCAAGTGAATCTGTGCTTTAATTTCTTAAGTTAAATTGCATGCATCAGGGTGAGAAAATTGTGAGAATTCTCACTTACCAGACGCCTCCTAACTTACCAGTCACAATATTTTGTATTGTCTCTACCTCCAGAAAAAGTGTGCTTTAAGCATGTTATTTCTTAGGATAGATTACTATATAATTTCTAATTTTGTAAGTCAGGAGTCTTGCATATCAGTTAGAAGTCAAGATGTAAAATGTCATCTATCTAAATCATCTAAGATTAAGAAAAACAGTCGGTTAGTAAAAATGATAAGCATAGGTTGGAAAAAGTTCTAAGTCCAAAAAATAATTTCTGGTAATAAGTAAGGTTAACTAAATGTACAGAGAAGAAAAGACAGGTGGCTTGACATATCACAGGAGAGAAATGCTACCTTAGGCAGATGCTGAAATTTGGAACTGAGTGTCATAGCTTCTGGTATTCATATCACAGTCACACAGACTTGAGTAAATAAAACCTTCAGATAAGCCTTTTGAAGATCACACAATCCAGAACAATCATGAATTTTGGTAGTCAGCTGTAGTCATCTAAGCAAAGATACTGAAGTCTAGAAACTCTTTCACCTACAAGAGTAGACATTCATTTTTGAGTATCCAGAGGCAGCCTGGCTTCTCTTTCTCCACCCACTTCCATCTCCCTTCTCTTCTCAAAGTCAAAAAGGTTAGAGGGAACAGAGGGAGATAAAGAAAAAGAAATGTCAACATTTGTTTTCACTTCTTTTAGCAAGTGCCTCAAGATAAACATATCTTTTAATGAGAAGAGTTAATACACTTTCATTATGACTATAGACTTGGAACTTAGTCCACAAGTTCAAATGCTTTTAAGGACTTGCTGGTAAACTAAATTAATGAAACAGGTAAAACAGAGGACTAATGGCAAATTAGTGGAACTTGCAATTTATGGCTGGGTATGTACTTAATCCCATTTATTCTGCTTAGGATTCATTGTACTTCCTGAGTTTGAAGAGTCATGTTATTCAAAATTTCTGAAAAATTCTATTTAGTGTCATTTCAAATGTGGCCTATCTCTAATCTTAATCTCTACTTCTAGAATGCTGATTAGACATATGTGAGACTTCTTCATTTTATCTTGTGGTTTTTTTTTTTTTTTAAATCTTTTTACTTTAGCTTTTATACTTTTATCTCTTTCCTTCTGAGTGATGCTTTTTGGTTTATTTCTTCAGTGTTTCCTTTCATTACCTTAATTCTCCCTTTAGCTTTGTCTTATCTACAATTTAATTATGCATTTGATTTTCACATTTTAAGACATATTTTCTTGTCAGAGAGATTCTAATTTTGTTCTTTTGATACTTTTCTGGTACTTTGTATACTATAGCTCTTACTTTTCTGGCCTGCCATTCCTCTTGAACTGCATCCTATTTATTTATTTATTTATTTATTTATTTATTTATTTATTTATTTATTTATTTATTATTTCCAGCACTATGATTTCTCTCACTCAGTCTTACTCAACTTTGCAGGTTTCCTTACTGTTTTCACAATTACCATTTCAGGGCCTTTGCATTTTTGATTCCCTCTGCCTGGAACATTCTTCCTCCAGATATCCATTTGACTTGCTCCCTTGTTCCTGTCATGTTCGAGCATCCTTTTCTCAGTGAAGCCTTCCCTTATCATCAGTGTAAAATTGAAATCACACCCTTCCTTGTACTCTTCATCTATCTTCCTTGCTTTCTTTTAATTCATAGCATATTTCACCTTGAAACAATTTATTTTGTTTTATCTGTCTCTCACAATTAGAACATAAATTCCATAAAGACCGTGATAAGGCTAGTGGTGGTGATGTTGGTTCGTTTTTGCATTCCCAGTAACTAGAAAAACACCTGACGTAATTGGTCTTCCATAAATGTTAGTTAAGTGAAATAAATATTTGTTGTTGAATGAATATCCCTCCCTTTTATTTCTTGTTTAATCTTTTAAACATAATTTATAATCTAGTCTGCTAATTATATGAAATTTTTTGAAGTCTAACACAGTTATTTGTATTTTAAGCAAATTATATTTGGTAGATTGTAACTATGTATTGTGGGAGTTTTCGCAGTCTTGTTGTGATTGATTTCTCAATTATAATTAAAGTTGAAAAGCTATATTTACTGGGGCGGAGGTGTTTTCTCTACCTGAATCTTTCAAAGCCTTAGTTGAAGACCTCTCCAAGAGGGACTTTGCTATTGATCTAAAAGTGTCATCCATCTATGATCCCTTGTTATCTAATTTCTTAGCTTGCTAGGAAATTACTGGAGTTTATTTATTTATTTATTATTTTTTAAAGATTTTTATTTATTTAATTAAAAGAGATAGAGAGCACAAGTAGGCAGAGCGGCAGACAGAGGGAGAGGGAGAAGCAGGCCTCCCACTGAGCAGGGAGCCCGATGCGGGGCTCGATCCCAGGACCCTGGGATCATGACCTGAGCCGAAGGCAGCCGCTTAACTGACTGAGCCACCCAGGCGCCCTGGAAATTACTGGAGCTTAAATTCCAAGCTCAGACTCAGGGAAGGTATAAGGCTGTGGTTTGAAATTCTCAGGTCACTTTTTTTTTTTCCCCCTGAATTTCTTGACAAAAACAGAGATGTATCCTATGTCTGTCTCTGTAATCTTTGCCAGTGGAAAAGACTGATCATACTCCCTTCTTTGACTGATGGTCAAGGGTCATCTTTTCGTAGGGTCATTTTTTATGTGTCTTGCATGTTCAAGGCTTTATCTTTTATCTATATGTGAATAAGATTTTGTAGATACTTTATTCAAAATTTAATTGACTTTTGTGGAGAAATTTTAACCATGTAGTCAACCATATTGTCAGAAATCGCTGTCTGAAAATTCCACCTGTATTAGGTTCCTGGGGCTGCCACAATGAAGTACCACGGACTGAGTGGCTTATGACATCAGAAATATATCTTGTCATAGCTCTGCAGGATTAAAGTCCAAAATCAATGGGCTATGCTTCCTCCAAAGCCTCTAGGGGGATGATCCTTCCTTGCCTTTTTCAGCTTCTGGTAGCTCCATGAGTTCCTTGGCTTCTGTCTGTTTAACTCCAATCTCTGTCTCAAATGTCACATGGTCTTCTTCTCCCTTCTCCATCTCTTCACATGACTTTCTTTTTATAAGGACAGCAGTCATATTGGGCCAGGGGTCCACTCTACTCCAGTATAACATCATCTTAACTATTTACATCTGCAACAACCCTATTTCCAAGTAAGGTCATATTTTGAGGTAATGAGGGTTAAGATTTCAGCAAATCTTTTTGGGGGACACATTGAAGCCCATAACACCATGTAAAGAAAGCAGCTCATATTTAGTTCCCACCTATCATTTTCACATTAATATGATATTATAGTCCTGTCATACTTTCTGTTTTACATTTGAAATATTCTGATTTTAAATGTTGACTACCAAAACTTAAAAAAAAAAAAAATTGCCACAGCCAATAGTTTCTTGACCAATTGAAACACAACTGCTGGCTAGATTTGGATTGTTGGCTATTGCTTTTCATCCTCTGCAATAAAGTGAAGCATCATTGATCACCTATCCAGTTGTTACCATGAATTAAACTAGAATATTTTTAATATATGAAAGGACTTCAAGTAATCCAGAAGGTACAAAATAGACAACATATGTGTCACAAGTTCTGAAATTAAAATATATGTTCCTTTACTCATAAAATAATTCCTCGAGCCATGATTTGGAGTTTATTCATAATTATTTTATACATATATCTAAGAAATTGGCCAGGTTCTCCTGCTCAGAGTAGACTAAAATTAGATTCAGTTTCTGAGAAATTTGAGGATTGTTGCTAGAGGAAAGTGTGAAGATAAAAATGAGAAGTGACAGCCCTGATAGGAAGAGACAGAAAAAAAGATTTTCCACAGCAGATATAAGAATTCTAAAAATCATAGCAGTCTGGCATCATTTGGTGCAGTTTGGAAACCTGGAAGGCATTACTAGTATAACTTGCTGCAATAACTCATGTTCTAAACATCCACCTTAAACATTAAAAGATTTTAGTTGTAATTTATTTAAATGAGAAGGACCGAAAAAAGGAATATGTTAATATGTTTAAAAAGATTTCCAACATTCAGGGGAAATAGTCAGTCACTATGCACCATGATAGCTGAATGCTAAAAATACTAAAATTCTTCCATATTGGTTTTTGTGTAGCTGGGCTACCTTGTCCTTCCTCCCACAGATGAAGCCAAACTGCCCCACAATTCAGCAAGAATTCAGCTGGCAGAACTGGTGGCTGAAGTACTTACTGGTCTAGGACTTTGGGAACTATCTGTTCTGGTTCTCATACTATTGCTAAATATGTAGTATATTATTTCTGCTGATGCAAATATTTACTGAAGAAAATTTCTTCACCTTAATCTACAATATATATGACATTTGGAAAGACAAGAATGTCAGAGATTAAGTCAATATATGAATAAATAGTATATTCTCTGAGCAGAAGACATGGTCACTAAGGAAATGCCTGGCTGCCTCGCTTAACAGCACTAAGTATTCACAATAAGTCATTAGTTGCTCTTGATTGTTTTCAAACTCATGGAATCAAAGTTGTGATTAGAAATTGATGACTCTAGTGTTTTACCTACAAAAGAATGAACTATCCAAAAGATAGAATACCTTAGTAGCCTTGGAAATTATATTTCAGTTGTAAATTAATAAATTAACTTTCCAAGTTTATATATCATCTGAGCTTAGTTAATTTGATCAGGTCTTGAGTATTTCTTAGTAACATGAGAATTACAATGATTGGAAAAATCAGTTTTCCAAAGTTGGGATAAATTCACCAAGTTAGTAAGATCCCATGGGGACCTTGGAAGTTAGCCATCATGTCATCCTAAGAAACCTTCTGTGATATCGCATAGGTTTAATCCTTTGTTCCTTTTGGAACTTCCTGTTGGAAACTTAACATGTTGAGTTTGTATATTACAAAGAACTTCCTAAAGTTGCCTATCTTTAAGCAGTATCTAAACTAAATTCAGTGATTAAAAAATTGTTGTCAAATAATCATGAACAAATACTGACTTCTTTGAATTGCATCGATAGTTTTTTAATGTCAAATTTCTTAGAAATTCAGACAAAACCTCAAAATATACCAGAAATCATTTTCATATGCTATTGATGATTTGGACAAGAGAGATTAATATATATGCACATATAAATATTAATATATAATAAGTACATGCATTTCATATTAATATATAATGATATACCTACATGTTTATAAATATAAAATAAACATATAATAGATTTATTTAATCTATAAATCAGAAAAGTCTTTAATTTATGGTTCTTCAGCTAATAGACAAGTAGGTAAAGTTTCGGTGTGTAGAAGCGAGCACTGGATTGAAATAATACCTGAGTTTTATTTTTCTCTTTTCCACTAATTCAATTAAACATGAGACAAGACACTTTATCCCTTTATCTGTCCTTTCATCTGTAAAATAAAATCTTTCTATTTATAATATAATCCATTTCATCTCTAGCATTTTTTAATCCTGTGAGACCATCTAGTCTATATTTCTCAATTAACAGATGAAAAAACTAAAACCAAGAGATAAAATGACTTGCTTAGGGTCACACATCTAGTTGGTGTCCAAACTGGAAATAAAATCAGGTTTCTTGTTTCTGTTAAATAACAAAATTCAGCCAAGTAAATTTGAAGATCTAATTGGCTTTATTAAATGGTGCATGAATGGGGCAGTATCCCATCTAGCAAGTAGAGAGGCAGTCCAGAGTTGTACAAAATGGAAGGTTAAGAAGGAAGGTGTGGGCAAGAAAGTTATTAGCAAAAGAAAAGGATTGTTTCAGGCAAGGCCCCTTTCTAGGGGGTAAAAGCAAGTGGCCTTATCATACAGATGACCTCATCTTTTTCTGGGGGATGGAGAGGGTCAAGGTGACAGACTTATTGGCACTGATTAAAAAATTCCTGAGGGACCAGTTAAGACTGCATTTCTGGGAGAGGTTGAAACTGCATGAAACTGCAATTAGATTATGGATTATGCACCATTTTGGAATTTCTGTGTAAGTGACACCATTTGGGGTCTGTTTATTTTGTTTCCTTTCATTTTGTTTTTTAACAATTCTTAGTGTAGTCCACTGTTCTACTATAGCTGATATTACCACAAACTATATGGATAGTTGTAATCCTCGGAAGAATACTTTTCAACTATCACCAAAGAAACAAACAAACAAAATAAATCTGGTGATTGGAGGAAGAATGTAATTTTCTTACTTGAGTGTGTCCTCACTTTAAGGAATATATTTCTAGAGTTAAGCCAAAGAACTAATTACGCATTATTGCACATTATATAAGAGCATTATACAAGTCAATTAGAACTGACAATAAAACAACTTCCAAGCAAGTTCATCGGAATCGCTTTTATTTCTCTTTAAAGCACTGAAACAAAATCACGTTCTAATTCAAACGTTCTATAAATCTCCACAGCCAATCACATTTTTCCCACCGTATTATTAGTCTCTTCCTAAGTTGTAGCGAAGGAACATTTCTGTTTGTTTCTTTAATTCCTGAGAGGTCACTGAAATTTCAAATGCCATTATTTTTCAGGTAAGAGAATAAGAAAATGCACTTTTAAAATGCCTTAAATGCAGAACCAGAACTTCAGTTTTTAATTAGAAGGGAATGGCTTATTTAAAAGAATTAACAACGCTAATAAAAAAAATAGTTTACATAAAGTATCCTATTCTCAACAAAAAATTAAAAATGCAAAGAAAAAACACTTCAGCCTCTCCACTCATCTTTTTGAGGTACAGTTTTTTAATTCCATAGCTAGCTGACCTGTCACTAATTGTTTCCATAAAGATTTCTATCAGATTGCCTTGCCTTTATCTCTGATTTACTCAATAAATCTTTGTCTCCATCTCTGTGAAGCTTTCTCAGTTCTCCAGCATAATGAAGGCAAAGAAGGGAATTCAATATTGATGATTCCTTTACTCCAAACCTAAAGAATAAACATTGTAAACTTGTTCCTTCTTTAATATAACCATGACATAAATATGACTACATGATGGGTATGTTTTACCATCTAAAAACTGAAACACATTTTATTTATTTCAAGGATGGTCCTCACCAAAATTTGGAGTCAATCAGTATTGGCTCCATTACATGTTATTTTTCAATTAGTTTCCTTTAAAAAAAATTCTTGTAACAAGCTGATTTATTTCTTTTATTTTTTTTATTTCTCTAGTGTAACAGAATATATGAAATATATCTTGTTGTTTAAGCTAATACAGTCTCTTAATTTCAGATTAATCAATTTGGAATTAAACTTCATAATTGTGTTGCAGAATATTCAAAGTGTTTGGGTTATTTGGGGGAGTTTGGTGGAGGGAGGAGGTAGTGGAAGAAAAACGTGGTGTATTCAAGGGTATTTCACATTTCATGAGTACCCATTGTTTTATCATAGTGTCCTGTTTCCTTGGATATTCCTTCTGTGAATTTTTTTTCTTTTTTATGCAGATGTGTAACTAGGGATACAAGAAACCATGGCAACACTGTCTTACTGAAAGAAAGTAAGTTGAAAGTAGTAATCCCTTGTTCTTGAAGATAAACCAGTCTGTGGACGGGTGTAAATTGGGCCTTTCCCTCTGCCATGTATCAGGATCCCCATGATAGCGGTTTTTGTTGAATATCTACCTCAGAAACACTCACAAAACAGAGAAAGTTTTAGAAGTTGTTTACAGAGCTAAGCAGGGTCGGGCCTCGTTAGTACTTGGATGGGAGAAGTTGTTTACAGAGGCCCATCAAATCTCAAATCACTGAGATAAATTAAAATTCATATGATTTATGTAATGGAGAGGGTACTAAACCATCAGAGATGATTATTATTTGTAAAATCTCACACAGAGTAAATACAAGATCACCTTGTAAAAACAATTTTGCAAGAAAAATGTTACCAGTTTCACAAAACGGCAAAAATACAACCATTCTTTTCATGGGCTGTCACAATGTCCTCCTTTATGAAAATTGCTTTTTTATTAGAGGGTAGTCACTGTGTGTTAGAATAAGAAAAAAATAGATGGTAAAAGAAATTAGAGGCAAAACATACCCACTTTCATATTTGTCCTCTTCTGATTCTTAATCATGAGCTGTGTGGAAAGGATTGGTCCTAGGCAACATTTCAAACGGAAGCTTGTCTTCATCTCCTCTCTTACTTTCTCCTTCTCTGCCTTTTTTGTTTTTACACTTTACTGCATCTGTAGCCAAATAGCAATAATTCCACTTTTCAAGTCAGGAGGACAGGTTTCAACAATTGATTATAAAATTTACTAGCTATATTAGCTTGTATGGTGATCCAATGAAATGTTGAAGAAATGTGAAGACTAATGTACTAGCACCTGAGGCTCTTTCTCCCCTGCCTTTGCTCATAACACTCACTACTTGTACTATAGTGCGTACCTGATCCTACACACCCTGAAAGCCCTCCCAGTTTTTAAACTTTGTCCCTGTTCTAACAACACCCCTATGAGAGTAGGAGAACGGCCTTAAACTCTGACCCAGTAAGTTGCTAATCATTACAAAATCTGATCATCTGTTACTCTCTTGGTTTTTTTAATCTCCTGTAGATAAATTATTACAGATGTCCCAGGGTTCTGGTCTATTTTCCTGTTGTGCCTACTTGCCCAAAAGTCATTTCTTTCAGACGATAACTTTAGTGATCACCACCTCTTTATCTATAGGCAATGTTTCTCAATAATTTCTAAATTATCATCATGTCAATGTCACTTGCAAAGTTTTGTGGGGTTTTTTTGGTTTGTTTTTTTGTTTTTGCTTTTAGTATAATGTGCAGACCCTCCCAAGTTCTACTGAATAAACAACAGTCTGAGACTACTCTATAGTTTATATTTCTAACAGGCTCTCTAACAAATATGTGAAGGATCTGTAACATTCTATATTTTAGGGAATGAAACTGCCTTGAATTCTCACATCATGGTTTGACATTGAGATGTGTGACCCTGGGCGCATGAATGAACCTCTCTGAGATTCAATTATTATTGTTATTTTATATCCTAAAAGAGGAGTAATAAGAACACTTACATCACAGCATTGAGAGAATTAAGGAAAACAAACAAAACAAGTAAGGTGCTTCACAAAGTGCTTTATACACAATACATAATAAAATGAATAATCCACATTGAGTACTTGTGTGCTTGATGATATTCCAAGCCTTTTGTATGTATTATGGTTTAATCTTCATGAAATTCCTATGAGGTTGAGGAAATAGCTTTGGTCTCCTATGATGAACGGCCTTTCTTTCCTTGCCTACTTCCAGGGGCTTGATGGGGAGCTGGGTGAGTTGGACTGAACCATGTCATGGAAGGAGAACAAGATCTCAAACTGAGACAGTAGCATTAATGTTCCAACTCCCTAGGTGAGCTCTGAGGCATCTCAAGAATCATAGGCCAGGAAGGCCCTTTGTTGCAAACACCAGGTATACCTTACGCACTTTTAGTCTAACCAACCTACAAATATTCGACATGCATGATGGGATTCCTTTCACTAGGGGGCTCTCAGGCTGCTCAACTCTCTGGTCCTGCAGACCTTGGCAGAACACCAAGGCAGATCAGAGGGATTCCTGTTTTTCTCCTCTGCTCCTAAGATGTTCTCAAGAAATGTCGTCATGCAGTAGGATGTGTCCCTGTGCACCTGCGCAACAGAAGCAGGTGCTGGAGTTGTGATGATTTCACAGGAGAGAAACTGAAGCACAGGTCAAATAACGTCACGTATATCAGACAGCTAGTAAATAAGGCCACAAGCAGATGGCTCTGTGTGGTTCCTGTTAACATGATTACGATGATTCTTCTTGCCATTATTCAGGCATTATGGGAGGCTTAAGGTAAAAGTTTTTGGACACTTTGGGCCTTAAAGCTCTCTTCAAATGATGCTTATGATTGTCAAAAAAAGACTCTTCCATATGAGTGTTCACATAAATTAGTACATTTTTGGAGTATGTTAATTTTGTAAATTTAATACCAATCTACATTTTAAAGGTATTTAGAAATTTATTTTTAAGATTGGTTACTCTAATGAGAGGAAAAACATACTTTCCTCACCTATAAAATAACAGAGGTGATTTAAAACAGTTTTGCCCCAAGGAAAGTGTTGATCTACTAATTGACAGAGTGGAGGCTTGGATGGAAGCAGAAGGAAATGGAAGTAAGGCAAGGTTACTGGTGTTGTTTGTATTTCTAGGTCTGAATCTCTGTAAGTGCATCCCGGGCACAGTCTCTCACACCTGCCCCCAATGGAGAATTAACACTGCAGGCCAGGGGACCATCTTGATCTTTTTCTAGACTGGCAGGTTTAGAGATTCCAACAAATTAGCCTTTTAAGGCAGTGTCTGATTAAAACTGGATCATAACTAAGCAGGTAGAGAGAGCAAAATATTCATGGAGAAACAAAATCATACCTTTACCCCCTTTTCTGACTCAATTTCCTGACACAGCCAACTCAGTGTTGAAAGAATATTCTAGAGTGGACTACAGTCTTGGCTCAAGCATTGCTATTTGTACTTGGGCAGGTCATTTCAACTATTGCAAATCTTTTTTCATATCAATTGGAATATGTGAATTTTATTTTATAATGTGAACCTCATAAAGTTAGTGAAATCTGAAAAATATTTTATATATCCCACTTAGTGCATTGTGTCTGTTCTCTTTACCATGATTGACAGAGCACATAGAGTAACTTGAGGGTAGGTCCTTGAATTTTACTCATTTGTTAAATTATTCTAAAAAAAAAATCTTTTCAGATGACAGGACTATAAATTTACCAGTTAACTCACTGAAGGCATGATTGAACATTATGAAAACAATGTAAAAAATATAATGATTTCTCTAAGTTTCTTCTGAAAGAATATGGCAGTGTGAGAGAGAAGAAACCTAGTTTTCCCTTTACATTGCAGATATTAGCAAATTCAAAAGAACAGTTTCTGGAAATGACTTCTGGAGATCTTGAAACTGTTGGTTGAACAAAATAGCTTGTATCATAGCAGTAGGAATAATATTAATATCCAGCCATGCCAAAGAAAGTTCTTAGATCATTTCTGTCCTTTCTAAATGCATACACACATGCTTTGGGGTTCTCAATGGAAGCAAATAATCACAACTAAAAAAAAAAATGGAATTAATGATGTCAAATCTCTTTTCTATCTTAAGCAAAGTAACATTGAGCTGAGTGTTCCTTTATTAAGAATGAATCATAAGCATTTTTTAATTCTTATTGAATAATTTATTTTTGCATATGTATTTTTGAAATTATTTGATTTGGTATCACTTATACTCATTACTTTTCAAAATTAAGTAACATTTAAAAATTTATTTTTATAGTTACTTTCAGTTTAGAACAATGTATGTTTCTTTTCCATCTATAGGAGTGACATAAATTTTTCTTTGTAAATAAAAGAAAGATATTAAGGACATAATAATGGAGGTAGTGCACGGAAGTGGTTAAACTCATTAGTTTAATATAAACGTGTATAGGAAAGGCAGGACAGTATGTGCCAATCTCAAAAGTCCTTTGCAATTTAATAGCCCAAGGATTTTAGAATGGTGACATTATATAGGTGGGGAACAATGAAGCATTGACATCACACCTAGATCCCTGATAGTAAGAGACAAGACCTTTTCTAGCTCTTTTCTGTTGTGACAAGAATAAGGATGAATTAGGTTAGTAGTTCTTAAAAAGTGTGACTTCAGAACCAATAGCATCAGCGTCACTTGAGTAGATGCTTATTAAAAGTGCAAATTCTCAGGCCCTACCCGGAGCCTTTCAGTGATTCTCTTGCCTGGCAAATTTTGAGAACCACTGAATTAGAGAAGCACATATGTAACACAAATGATCATGAATTCTACTGGAAAATTAGTCCTGTACTATTCTAGTGAAAGTAATCTTGAACATGATCTTAGCCTAGTGAATGACAGTGAATGCTTAGAAAAAGAGAATGAGAAAATTGTGTTTAGAAAGGAGTTCATATAGCAGGTGGGGAAATCTTGTCAGTAAAGAATTGTACCAATCACATTCAAGTTTTGTTGGAGGGGGATAGCTACATGCAAAACCAACATGAAGAACATGGAAGTTACTTCTTTTACTGCAAAGAAAACCTGAAGTCTATCTCTAAAGGTTACAGACCAAGCAGTAGTACCTGTAGTAACACTTGGGCTTCTGGTCCTCTTCTCTAGGAGTCTCCTTACACATCCTTTCTGATCATGGGCAGCTGGCTGACTCATGGCCACTGCTAATTGGACCAGGAGTAAACACCTTAACCAAGATGACTCAATTAGAGTCTTTGTGCAGAGACTTTGAAATTGGCACTTAGACACTCAGTATGTGTTTGTAGAAGAATTAAGAGGCTATGAAAGGTTGAGGTTGAGGTGGCCATTTGAACTCAAAAGTAGAAAAGGACTTTTAGAGAGAGAGAAGAGGAAATGCAGTAAATATACCGATACCTGAGTATCTGGCTGTGGAGTGGTGTGGAATATGGAGGAGGGAAAGGAGGAGAGAATGAGAGATTGCTATGTCACTAATAACTTCTAATTCCTGTTACATTTCTTCTCCTCAGATTTCCTATGACAACTCAATATCCATTCAATAAATTGTTTTGTTTTGTTTGGCTAGGTGGGTCAAAGTATTTTCTTTTACTTGAAACATGATTCTTAAGGTTCCTATTTATCAATGAATATCAACATTCATTAAAATATGAATATAATTTTCTTATTAGCTACTGGCTGAAAACAAAGGCTAGGATTTGGTGTTTGAGTATCCAATCTCTTCCCACAGAAATACACCCCAGATATTACCAGGATGGCCACTAGTAGAAATAGATATTATCTTGGTCCCTAGAAAAAAAGAACTTTTACAGCATGAAGAATAGGAAACATTGTACTGTGTGACAGTTATATTGATTTTCCTTTATTAACTGATGGGAAAGGAACATAGAATTTAAATTTATAGGCCAACCAACAGAAACTGAGATGTAGATTAATCAAAGTAAAAAAAGCCAAAGCAGTCATTCAAAGGATGCATGCAACATGGCGAGGCTGAGAAAAGTTGGATGGGCAGACACTGGAGCAAGTAGCAGTGAAACAGAGAACCAGAGTCCTGCTGAGGCTTTCAACACACAAGTACCAAAGACAAGACTAAGGATCGATGCATTTGGAGTATAAAACAAACACTGGGCCAAACACCATTAAAACACAAAACATGTTCTAGGACAAGCCTGACTCCAGTAAAAAGGCAGCAGAACGTGACATCTGGCTCCAGCTGAGGCCCTTTTTACCTTAAGCAAGCGATTATGTATGTGGCACTGAAGTTCCCATGATAATTATAGGAGTGAAAAATTGAGAAAGGCATTTGGGAATAGAAGGAGAAGCTGTTTTTTTGTTTTGTTTTGTTTTAAGCTCCTATTAGGTGATTATACACATTTTTCCCTTCTTATGTTCTCTAGAAGAACATGGAGACATAATAGTTTGAACACTAAGGACCCATCTAAATATTATGAAGGAAGAATCCATCCATTCAGTAGTTGAAATCTTCCCAATAAAGTATAATAATTGCAATAAATCCATTTAGGTTGCTTTGAAGATTTTTTTAAATCATTTAAAATTAATAGTTAAACTCTGTAGAGCTTATTTACCTTCCCCCCGTCTTCTTCATTTTATGCATTCAGGAGAATGAATAAAAGTATCATTCTCATGTTTAGATGAAAATACTGATTAATGGACTTAATGTATTCATTAAGTGAACCCTTATTTTATCTCAACCATAGAATGTTTAGGATTACCATTATGAATTAGCAAAATTAGAAGTAATTAATATTTCTGGTTTCAGGTGACTATAGAAAAGAGGAAAACATGAGTTCAACCTGAAAGATCCCCTGCTGTATCACTTCTGCTACAAAACTAAGAGATTACTTGGATCTAGAAGGATAGAAGGGAAACTGAAATTCTTCAATCATTTTTAGGTCAAATAATGTGTGCTCCTGGAAGACTGAAAGTAAACTGAGTGAATGCGAGGGCGTCACAGAAAGTCACACCTTAGAAGGTTTTTTTTTTTGTCCTCAAATGTTCCACCTCTCAAACAATATCTAAAAATCCCTTCCAACACTATTCTAGGGTAATCATGACTCAGGGATTACACTGTGGGTTCTGAGATGTGGTTGAACCCCACACTTTCTAGATTTTAGTCGGTGATCTGTAGGAACAGCTTGTAGGAGCACCAGAGACTCAGATATGTGCATGTGATCTATCCGGAAGCTCTCCTGGATTCCAAGTGCCCTAGGGATGATTCTTTATCAGTTCTTAGGCAGAACTGTCAGCTTGCCTCCAGATCCTCTCTTCCCCTTCACGGTTCTTGATGATCATTTTAAACTCAGTTGACTTGGGGGGGAAAAAAAGTGGGCATGAGCATTATAGCTGTTCAGTTACTGAATCATCCTATTGAAAATCAGCTTCCTTGTTGGTGGAAGAGATGACACCCACAGAAGACAGCATGAAGTACAGTGTAGGCCCCAAGAAAATGATAATCTTATTGATGAGGCAACCGGAAATTTTGGTTTTGCTGACAATGTGGCAATTTCTATTCAGAGATTTTTAACATCATAACAATTACCACTTTACTATTTCTCTTTGCAAATAGGCAATTTCATGCATAGTATGATAACGTGTACTCTGATATCTTCTATTTTTTATAGTTTTTGCTTGAACTAAAAGCTATAACATTTTATTACCTTGATATATTAACTCTTAACTGGGGAAATTACAACCAAGCAGAGTCATATATAATATCCTATGGATTTTTCATTCTCATCTTGTTGGAATCAGTAGAATGAGGAGTTTAGGGAGATCTATTTTAACAGTTACTCTAAGATGAACAGTGTGCATTTGAAAGGCAAAGAAATGGAAGTCAGACTGGTAAAAAGAGAAAATTGTGGGCGCCTGGGTGGCTCAGTCGTTAAGCGTCTGCCTTCAGCTCAGGTCATGGTCCCAGGGTCCTGGGATCGAGCCCTGCATCGGGCTCCCTGCTCGGCGGGAAGCCTGCTTCTCCCTCTCCCGCTCCCCCTGCTTGTGTTCCTGCTCTCGCTGTCTCTCTCTCTGTCAAATAAATGAATAAAATCTTAAAAAAAAAAAAAGAGAAAATTGTTTTGTATCGGTCTGAAGTAAGGTAGAAACGCTCCTGTTATGCAGTTAAATAGTGATGATGTGAGTTTCGATGCAGGTGACAAACTCAGTTTTAGGAGTGGTCATGTTAGAATCTAACTGATATTAGGCATGTCTATATACTGTTGCACCAAAACTTTCATTTAATTATCTGTTTACTTACTATATTTCTAATTTTATTGTAAGTATTTTAACATAATTTTTTAAGAAAACTTTTAGATTTACAAGGGAATTGCAAAAGTAGTACAGAGAGAATTCTCATATGTCCTTCACTCAGCTTCTCCCTTTTACTATCTAAAATAACCCAAAGCATATGTGTTGAAACTAAGAAATTAATCTTGGCTCGATTTTATAAACTAAAGTCCAAAATTTATTCAGATTTCACAAATTTTTGTTTTCCCAATAACGTCATCCCTGCCTCCACCTCACAATCCAGGATTCAGTTCAGAATATCTTCAATCTACAGCAGTTACTGGTCTCTTCTCATGTTTTATGATCTTGATGCTTTTCAAGAGTATTGATTAATTATTTTGTAGAATGTCCTTCAATTTGGGTTTTTCTGGTGTTTCCTCGGGCTTAAATTTAGGTTCTGCATGAAGTTTAGGTTATGTGTAAGGATACTAAAGAGGTGATGTGCCTGTTACGTGATGTTCATATGTAATACCGATGATGTTAATCTTGATCATTTTTTACCTCCTGTAAAGTTACTGTTCATTCCTTCGTAATTACTAAAATCTTGGGGAGAGATACTTAGAGACTATTCATATATCCTATCCTGCTTAAACTTTCACTCATTAATTTTAGTATCCTTTGGAGGAACTTAGCTGCTGCAGTTTTCACTATGGTGTTCTAATGGTGATTTTCTATTTTGCTTATTTCTTTTACATGTATTAATTGGAATTCTTCCAGTAAAGAACAGCCATTGCTTTTCCTTTGTACCTTCCTTCTTTCATTCATTTGTTCTTTTCTCGCTTTCTTTCTTCATTCATTAATTTTATTAATTTATTATGAATATAATTTTATTATTTGGGTTATAACCAATACTATCATTATTTGCTTTGTTGATCTAGTTGTTCTAGCTTTGGCCATTGGGCGTTCTTTCAGGTTGGTCCCTATGCTATTTTGATATGTCTTCATCATTTTGTTCATTTTTTTCTGTCTTCTTCCTTTGTGGCAGGGCAAGATCCTCTGGGCGTTTCTTGTAGTTTTTCCTGCCTCAGACCTAAAATCAACCATTTCTTAAAAGAACCCTGGTTCCTTTTAATATGATATTTAGAAAACAATATCCAGGTACTCAGTGTGTTTATTACTATTGAGTCAAAATCACTTTATGATAGAATTTTAATGAAATTACACTGGTTGAAAATCATTCCTAAAAATCTAGAATTTTTGGCAAAAATTCTGGGGTATCAAGAGCACTTTCTAATCCGTTGTTAATAGATGCTATTGCTTTTGGTAAAGGGTTCCATTTTCTTTTTCTTTTTTTTTTTTTTTTAAGATTTTATTTATTTATTTGACAGAGAGAGACACAGCGAGAGAGGGAACACAAGCAGGGGAAGTGGGGGAGGGAGAAGCAGGCTCCCCGCCGAGCAGGGAGCCCGATGCGGGACTCGATCCAGGGACTCCAGGATCATGACCTGAGCCGAAGGCAGTCGCTTAACCAACTGAGCCACCCAGGCGCCCCAAGGGTTCCATTTTCTATTACATGCTCTGCCTCAGAGATTGATTATTGAATTTTGCCAAGACTTCAGTATGTTTAAAAAACTGGTTTGCTTTTGGTACCTTTCGCTGACATCGAAAGTTATCTGATTTCAAAATACTTTGTTTTTGTTTGTTTGTTTGTTTGTTTTTCCACAATACATCTACCTACATCTAACTAGAAGATCAGGATCAGTTGAACACCAAATTAGGAAATAACCACTTTAACTAGTCGGTTAAGCTGCTGCCTTTGGCTCCCATTTGTGCTCCCTGCTCCGGGGGGAGCCTGCTTCTCCCTCTCCCTCTGCCCGCCGCTCTGCCTACCTGTGCTCTTTCTCTATCTCTCTGTCAAATAAATAAATAAAATCTTAAAAAAAAAAAAAAATCCCTCTTCTAAATGTTGTCACTAGATAACAAGTAATAGCATTTCAGTTACTTTGCCTTGACTCTCCATGTTAATAACCTAGCAAATGATCCAAGGCTACCTTCCCTTAAGCCACTGAAACCACAACATAACAATATGCATACCCTTATCTCCCTCCCTTCCTCCATCCCTCCCTCTGTGCCTCTCTCTTTCCCTCCCTGTCTTCCTTCCTTCCTTCCTCCCTTCCTTCCTTCCTTCCTTCCTTCCTTCCTTCCTTCCATCTTTCCCTGGCTTAGATGAAATATATTGGCATTTTTTCTGATGCTCGTAATATAACAATGGCTGAAAAACTGCCATTTTCCATTATCAGCAAAACACTATTTCTGAAGCCAATCTATTAAAAAATAAAAGCAAGAATGACCTCTTTCATACTCTAGTGTGTTCTCATGTTGGCTGTTGTATTCATGCAGCATTGGTCCTTTATTCTTCTCTCGTCACTGTTGCGTGCAGAATAGTTTTGCCTGATTCTGGTCTTTGTGGTTTAGTCGTGCATTCCTAAGTACTGGCTCTTCATGCTTCTTTTCTATCAAATTAGATTCTTGACTTTGTATCTAAGACGGTGTAGTTACCTATTCAGAAACCAGTGCTTTTCATATCACCTAGTTTATGTATTGGACAAGAGATTATTGAAGAAAAATGATTGAGATATAACTTTTATAGCAACAAATCCTACTTGCCATGAAGTACGGATCATGTTAAAACACTGTCAGCAAAATTATGTAATCAAGCCAGCAAAAAACAAATAAGTTAATTATCCCTTTAAAAGGGACCCAGAGCTAACATTATGCAAACAAAAACAAAACCCAAAGGAAAACAAAACACCAGAACAAAACTCTTTCATGATAATAGACCTAGAATTTATATACCATATTATTTATGTAACCAGCACCTACTAAGCACCTACTGTGCTAAATAATACAGTTTATAATGAGGATACAAATTTGAATATGATATCGCTCCAGCCCTCAAATATTACATTTAAGTGAGAAGAAATATAATGTAAGTCCAATTTTGATATAGTGTTAATATAATAATAATGTTATAAGAAATTTGGGAACCACAGAGACAGATCATTTTATACATAACTAATTAGTGTATTAATCACCTTGAGCTGCCATAGCAAAATACTATAGGCTGGCTGCCTTAAACAGCATAAATTAAGGTCTCTCAAATCTGGAGACTGGAAGTCTCAGATAAAGGTCTAGCAGGGTTTGGTTTCTGGTGAGAGCTCTCTTCCTAAATTATAGATAGCTGCCTTCTCACTGTGCTCACATGACTTGAGAAAGCTCTCTCATGTCTAATCTTACAAAAACACTAATTCTGGGGTGCCTTGGTTGATCAGTGTTTAAGCCTCCTACTCTTGATTTTGGCTTAGGTCATGATCTCAGGGTTGTGAGATCCAGCCCTGTGTCTGATAGAGCTCCATGCTCAGCAGGGAGTATTTTTTTTAATTAACATATAATGTATTATTTGTTTCAGGGGTACAGGTCTGTGATTCATCAATCTTACACAATTCACAGAGCTCACCATAGCACATACCCTCCCCAATGTCCATCACCCAGCCACCCCATCCCTCCCACCCGCCTCCACTCCATCAACCCTCAGTTTGTTTCTTGAGATTAAGAGTTTCTTATGGTTTGTCTCCCTCTCTGGTTTCATCTTGTTTTATTTTTCCCTCTCTTCACCTATGATCCTCTGCCTTGTTTCTCAAATTACATATATCAGTGAGATCATATGATAATTGTCTTTTTCTGATTGACTTATTTTGCTTAGCATAATACCCTCTAGTTCCATCCACGTCATTGCGAATGGCAAGATTTCATTTTTTGATGGCTGCATCATATTCCATTGTATACATATACATATACATATATATATACATATATATATATACCATATATTTTTTATCCATTCATCTGTCGATGGACATCTAGGCTCTTTCCATAGTTTGGCTATTGTGGACATTGGGGTGCATGCAGGTCCCCCTTCGGATCAGTACATTTGCATCTTTGGGGTAAATACCCAGTAGTGCAATTGCTGGGTTGTAGGGTAGCTCTATTTGAGTAGTCTTATTGAGATTCTCTCTATCCCTTTCCCTCTACCTCTCCCCCTGCTCCTGCTTGCTCTCTCTCTCTCTCTCAAAAATAAATAAATAGGTAACCCCTTTGGGTCCCCTCCTCCTTGGGAGCTTTGTATTATCACTTTGCTATCACTCAATAAACCTTGCTTTGCTGCCCACCAAAATAAATAAATAAATAAATAAATAAATAAATAAATAATAAAAATCTTAGAAAACAAAACAGTAATTCTATCAGATTAATCCCACACCCTTATAACCTCATTTCACCTTAATTATTTTGTTATGGTCCCTAGCTCCAAATAAAGTCACATTGGGGTTAAGGCTTCAACATATGAATTTTAAGGGAACACGTTCAGTCCATAACATTCAGAGTTCTTAAAAATTTCATTTTATTTAAGAAAATAAAAGGTGATATGTCATTGTACATAAAAGTGATAAAGAAGAAAAATGAAGTGTTTTGTTTCCAAAAATATGAGTCATACCAATAAAAAATTCAATTCATTAACATACTCACTTTCTGTTTTGTTTTGTTCCAACAACATGCTGGAGGTACCCGGGACGATATTACTTTATTTAATCTTTAGATGAAAACTTGGAGATGCTGTAATTTGTCCAAAATTATACTGTGCATTGATAGTAAAACCTATTATTTAAAATTTAACATAAGTGTACTGGCTCCATCCTACGATACTCCTGCATAATGAATAAAGCTAAAGTATAAAAAATCTTTAAAATAGAAAATAATACAAAATATAGTTAAATTTTCCTTGGTGAATTAATGCCTTCTCTCAAAAAGTAATTGCCATTTGCAGGGATTATCCATCACATTGGTAACATCATAAGGTAGACGACCATAATGCATTCTGCGAAATATACCAGTGGAAAGTAGGACTGAAGAAAACGTAGTCCTATAACCTATTTTATTTATTTTTTATTTTTTATTTATTTTATTTATTTTATTATTTTATTTTTTTTTTAAGATTTTATTTATTTATTTGAGACAGAGAGAATGAGAGACAGAGAGCATGAGAGGGAGGAGGTTTCAGAGGGAGAAGCAGACTCCCCGCCGAGCAGGGAGCCCGATGCGGGACTCGATCCCAGGACTCCAGGATCATGACCTGAGCCGAAGGCAGTCGCTTAACCAACTGAGCCACCCAGGCGCCCCTAACCTATTTTAAATAGTAAGAGGAGCCAAGATATTTTCCTGTGCTTAGTGTTTCCATGCAAAAATTCCTTATGACATTTTTCTGGAAATTTAAATATTTTTCCAAATCCTAAATCCTATTCCTCCCCCCACAAAAAGTCAAGAAATTAGGAAAACTGTTAGATTTTTTATAATTATAATTATCCTGTAAGAAGTCAAACCTAACAAGCAACACAGAGTAGTTCAAGGTAATCCACTGATGTCACAAAGAAAACAATAATTGGATGCACTGTCACTCAGAGTTGAATGTTAAGGCTGGACATTTCTGGGAGGGGCTCTTGTCACAATCTGATCACTGTCTTGCTTATAGCCATCATTGCTGTTAAATACAGAAGTTTTATTTCTCCTATTGATATTAACTCATCTTCATATGTACAACAATTCACAAAATAAAAGCTGTCATCTCTGAACCCCCTTTTTCTCCCATTCCAAAGTTGGCCTTAATTTATAGAACATTCATAAAGTTTGATCATAATGTGTTTGCAGCAGATATATCTTTTTAAAGTTTTTACTCATGTATTTATTAGAGAGAGAGAGAGCACGAGTGGGTAGAGGGGCAGAGGGGGAGGTAGAGGGAGAGAATATCAAGTAGACTCCATACCATGCTGACGCAGTGCTCAATCTCATGACCCTGAGATCATGACCTGAGCTGAAACCGAGAGTCAAGACGCTTAACGGCTTAACTGACTCACCCAGGTGCCCCATGGCAAGTATGTTCTATAGCTCTAGGTTTGACAGTCTCCCTTGAAAATCTTTTGCCTTCACCCAAAGCTACCACCATGTGTTCTCTTTCAGAGCCCCGTATTAGAGGCCAGCAAAAATCACCCTTTGTGCCTGTGGTTATTATTAGAGCACCACAGTATATTGGTGATGCTTATGCTGGAATTTTTACTGGAAGTATAGGCCAGTCTTACAAGAGAACTATAATATAAAGAGGACAAAGATTAAAGTTCAAGCTTATTTGTATTTTCCCTTTTACTATATAAGAGAAGACATTTTAAGGCTTGAGTCTTATCAGAGTTGCTCTTAAAGTCTGTCCATAACTGTCCTGCCTTCTTCTTGCCATCAAGTGTGTTCATTTATTCCTGTCTAGTTTACATGTAAATCTCTAGTTGAAATTATTGCAAAAGGAAACCACGTGCAAGTATAAGGCTAAGTAGAAAAAGGAAATGCTTTTGTTGGTAGGTGGACTACAGCAGAGAGACAAAGGAGGTGATACATATGCTTATGGGGGTTTGTTATAAAACTCTATGCTCAGGCGCCTGGGTGGCTCAGTTGGTTAAGCGACTGCCTTCGGCTCAGGTCATGATCCTGGAGTCCCTGGATCGAGTCCCGCATCGGGCTCCCTGCTCGGCGGGGGGTCTGCTTCTCCCTCTGATCCTCTTCCCTCTTGTGCTCTCTGTCTCTCATTCTCTCTCTCTCAAATAAATAAATAAAATCCTTAAAAAAAAAAAAAAAAAAACTCTATGCTCTGGTCCTAAGGTGATGGTGGCAGGAAGGTAGCTGACACCTGGGGAAAGAATGATCTAGTGAATATGATCAAGAGAAAGTAAGACTCTGCTCAAACCAGTACTGATGCAAGGCCCCCAAAGGAACATCTATCTGTTCAGTCCAGAGGAAATATCTTTGCTGAAGATATTAAGTCCTGGTAGGATAAGCATATAACTGATTCCATAGAGGTTAAGATTAGCTTAGCTGACTTGGGATACATAAAGCAAATGAGAAACACTCTAGGTGCTGATTGTTCCTATGCAAAATCTACCCTCCTAGAATTATTCTTGCTACAGTTCACTCTTTTATTTATGTTTCCAGGCTTCTTTTATTTCTTTTCTCTTATTTGTGACCATGAATGGTGCCTCTGTGGTGCACTGACTTTGACCAATGTATTGTTCAAATCCATGCAACCCACCTTCTCACTACTCTAGTTAACAACCACGCACAAGTAAAAATTAGGTTTATCAGTATGCCTGGAGATATATATATACACATGTCTAACTCTATTTCTGTATCTATATTTACCTTTCTTTTTTTTTTTAAGATTTATTTATTTATTTGAGAGAGAGAGAGCATGTGCGCTGGGTGGAGGCATACGGAGAGGGAGAGAGATTCTTCAGCTCAGCACGGAGCCTGATCTCACAACCCTGAGATCACAACCTGAGTTATGATCTAGCAAATACTAGATTGAGGAAATCAAAGCTCTCCCTATGTATAGATAGATATGGCAAAGAAACATTTTACTTAGCATTTCATAGGCTGTAGTGTGATACAATTAGACTTTGCAAACAACTGCAAACAAAAGATTTGGCAAGGGATGCACATGCTTATGTGCTTGAGTATTAACATGGTAGTTCAGCTCACAACCTGAGCTGAAACCAAGAATCAGACGCTTAACTGACTGCGCCACCCAGGCGTCCATATATTTATCTTTCTAAAATGGATATGTGTCTACATAATCCACAATATTATATATGATGTGATAAAAGTTCTCCACAATGATATTTTTTGTCTGGTAAGTTGTCATTATGCACGCTTGGTTTTACATTTTTTTCAGTGAAAATATCTTCAGCCTACTCCTGTGCGCTTTGTTAGTCAATGGATTTCTTGTCACATTTGTACAGAGGTCATTTATTTGGAATCAGCTTTTTGTAAAATATTTTTCCAGTCAAAGATCTGTGTACTTTGATAGACTGAGACTTAGCATAAAACTGTGTTTTATGAAAGGAGTTTTTCTTACCGTGAAAGGAGTTAAACGATGTTTGATCTTAGATTATTTTACTGTCTCCCCTATACTATGGAGCTTTTGCTCTGACATGATAATTCACTAAATATTTCAACTTTATTTGAAGTGATTTGGGGACTTTAAGCCACAGGAAACAGTCACTTTGTCTCTAGGCGTGATGTTCTTGAAATGTGGATGCTTATGGTTATTCTTAGTTACTGATTATATCATTTTACTAATTAATACAGTGTCTCATTTTATTCTGTGCCATCTTCATTATGATCATTGTCATTAAATGATAATTATTAAGTTTTTCCATTTGGAAGTTTATAAGTATTTAGGTAAAACTATATGAATGCTGCCCTCATTCTCAAGAGGTTTACAGTATTAAAAACAGATGGTATTAATTTCTGCAGTTAACAGGAAACAAGATAATCACACAAAGAACATGATAACAGTATTACAAATTAAATGGTAAATACTAGGCTTCTCATGCAGAGGTCATATAAATTGGAAGTAGAATATAAACTAGGTGATAAGTGACAAAAGCAGAATTTCTCTAATCCCAGCAAGATGTGTGACAAATTTAATCTTTTCTAACTGACATCAGTTGCCCTGATCTAAATGGTCATGCTGTGATCCACATGGGTCGGATAAGCGAGACAGCCGAAGTGATCCCATCAACTGTGTCAAGACCCCTCCTGTGGATGGAGAAATATAATCAGATAAGGTTTATCACAAAGATATTTTGAGAGAACTTTGAAAACAAGATATTTTGGGCATAGAGGTCATAACTTGCATAAATAACAAAAGAAGGTACAGTGGATTTTTTTTTTTTTTTTAAGTATTCTGTTCAGGGTGGTTCTCAATTGACTTCAGATTTTCAAACAGAAGAACACATTTGTGAGGACCTGATCACATTAATTGGGCCAAAGTAGAGATTTGAATAAAATGAGGAATTTGGTGTTACTTTTCCAGAAAACTGAACTTAATACTAAGAATATCTGTCCCTTCATGTTTTTGCCTTAGTGACATAAACTTGGGACCATTGAATTACCATCTTCTGTCTGACAGGTAGACCAAATATCAGAGAAATTTCACAGTGAGCCAGGATTATAGAGAACTGTGCAGATGAGAGATTAGTACTAATGCAAGTGCCTGACCTCTTTACATTTCCAGATTTCATTCTTCTGCTATCTGACTCCATTCCTTCCTTTTTTTTTCTGAAGAAGAGTAACTTAGTTTATTTCTTACACAAATGAAATAAATGCATAAGATAGTTAAAGGGAGTAGGCCAGGAATCTGTAGACAAAGGGGCATATGGACATAATACAGTCCAAGATCCAGGTACCATATTTATTTCTCATTTACTTTCTAAATAACTAAATGCCACTGCAGTGTGGTTCTGTCTTTATAACTATATTGAGTATATGCAAATACTAGATTGAGGAAATCAAAGCTCTCCCTACGTATAGATAGATATGACAAAGAAACATTTTACTTAGCATTTCATAGGCTGTAGTGTGATACAATTAGACTTTGCAAACAACAGCAAACAAAAGATTTGGCAAGGGATGCACATGCTTATGTGCTTGAGTATTAACATCAGAATCAATTCAGGCTCTCAACCTCTTCCTCATCTACTGCTCTATTAGTACTTTGACTGCATGGAGTTTTTGAGACTAAAATATTTTGATTTCTTTTCTATGGATCAGATTACCTCTTGCTGCACTTTTCGTGCTCTCTCCTGCTTGCACTGACAAACAATGTGCAGAAAATCAAATATATGGTTTGCAGGCACTCAGTGATGAGTAAACCCTCTAGTAGAATGAGAAGTAAAAATTTCACAGAAGTCATAGGAAGAGGCTTGGTTATGGAATTTAACAGACTTAGATTCCATATTTATCAGCAATGTGACCCTGTGGAAGTTACTCAACCTTCTGATTCTCAGCTTTCTCATCTGTAACTGGGGATAATAACGTTCACATGGGAGCGCTCTTAGGATAGGAATGAGGTAACAGATGTAAAGTGTAGGACAAGGACTCTGTCACATCAGAGACACAAACACAATGAATCCTATTATTGCTTGTTAGAGGGAAATCCCTTAACACCCTGATTCTGAGCTTAGTCACCTTATTGATGACCCAAATCCATTTGTACTCCTTATGTACGCAGAGGCTTTCACACTTTATTTCCAGCAGCAGAGCTGCACTCAGGTAATAACTCAGCTAAAGAGATTTTTTTCCCTTGAATGAATTGTGCTTTTGGTGTGCTACATTTCCTCAAGGCAGTCAACCATAAAAATTATATTATGTGTTTCTCTTGTGTAACTTGTGTGAAAGTAGAGTTTGTCAAAACTGGCTGCTCAGCATTTAATGAGACCCTGGACTGCATTTGATCCAGAGTCAAGCTGTATATAAAGAGGGTAAACAGGAAGGTTGGAGAAGGAAGCTAAAACTAACAAAATAAGGCAATAAATAATAAGGGGAGTTTTAAAAAAGACCTAAAATAAGAAATGGGTGGAGAGATTCAACTGTTACTTTTTTTAATACATGAAAGGTGAATTTGCTTTGTGTGTGCCAAGACCTAAAATTAGGGAACTTCATTTCCATTGAAGTCCTCATTGGTGAAATATGAAGCAGATGTCTCCCTGACCTCTACCTAATTGAACAGGAATGCCAGGGGGAGGAAAGTCATCAATCTCTCGATTGTCTAGGCGAAGGTCCTGAGGATTTTGAACAAATGATTCTGTTATATAGAGACTATGTAAGAAGATTTTATAAAATTGAGACAATATATAGTAGTATCCCTGCCTTTTGCAAATCCAGATTTAGATCATATGGATTTTACATTGAAGATAAAATGATACTACTTAATACTGTCAAAGAAATTTTGCTTTCTTTGACTTTAATCTATTGCAGTGTTAAATGGTATTATATCTTTACGTTTATTCAAAGGTAATTCAAGATTCTGAGCTCATTTTATATTCCAGCAGCTTTGATTTGAGGGTGAAATTCTCATACCCGTGTTCCTCTAATTCTTGCCCTGAGACAGAGTTGTAATGCATACCAGAGTGTTTCTGAGTGGGTCCCTGCCTTTTGCAATCTTTGTAACTTACAAACACCATTAGCACAGAACATGTTGCACTGCATCAGGATGACCATCTACTTTGTCTACTCCCTCTATTAAACAATGAAAAATGATGCTTCTTGCTTGTTGTAGCCTGAGTGCCCATGACCACCTTCAGTATTGCTCTTTAGTACATTGACTAACCATCCTTTATCTGGATTGTTGAAACAGTCATGGAACCGTTGCCTCACCCTTTATCTTGCCTTCCTTCACACAAAAGTGATCTTTATAATCAGCAAAAACATGGTGTCATTTTTTTTTTTGCACACATTTCTATAATGGTTACCTGTTGTGCAGGAAAAACAGAATCAAGTCTGCATGGAACTCTTATATAAACTTTGTTAATAAGAATGACCATATTCTAATTTTTGCATTTAACTATGTTTTAGTAATGTGAGGCCTGTATCCCTAGTATCTGTCACTGTTTTGGGTACATACTAGTTGGATGAATAACTAAATAGCAGGAAAATAAATCAATGACAATATAGAAGTTGTGGAACAGCTCAGGACAATAGCCCTGAAAGCAGTGTTCTTCAGCATGGCCAGAGAATTACCTTTGTTCACATTACTTGTTAAAATCAAGTTTCTAGGTCCTAGCCCATAATCAAGCCCAGAATCCAGGTCCCTGTGATGTAACATAATATTGCCGAGTTAACACACTCTCTAATGATGTTTATGTTTGCTGTAGCTTGAGAACTACAGCCTTAGGCCATAGGATGAGCAATGAGTGTGAGGTGCAGATTGCAGGAATGGAATTCTATGATGTTGAACTTCAGTAACACCTGAAGGCCCTACATCATAGGGCCATGCATGAACTATTTTAAAGGCTGGTAACAAACACAAAAATGCTCTATGAAACATTCATAACAGTTATATATGATCTGTGTACTGAGTTGCATTGTAAATTTTATTTCTTACTGTGGGTTGTGGTAAAAAAATATTCGAAAGCTCTTGTGGTAGTGAAATATATAAAGTAAAACAAAATAATTTTGAAATCTATATATGGATATTTGTGCAGGCTTTTAGAAAGGGTGAGCATAAATCTTGAGAAAAAAGGGGGCAGGTGCCTGGTGGCTCACTTGGTTAAGTCTCCGACTCATGATTTCCGCTGAAGTCATGATCTCAGGGTGGTGAGATAGAGCCCAGCCTTGGTGTTGGGCTCTGTTGGACTCCCAGTTCAGTGGGGAGTCTGCTTCTTTCCCTTTCCTTCTCCCTTTGCCCCTTCTCCTGCTCATGCTCTCTCTCTCTCTCTCTGAAATAAATAAATAAGTCTTTAAAAAAATAAAATAAAAAGGGTGAGCACAGCAAAATCCAGGGCAGTACATAGTTGCATCTCTTTTGCACTAAGTCAAGACCTAGAGAAGGTGTACATATTGTTGCAATGCTGAATCACCTAAAGCTGTAGATCAGGGTCATGTTCCACGTAAATTAGAAACCTCGTTGCACACTATTTCCCATCTGCTAAATCTTCAGTCTTCAACAAATAAATATACTGATGGAAGACTGAGTGGTAGGATGAACATTTAATGCATCCTCATTTTTCTGGGTCTTTTCTCATTTTAGCACTGAAACTCTTGTGTCCTGATAACCCCCTCAATTCTAGGCAAACTTGGATGATGGTCACTGAATGTGCAGTAAATTTTCTAAGCTATTTATCTTTTATTCAAACAAATTTTTACTTGAAATTCTAACATAAATCAGTTCCAGTCCAGCTGCTTTACTCTAAATGAGGAGAGATGCTAAGGTTTTGCCCAGTCACTTTGACCCCATCATCTCTAGCTCTTATCCAAGGACTCCATGAGACACTGCAATTACAACATAGCCTGCCTGCCTTACTTACCTTAATGGTTAGGTTTCATTGAGTAAGAGCTTTTTTCTGGTCCTCAATTTCCTTACCTGTAATATGGAAATAATATTCTTCTTATAAGTGGTCTTGATATTTAAATTTCTCCTACTTGAGGCTAATTTGATTTCCAGATTTCTTCTGCAACAGTATGCATCATAATGAAATTGCTTTAGTGCTTTTCTATGGAAAGAGATTATTACAAAGGGCAATCACACCTGCTGAGTCACCTGCCTTGCATGGATAGATTTATACAATAGTATTTAAAGACTGAAATTTAAGCAACAAATGTAATGGAAATACAAATGTCAAACTGTTGTAGTAGGATCCTGCATTTTAATGTGTGGATGCTGAGCAGACACCAATAGAAAGATGAGAGCTCTTTGTGTTACATAGCTATGGAAATTAAAAGTGACCAGACAAGCAAACTTGGGCCAAATTGTAGACTAATAAAAAGTTTCATTTCACCCATAATTTTTGGTGTTGAGATGTATATTTGTTATTCATCAGAGTTGGGCTCTGATGGGGAAAGTTGTCATTACCTTTCTACTACTATTTTTAAAAATGCAGATATTCTCAATTGGTATCACAAACTCACACACTGATATATCATTAGAACTAAAAATTTAGCAATATGTTTAACTGCACAAGAAAAACTCCAAAGTGATTCTTAGTGATCACAAGTTTAATTTTTTAAAAAAATTAACTGAAATAGTCATAATTCCAGAGTATACACTAAATATTATTTTATTAGCCTCAATATTATATATGTATATATGTTCATGTCAAACTTAAGTTCTCTCAAAATTCTTTTTACACACATTAAGATTTATTTTAAACTAATGTAAATTAAAATAAACTCAGCCATCTGTAATCCAGATCTGTGGTTCATCTTGACTCTTCAAGGTGGAATGGAGAATGGTGAGGAAAATACTCGCCATGGAACTAGCAACCATTTTCATCACCCTTCTCTCAGAAACATCTGGCTGAAGCCCAGATACTTTAGGCCTATGTTTAAAATGGGAATTGATTCCTGGAAAGAAACCAGTTCCATCCACAATAAAATCCAGTGCTTTGTGGATGAATTCAATTAGTGTCCCCAGTTGAATACAAGGAGAAAAGATAAACCTGTGGTTATGGATATGGCTCCACAATCACATAGAATTTTCCCCATTACAATCAAATGGTTTAATAGCCTTCCCAGTTAAATAAATTGTCAGCTGTAGGAACATGTTCAGGCTTGTTTAAAACTGTTTCTAAGGATATAGTTTGGGGCCAAATTAATTTTACTTATGGTTCTTCCAGTTATGTAGCACTCCTTGTAATTCATGCATGCCTACATATCATTCTTCAGCTTATTCTCAATGGTGTATCTGAAAATGACTTTCTGCAGCTCTCCACTATTCCACCAGGATTCTGGACAAAGAACAGTTAATCTGTGTCAATTTGCAGACAGTCACTGGGTTACTTTTCTCCCTGCATTCTCTCTGCTAATAGTTGCTTGGACAGTGAATCCTGCAGTAATGAGATTTTCCTAGACAACCTGACTTGCTGGCAAGTCTCAAGGGCAGGGGTGGAGAGATTATAATATTTTGGGTCTTAAATGTAGGTCACCCTGATGGATTTTAAAAAGTGATCTCACAAAAGGAAAACATAATTTAAAATTATCTACCCTTCGCTTTGAATATGCCAATGTCTTCTTTAAAAAATTACATCTGGGCTTAGAAATGAGAGCAGCATGTCATTTCCTTGAAAAAGAAAAAGGATCTGTACAGAGTGAGTAAATTATTACGGTGGTAGGGGTGTACTAAAAGGAATATAATAGTGTTAGTGGAGAAAGCAAACATGTAGGCAGGGTGATGAATGAGTGGTTTATACATTGAATCACATTTGGCTTTTGACACTGACCAAAATTCATTCTTCAAAGAGTTCAAGTTTTAGTTATCAGTTTACCTCTTCCTTTTCTTCTTACAGGCCTTCGCCATCCCTTCTGTGCAACCTCCCCATCACATACACACTCATACACAAGGGAGCTATAGGATGACTTGAGATCAAATAAAACCAAATAGAACAAAAGACTCAAAAATAACTAAATAGTTTTCTTGATTTTATCAGAAAAAAATTTTACATATAATTTCACAGCTTCTCTTTTAATTATTTCACACAGTATTTAAGAGAACACTATATTCTCTTGAGAGGAACAAAAAAGAAAATGCAATCTACCGTTTATTCTAGGGTCCCTTACTCAATCCACACATTGTTCTTTCTGTATTTATTTCACTCTGTACAGTACTGGTTTCTCATTCATAGGACCTTCAAAGTTTCACCTTCAGAATCACTAGCCCAAGATAAATTGGCACAGCAGGAAGTGATAGTTGCTCTGTGTGACTCAAGAGGGAAAATATACATTATTTCCTTCTAATCTGCTGAAGCACATTTGACTTGATTCCCATGTCGATTTTCATTTTGACAAGATAGATGGCAAGGAAAGCACAATTATACAGATTTGCACATTTATTCCCATTTTCAAGGCACGAGTAGAGAAATCTTTCCTGGTTGATGACTTAACGTGTCCTGTCACTCTGTTCTTAAGCCTGAACATATTCGGAAATCAGGATGCTGTAATTTGCTATTGCAGTATCCCATTAACTCACTGGGCTGAGCAGTACTTTGAGGTGTCAAGGGCAAAGAATTCTAACTCAACTGCCACTGATTTGTTACATCCACCAATGAGGCAAGGCACACTAAAGCTGGGGGGTTAATTTTAAAAACTACCTTCAAGCTCAGGAGATGAGCTCATACAGTAGGAGGGATGGATTTGTGAGCATCCCTTGCCACTTTCTTTACCCACTGCAACCGAGGCATGTGCTGACAAGTTTGCCGCTATTAGAACTGAGAGAGAAGTCTGGCGCTGGGGAAGATTTTTGCCTTTATGGAGTCACATAACTTATGTCTTGATGTCTTACGTGATGTGATTATTTGGTTATCAGGGAAACTTCGGTAACCAAAAGAAGGGAATAGAGTTTTAAAAATTATTTTTCAAAAATCTGCCCCTTATGCAGGCCAAGAAAAATGAAATTGCTCACTTTTGAAAAGCCTATAGACTATGATCCAGTGCATTTGGGGGGGGGGGGGGAGCAAAAGCATCAGCATATAGTATTGTATTTGGAAAGAAACATCCCATTTTCTGAATTCAAAATCTAAGTTTCTTAGGTAATGGATATTGCATAATAGTGGATTTCATTCTCTTTTTTTAGGTGAGAACGACTTCCACCCTTGGTTTATTGGACCCATGTGTTCCGCTTAATGAGATATCACACCATACAATGGGTCAATTAGTTAGAGCATATGCTGCATCCTGGAGGATGGCACCCCATCCTCACTGGTAATCATGTCCAAACTGGCCCCTCAAAGGCATCTTCAACAGGTTTTTACATTGCTCCACCAGCAAGCTTTTAACCACTAGATTCTAGACCACTAGATTCTGTGGCTATAGGCCTACTCCTGCACCACTGATCATCCCTGGTCACTGCACCTCCTTTCCTGTAGAGTGGGTCCCTTGGTCCAGTGTAATACTATGTGGGATCCCATGTCAGTAGAATAAAAACCCAGATATGGTGTTGGCTGAAGCTCTGCAAGCAGGAAAGGCAAACTCATGACTGAAATATGTGCAGGTCCAATCAAGATGAGTCACTGGTCTTTCCAGAATAGAAGGGATCCAATTAGGCTACTTCACATCAAGAGGCTGATTGATCTCCTTGAGAGGCAGTGCTGTCTGCATTTGTCAGCCTCTATGCTGTTGGGCTTGTGCCTAGTTTCCGTCTCTGCCACCATGACTACTCCATTCATGTGCCTATGGTGCCAGCACTCTAGCAGCCAATGACAGAAGCAGACTGATGTCAACAGTCCAAGTCATCCTGTCTTCTTGGTTGTTTGGTGTCTCTCCTATGATAAGTGCTCTCAGATAGGTGAGTGATGTTTATCCCTGGATATGTCTTTTGCCAGGGCACTAAAAAAACAGCCAACTGCTTGGTCACCATTGTCTGAGTCCACATATATTCTAAAGTGGATTTCATTCTCCAATGTCTAACGTCATCATCTGGGGATAGATTTTTACAAGAGTGTCATGTGCCACGGTTTTGGGATCACATGACTCACTTAGCTTTTTTTTTTTTTTTTAAAGATTTTATTTATTTATTTGACAGAGAAAGACACAGCGAGAGAGGGAACACAAGCAGGAGGAGTGGGAGAGGGAGAAGCAGACTCCCTGCCGAGCAGGGAGCCCGATGCGGGACTCGATCCCGGGACTCCAGGATCATGACCTGAGCCGAAGGCAGTCGCTTAACCAACTGAGCCATCCAGGCGCCCTCACTTAGCTATTTTATTTAATAGCCACAGACTACAGGTATAAATCTTGCTAGCCATCTTGCTACATACCATTGGTGAACAAGAAAGTGGAAGAAAAGAGGGTGATTGACTATGTGAAAATCTATCACAAGTCCAGAAATTACCTGCAAATTATCAGTCTCAAACTGAAATTAATATAACCCATTTTATTTACACTGTCACTGTGTATAAGAGACTCTAGCAAAATTTAGGAAGGAATCAAACGATTTATGAGGCATGATGCCTGCCATCATAAAGTTGACAAAATTGAAGGAAACAAAAATAAGTAGTCACACACACAAATATAAACAAGACAAATTTCATTAAAGAGGTAAACAATAGGGGCACCTGGGTGGTTCAGTTGGTTAAGGGACTGCCTTCGGCTCAGGTTATGATCCCAGGGTCCTGGGATGAGCCGCATTAGGCTCCCAGCTCGGCGGGAAGCCTGCTTCTCCCTCTTGCACTCCCCCTGCTTGTATTCCCTCTCTCACTGTCCCTCTCTCGCTGTCTCTCTCTCTGTCAATTATATAAATAAATAAAATCTAAAAAAAAAAAGAGGTAAACAATATCATGAGAGTATGGAAGAGCAGAAAGTTACATAGCTGAGGAGATATAACTAGAATATCAATTATGAGCAAATACAAAAGTTGCCACAATATACAGAGACTTCTTATATATCCAGCTTGCTCTAATGTCAACATCTTTTATAACAATGGTACATTTGTCAAAACTAAGAAATTAACCTTGGTGCATTGCTTTTAACTAAACCAGAGACTTTATTTGGATTTCATTAATTTCCACCAATGTCCTTTTTCTGTTTTAGGATTCAATCCAAAATATAAAAATGTATTTAGGATATAAATAATTTTAATTTGTAACTTCCATCGTCAATTATAATCTTTGATAGAGGTTGTGTGGTAAGATAAAATTGGGTTCTAGAATCAAAAATGCCTGGTTTCAAATCTCCTTTTGCTAATTATCTTACAACTGTTAACTTTGGCCATGAAACTTAACTTTTCTAAGTTTAGCACACTCAGTGTGCTCATTAATGAAATAGGAATAATAATAGTACTGACTTCTGGGTTGTTGTTTTAAGTAAGGAAATGTATTTAAAGTGCTTAACTGGTGTCTGGACCTAACATTTAATGACTGTTAGCAAATATTATGTTTGATTATATTGATTCACTTAAAAAATAGACGTGTGAAAGTGAAATGAAGCCAGAGATTTAAAAATATCTAATATGAGGGCGCCTGGGTGGCTCAGTCGGTTAAGTGACTGCCTTCGGCTCAGGTCATGATCCTAGGGTTCTGGGATCGAGTCCTGCATCAGGCTCCCTGCTGAGCAGGGAGTCTGCTTCTCCCTCTGCCTCTCCTCCCTGCTTGTGCTCTTTCTCTCTCAAAAATAAATAAGTAAAATCTTTAAAAAAAAAATCTAATATGATGCAAGAATAGGAGTGTGTTTTATTTTTTATTTTTTAAAGATTTTATTTATTTATTTGTCAGAGAGGGAGAGAGCGCACAAGCAGGGGGAGCGGCAGGCAGAGGGAGAAGCAGGCTCCCGGCTGAGCAGGAAGCCCAATGTAGGACTCCATCCCAGGTCCTTGGGGTCATGACCTGAGCTGAAGGCAGACACTTAACTGACTGAGCCACCCAGGTGTTCCAGGCAGTGTGTTTTAAATGTCAAATTAACATTAAATATACTTAAAACTGAAGTTCAGAATAGAGACAGAAAGTTTTGTAGGACCCTATCTTAAGTTGGATAGTAACAAATGAATAGGATTTGAATACATGAGAAAAAGGGTGAAATATTTTAGATGCCCATTTAAAAGAGCACAAAATAAATCTGAAGGAGGAGGAGATAGGTTTAACAATAACAGTAGATTTGTGAATATGAGTAGGTATGAGAAGGCTGGAGAAGGGAACTGGGACTAGTCTTGATGTACCTTCAATATCAGGGTAAGAGAATTAAACAATTCTGTAGGCCACTGGAGATTTGGTTCCACAAAGGTATTGGTTTCATGAGGTAGACAGATTTATTGGTCATGGGATGTAGCCTTTTGGAAGCACATTAACTCTCGTTAATGGCCCATTAGGAAGATATGTGAAGTACCAAAAAAATTTTAGGCTGTATAACAGGATTCATAGATACGTGGACAGGTACTGAATTTACACTCAAGCACATTGAGAATGCTATTCTTTGGAGCTTTTTAAAGTAATTTTAGCTCTTATACGATAATCACATGAAACATCTCTGGATCAATTTTCATTTGGAAACCACCCACTTGGCTAATTGCAGACAGGAGGGTGAATATCCTCAACAACTTATTGAAAATGTAAGATATTTTGGTTTATATCCTTGTGGGTTAATATGAGAAACATTATTCAAGATTTTTATTGGCATTGTCTCAGTCATGACTTTCATATTTATTGTTTTAGGTGCTACAGGAATTATTGCACATACACCAAGATTTATTTGTGAATATTTTCCATAGATCCACAGTATAAAATAGTGATATGAAATATTAAGGAGAGTTCCTCTGGACTTGGTGTCAAAAGGTCCATGTCCTGACTGTAGGACTTTTAAGTTATCATCCATGTAACTTTGACAAGTCTCAGATTCGTTGGGCTATATTTTCTTCAAGTAGAAATTGTGATATATAACAACTTCTCAAGTTTAATATAAGGATCAAATTAAATACTGCAAAATCTTATAAAATCTCAGTCATTTTATCATATTCTCCAACTATTTCAATATGGTAGAATTCCAATGTTTGGGATTAAGAAAGGTGAGTAATTCATATCTGTGAATTTCATTGTATCAAACCCCTTTTAACTTTATTTCCTACCAGTTTGTCATTTATGTTATAAAAGAGGCAATGAAATACCATGAATTTTACCCTGAATACTTTTTTCTTCTGGTCCATTCCCAAAGAAAGGTGACAGGCAGGTGTAAAATAACAAAAGGGGTAAAATCGTGGGGAAAAATGTGAAATTAAATGAGTTATCTGTCAAAAAAATGAACCATTTAGTCTTCTTCCCATTGAACTGACTACAATACCTTTCTTTTTACCCTCAGGTTCAAAACATATCCTTCTTTCATTTCTCATAAACATTCCCTAATGATGCTCTCAAATGAGAGAAAGGATTATAAATGAGGTAGAGAGTCTGACTCATGAAGAGAAATGAAGAGCTCTTTAAAAAAAAAAAAAATCTACTTCTAAAGAAATGGATTCCATAGTCAGGCAGTTGTCCCCAATTCCCAGAAGTTCAAACCCAGTGATTAGCAAGGAAAGCCAGAGGTGATAAATAGATTTGTAGAACCTCTTGGTTTTGGTGAAATTTTTTCAAATGAGTAAGTGATTAAAATGGCTCAATGAAAATCACATGCAAAAGGGTGAAATATAATGACTATCTGATCTGTTAAAAGGAAAAAGCTTTTAAACTAATCGATCTTTTCCACAACAATTTATGTCATAGCCTTTTAAGATGATCCCATCTTAAATGGGGAAGTGACAAAGAAATATATATTGAATATACTTGCTCAATGGATAGATTTTCAGTACCCTAAGAAAATGCTTTTGAGAGCTTTCATTTTTAAAGGAGACTACACATCAGATTCTTGTAGATGATCTTATGTTTAGTTTTACCTTTGTTATCACTAAGGGTTAGAAAGTAGGAAATTGAGACCAAGACTTTCTTCTTCAGACTTGATGGGCAATCGTGTAGCAATCATTTAACCTCCGTGTGCTTCATTGCTAGCATCTCTCAAAGGAGTACACTAATGTATGTCACACTAATGCTTGCCACCCGTCTACTTCAGGGACACATTACAAGGGGTAACTAATAAGGCTGATAAGCACTTTGCAAATTCAAAGTACAAAGTAGAAGTGCTAAGTAAGCTAAATAGAAAGAAAAGACCCACCTGATGGTCAACTGATTTGAATTTTCAGTGATTAATGGATTTCATGAATACTTTCTTTTACTCTTTGCCATAAAGTAAAGCCATTTTAGTATATTTTTAAATTTATTTTGAAGATGTAGTGGATGAACACTGTGTGCATCATTTCTCATCTGAAAAAAATGTTTTGTATTACTCAGGTGTTTTAGTTTTCAAGATATACTACAGTTGTGCATCACATTTTATATAGGAATCACAGTTGTTTTTTTTTTTTATAGCTCTGCTGTAGTATTATCTTGTGGTAGAATATGTCATTATGACAGAAGAATAAAATACTCTCAATTGGTCAGAAAACCAGGAGAGTAAAGAATAAGTTTCCCTTGGCTTCTGAGGAAATATATCTCAAACATGAGAAAGAAAGATCAACTCTGAAGGAAAGAGCATATTTTTTTTCCATCTTGGATTAATATTCAGCCCTAGTCATACCTACTTCGGCTGTCAGGAAGGAGACTAATTAGTGCCAGTGATGATGGGAGTTTTTGTGATGCCAACTTTTGTCTTTTAAGAACTGGATTAAACTCAAAATCATTTCCCACACTCTGCAAAATGAAATGCTTTAACTATGTCTCAGCAAAGTCACAGATGAAATCATTTCCATCAGACGTTGACATTATAGTTATAACTAGAGGTGGACAGTGAAGTACAAAGTAGAGTAATTATATAGGATAATACATATCGATCAAACTTGGCTCTGTGTATCAGTCTGCTCGGGCTACCATAACAAAATATCATATCAAAATACCAGGTGGTTTAAACAACAGACATTTATTTTCGCACAGTTCTAGAGGCTAGAAATCCATGATCAAGGTGCCAGTAAATTCAGTTTCTGTGGAGAGCTCTCTTCCTGAGTTCTAGACCGTTGCCTTCTTGCTGTAACCTCACATGGCCTTTTCTCTATGATCATGTAGAGACAGAGCTCTGGGGTCTCTTTTTCTTCTTATAAGAACTTTGGTTTAATCTAGCTAGGGCCCCGCACTTATGACTCATTGAACCTTAAATACCCCCATAAAGCCCCTATTTTGAAATACAGTCATATTGGGGGTTGGAGCTTCAAAATATGAATTTTGGGGAGAAAAATTCAGTCCATAACACAATGACATGTCAGATAATTGAGACCTAAGTTTTCTCTACTTGACTATTCTAGATACTTGCAGAACTAAAACTATATACTTTAAAAGTGTGTAGATTAAGCATAAAACAAATTTCTCTTTTGTATTAATTTCTATATGCAGTCATGTTTATTTTATTTGAATGACAGTGGTGCAGTTAGGAGCAATATGTTAAAAACAGACTATCTCCAATCTGTAAACAGTTGTTGAGAGACAGTAAAAATGTCCCTTATCCCTCTAAGGATTAGTCGAAGAACTAGTTGGAAAAACTAGTCACTTTTCTCACTCTGATAACATAGTACCAGCTTCGCTTGAAATTTAGCCAGAGAGAAAATAATCTCAGTCTATAATCCTCAGACAAAAACAAGACCTTTTTTTAATGTAAAAAAGTACCTCCCTGGAAACCCTAGTATTGAGTTAAATTATTTAAGATGAAATCCTACTATTCACTCTCTATCTTTTCGGACTCTGCCATCCTCATTTGAACCCAAAAGAAGCGACATACTGCCCCCCCATCCCAAACTTGAAGCTACTAAGTGGATTGGTCTTGAACATTAGTTGTATGACTTGCTTAATAGTTTATAGCCTTCTTTTACATGTCTTTAATTGAAGTTGATTTTTAAAAATTATATTAGCACCAGTAGTACCCCTTTAATTGTTCTAATAAGGAGGAAGGAACAGAATTTGCATGAAGGGAAGACCAAATGCCATTTCTGCCCAGCATATGAAAAAGATTAGGCACTCATTTGGATGGAGAGACTAGTGGAAGAATCTCTAACACACAGTTCTCAGTATCATACATCGTGAAGAATCTACATTCACTAGTCAACAATCACATTTCTCTCACCAGTGGTGATTTGGTTGCAGAAAATAATCATAATTATTTAGTGCCAAATTTTGCCAAATTCACACCAAATTAGTGCCAAATTAGTGCCAAAATTTGAATTATTTCTAGTTAGCTATTTTGTATATACATATTCTGGTTACATAGTTAAATGAAATACCTAAATACAGAAAGTTCATACTTAGTTTTATGCCTGTACACTTAGCAGGCTATAGTCTTTTGACATTAAATATATATATATATATATATATATATATATATATATGAATGTGCATGTATATGTATGTTAAATATCATCAGCTTGACTTATTTTGACTCTTCGCTTTATGGGAGAACAGTTATTCAGCTCTTGACTGGATGTAAACTTCACTGTGTTTCTCACAGGAGATTTAGGGGAGTTTATTCTATGACTCTAGGTCTCTGTCTCTCTAGGATTTAGTTTTCAGTTGCTTATCATTTGGACTCCAAAGAAATGCTCTATTGAGACTTTCCCACAAGAGTTATTATGAGGCCACCAATACAGCTTTTAAAAAGGTGTGTGTGGGTGGCGGGGGGGGGGAGTTGGAACACAGAGGAGCTATAGAAGAGGGGTGCACTAAGGATCCTGCATCTTTGTCTTCCCTAATCTGTCAGTGTAGTGGGTTAAGTTGTAACCCTTCAAAAGATATGTCTATGCCCCAGAATCTGTGAATTTGACTGTTTCTGGAAAAGGGGTCTTTGGTGATGAAATTAAGTTAAGGATATTGACGTGGGGTCATCCTGTTTTACAGTGATCCTTAAATCTGATGACAGTAATCTTAGAAGAAGAGAAGGCGATACAGAGGAAAAGGTCATGTAAAAATGTAGACGGAAATTGTAGTGATGGAGACACAAGTGAGGGATACATGGAACCACCAGCAGCTGAAAGAGGCAGGGGTAATTCTCCCCTAGAAATTTCAGAGGGATTGTGGTCCTGCTGACACTAATTGTGGATTTTTGGCTTCCAAGACTATGAAACAATAAATTTCTGTTGTTTTAAGCCATGAAGTGTGTGGCAATACATTTCAGCAGCCCTAGGAAATTTATACAGCTGGTAAGCCTGATAAGTGATTTGGTAATAAAGATCAGGACCAGGAACCATGAGTTAAGAGAAAAACTGCATTATTTCTGCACTCAGAAGGCAAGTTGGGTCAGAGTTCTCATTGGTCAGTTAACTACACAGGGGTCAAGTATGTGGGAACTCTGAGTTGAATTAAGTGGCCTCCATGGGGAATCCCAAGGGGACATGAGCTTATTCCATATTTCTGGCTTTGCTCTTTTGCTTTCTATCACCAGTGTAGAGATATTTCAGTAGAAGTATAAGCCCAAAATGTCCTGTCTGTAAGAACCACATAAAAAAACAGCTTCACTGAGCTACTTTAGTACTTATTAGAACAAAACCTAGAACAGCCTAAGGACTAAAAATTAAAAGAATATGCATAAGAACGCAATACGTGATCTGAATAGCTACTAAAAAACTTAGCAGGGGAAGTTATTGTATAAACTTGAAAAGTATAGATCCTTTGAGATATCATAATCAGACAGATGGACAGGAACTTGGCTATATGAGCTCAGGAATGGCAAAGAGAAGAAGTATCTGTAGATGAATAGGAACATCATTTTGAGGTCAGTGGCAGGGGTATATTCCACTTAGCCAGACTTTCAGCTCACTATTTCTGCATTCTCTTGTTCTGCTTTAGGACAGTAGTGGTAGGGGTAATGATCTCAAGGGTAATTTATTAAAGAGGTCTGGTAATTAGAGGACTTTTGGACAAAATCCATGCCAAATTTACATTTGCTAACTCAAAAGAATATTTTTTGTTTGTTTGTTTGTTTTGTGCCAGGCCCTTCTTGAGGTCCTGGAGACATATTAAGGAATGACACCCATATGGTAGGTTTCCTCATAAAGCAATCACTACAACTATACTTCTAAAGAGCTAACTTTTGTCTAAAATACACAAAGTGTGTTATATGTGACCTATGAGTTTTACCTTTTGTTTGGTCCTATATAGTTGCTGTTTTGTATCCCACCATTTACTTTATGTCTCTTGTACGCCTTCAAAAGGCATAAAAAAGCCACTGGACTTATTTTTCTCCAGTGATTATGTGAAAGCCTATGAAAGGTCCATTTTATAACTCAACTGTACTCCTAGCACTGTCTTGAGAATGCAAGGAAAAGAGGCTCTTTTTTCCCCCAGATTAACTTGACCCAACTATGAATACCTTTCATTTGTGTATAACATTTTAATCTTTTTTAAGGAGCTTTCATGTTTGTCTCATTTCATCCTCACAAGGGGTGAAGTTCCAAGGCCAAATTGTTCTCTACGCTCCCAGTTGGCTCCATGAACCTCTGGCTTTGACTTCCCAGTGTGCCACTAAATACTGAACAGGGAAGTTAGACAGGAACTTCCTGACACCATATTTCTGTCCCAGGCAATGGCAACTCACATTCTCCAGCAATTTATTCTTCTCACATGTGAGCAGAGAAACAATTTTTTTCTTACCAAGAGAGTCCTGACTTAGATTTAATATCTCAGATAATCAGTTTGATTAGGAAACACACATAAATTAATAATATGGCTTTAGAAATTATTCTGCAGTGAGGGATACAGCTTGTCAATTTTCTTATTACTCTTTTCTTTCTAGAGAAAGTGATGTCCTGGACCTTCATTTACCATCAGGGTGAATAAAGGTGGGCATCATGTATCACATTTCCAGGAAGCAGGTTGCCATAACATATGGCAACATGCTGGGATGTCCTAGATGTCAGGAGACCAACCAGAAGGTCAGAAACTGAAAACTGTTTTGCAGAATAGTTTGAGTGAATGTCTTAAGGTTATAAAGGTAAAATGCTATCTATCTATCTATCTATCTATCTACTTTATTTGTATAATATATATATGTAACTTTAAGCTTTAGAAGTAAAACTATAATGGAAATGAAAGTAGAGACAGCAGTTAAAGTATGACTTACTCTTTGCACTGGCATATTTTAAGGACTCCTCTGAAATTTTGAAAACTGACAAACATATTTTATAACATTTCAGATGAAATAAAAGATTTTCAAAGTTTTCTTTTTTCTTAAAATTAGTGATATACATGAAGATACAAAACTTAGATTTCCCAAGAAGTTAATTATTTTGTCAAGACAATTGAAGTATTATTTACTTATGTTGGTGGCAGAAAATTACAAGATTCAGGGTAGATGATACATATTCAAGATCAAGGTACAAAATAGATGAAATATTTAATATTTTCAAAACATAAATGGCATAGAAATAACCTTAAAAACAGAATATACAAGACAGTATTTTTTCAGAGTCTCCCAATACAAATACTATGAAATCGATCCAATACCAAATGTGTATGCTATCTCTACATTGGATGCTTACTATGTAAACTCTCCAAGTTGTAAAATTAAGAAATGGGACAGTGTGGGGAAACACCTCTCTTCCAATTCTTGGTGAGAATGTAAATAATGATGCTGGAATGGAATTTAACAATAAATGTTGAGAGTTAAAAACATGCCTATAATCTGACACCCAGGAATCATGTTTTCAATAAACTAATAATAAAATAATCCAAAGTGTAATTAGGAAGTGAAAGCTTTCTAAATATCTGACAACAGGGAATCATTCAGCACTTTATAGTACATATATACTATATACATATATAGTATATAACATAATTATATGACATAATTATACATAATTAAATATTATATAGTATGAAAATATCTTTTTGAAACTTCTAATAATATGACCAAATGCTTGTAACATAATATTTACAAAACTATTGAAAATAAAATTGCATGAACAGTACGACTTCAAATACAATATTTTAATAGTTCATATTTGTGACAATGAAATTATGAATGACTTTTGAAAGCCATTATATTCAACTTTATTATTAAAGCTTTCCAATAACTTAATTTGTAAAATACTTTAAAATTGTCTGGAGAAATGGGCTTTCATGTAAAGAAATTCTTGGAGAGTTACACTTAGGAGCAGTGAAGCAGTGAGAGTGAAGATGAGTCATTCTAACATATATTAAGTAAGTAGACTTCTGAAATACTGCTTTAAATCCTATAGGATGCTTTGGGAATTATACTTAGCATGGAGATTCTCCCACTAAAGGGAGCAGTGATATCTCTTTTTCAGAAATCACAAATGTATCAAAATTTGTGACTGTGCCTTGGCCCTCACTTACCAGTGATTATCTCTGAAGAATATTCTTGGTGGGGATATTCAGGGACTAAATGCTCTCTACAATGTAGGAAAGAACCAGGTTGACTAGTTTTATTTGCAATATTTTCTCAAAAACTATCTTTTAGCCTTTTGAACATGAATCTAACACCTTATAGAAAAAAAGTCTCTGATCTGATATTTGAAATGAATCATTTCACATTATTAAATGACTCACAAACAAACAAAAGTTTCACTAAATTGAGTTAGTTAACGTTCACCTTAATCAGCTAAATCAGAAAAGGTTCAGGGTAGGAAAAGAGGATGTATGTGAATAGGAAAAAACGAGAAGCCAGTATTTATAGAGGACCCTGACTGAGTTCTTTAGCTGTGGTGGTAGAGGGACACCACCAATTGATTTAAATTGTTCTATATTTTTCTTTCAAAGTGCTGCCACATTTGAATCACTGTGATGGAGAACAGATTGCATTAGCACTCTTGCTGGTAATAGATTCCAGATCCAAACAAGGAAATTGAGAAGAGCTTACAAGGAAACCAGTAAGTGTTGGTAAAGAACCCTAACATTAGTAACAGTGAGGAATTATTATGACTTCTAAACTTGAAGCCAAGGAGGAGTAATTCCTCAGGAATTGGAGAAGACAAGCATAGGAAAAGGGCCACCTGATAGCAGATAAAAGCTATGCCCTAGGTAGTAGGTTGGACACTGTCAACTGCTGTGATGTGTCCAGGAAGTAGCCAGCAGGATGGATAATCTGAGCTTGCTGTTCTCCTTGCTTCTCATTGACTAAATCCAAGTTCAAGGGAGAATCTATTGATAAAACCCACAAAGGTTAGTCTCAAGGTCACAGAACAAGATGGAAGAGGAGTGCAGAGCAGATCTGAAAAATGCAGATTATTCAGCATACAGATATATTTAGTGATGACATCTTTTAAATTCAATACTCTCTTTCCTCAGTATAGGGTGCAACTATAGATATGAATAAAAACTGAGTATTTTAACTGTGAAGAAGGAATAATGGAAGTCTTATGGGAGAGGGTAAAAAGTAGCTGATATTTCATCTCTTTCAAGAATCCTGAAGGGAGGTTAGATCTTTTTGGTTATAAGTGAAAGAGCCAGAAACTAATGGGAACTTTTTCATAGAGACTTGGTAAGATTCTAGACACAAGCAGAGTAACTTTAAGGCCCATGTGACAAAATGTAGTTAAAAGTTGGAGACCATCAACATCCCTTCTTGGAGCTCAGATAGTACATTAGAGACTTTCATAGTCAACATGGATGGTGAGTTTTCATGGCAAACAGAGTCAGCAGTGAGGCTTCACCAGCAGCTTAGACAAGGGGAACACAGAGCCTGGTATAAAGAAAAGGGCAAATAATACTTGGTGACTGACTTCTTTACAGGGGCAGCGGCAAAACTGTGACTACAAATCAACTGCATTAGAAGTATGGTGGGATGGGTGGTTGAGAGGAGATAGGAGAAAATAAAGGATGATGTCTCCTCAGCCTCGTGTGATTACTGCCCTTGATCTTTGGTTTTCTGATCTGTCTATAGCTGCAGCCAAAGGGCAAGTCCAGGGTGGGGGTACCACTTCAACCAGAGAGGAGTTATGAGAAGAGATATTTGCAGTAGAAGAAAGTGGTTTTCAACTTTGAACAATCTGTTAAAAATCATTGTTTAAAATGTTTATGATCTCTAAATTTCCCTTTCAGCATAGCTTTGGTTGTTTTTCCCATCTGCTTCTGACTTGATGCTAAACCTTTGAGGGCTCATATATGGCAGTCTTTTAATACTCCCAGTAACAGCATGGGGATATTTTGATGGGTTCTGATTTCTTAAAATCAGGCTGATATCACTGCGTATTCCTGTAATTCACTCATTTACAATCCAAATGACCTCATTTTATGGTCTAGATTGGTGAGTCTTAACATGGATGAACCTGGAGGACATTATACTAAGTGAAATAAGACAGAAAGAGAAAGACAGATTCTGTTTGGAGTCACTTGTATGTAGACTCTAAAAACAAAAAACAAACAAAAAACAATTTCATAGAATAAGAGAATAGTAAGATGGTTGCCACGGGCTAGAGGGAGGAGGCAATGAAGTAATAGAGGCTAAAGGGCACAACCTTTCAGTTATTTATTTCAGAATAACAATTCTGAGGATCAAGTGTATAGCATGGTGACTGTAGTTAATAATACAATATTGTATATTTTAAAGTTGTTGAAAGTAGATCTTACGCACTCACCACAAAAAAAAAAAAAAAAAAGCTGTTACCTATGTTAACTATGTGAGGTGATCTTGGTAATCATTCTACAGTATGTGTATCAAGTCATTGTGTTGTATACCTTAAATTTATACCATTATAGTTGTCAATTATTCCTCAGTAAAATTGAAAAAAAAAAGATTGCTTAGTCTTGGGATATACAGATATGATTTCTGTTATCATCCATCCTAAGGTTAAAGTTTGGATAACATGAAGTTTCTATAAAAAGACCTAGCAGGCAAAGCTATCCTAACCACTCATTTCTATAAATGACTTTGTAAACTAATGTGTTATTACCTTATTTGGGATGTGGTGATTCACAATACAACTATTACACTTAATATTTTGGGGGGGGTGGGGAGAAGGGAGGGGGAATAGGGCTCTATGTCATTTTTCACACTTTCTCTACACTATAGAGGAATATGATAGAAATGGAAATTGGGATGCCATGCCTTGAAAAGAAATCAGCTATTTTAAATTTATCATAACTTCGATGCTTATCCTCATTCAGAACTTCTTGGTCATGTTTTTCATTGTACTGAGAAGCCAGGGAGGAAAAGAAGAAAATGAATGATAAGGCAGTGGTTGCTGACTTTCTGAAATTCACTTAATTCATTGGTGGATATATTTCTTTTATCTCAGACAAGCGTATCAGAATCTATGTTGGGGTGTTTAAACTGTAGGAGGCAGATCTATTCAACACATTACTAGTAGGCATCCTCTGAACAGCCCAGATGATGGGTGTTACTGTTTCTGCAATATAATTAATGGGAACATGCTTGGCAGTACTGTATAAATCCATCAGCTCTGTCGTATCTTGGTCTCTGCCTTTGAAAAGGAAACATTTGAGTTTTTAGTGTCATATAGTTATTAAATATATTAATATTCAGAATACATTTTGAATATAAATTCAAATTTTGAGTATTGAAGTAAATATATTAATCCCTATAGTTTCACCGTAATACGACTATTTATTCTTTTATTCCTTCTCCATAGGTTCAATCGAGTTCACCAAGTTCTTGTGTTTACTCTAACACAATATATGCTGTAAAACTGCTTTATTTCAAATTGGATATGACAGAATAACAGGAGTAGAAGTGATTCAACTGGCCTTTGTGACATGGTTGGTTCCTGGAAAAGGTAATTTATTTTAAATACTATTTTAAAAGCATTAAAGATAATGAAATATTTCCACAAAATTAATAATTTTAAAAAGTGATTTTTAAAACAATGGAAAAACAATGACAAAGATGAAGGAACTTCATTGATGGTGTGTCAATTAGTGAATATGGATCTCAAACTACAAAAAGTTCAAGTTTTGAATGCCAAATATATATTAATAGCCAAATCATTGTACCTTTCATCTGAATGAGGAACAATTAAATTATTTTATATAAGGAAAATGAAGTCTAAATTCTGTTCTGTAGTATTATGTATAGGAGCAGTTTGGGAGAATAATTTAGTTTATTGTTTCTTGGAGGTGTGTTTTCAAATGTAATATATTCTATATTTGGATGTTAGGAAATATTGATTTCCTAGATTTAGAGAATCCAAAAGACAAAAAAAATTAGCTAATATGTTATTATAAAAATAAATTTATATTTATGAGGATAGAAGATACCCTGAAGATATACATAATATAAAAAATATACTGTTATATATGGATCCCCTAGCCAATTGTGTCCCAAATCAAAGAATTATGTTAATACCATTGGGGCAGTTTTTATACACAGTATATATAGAGATAATGCCAAAATAGTACTGATCAGTTTTTGGCATCATTGATCTTGTTTTTCTCTTCCAAGTCTCCAAAATATGTTAAGAATCATTTGCAGATTGCTAAAGTTTTGTTTGGTGTGTATGTGTTGTAGGTGGTAGGCTTGCCGTCATTCAGGTCTGCTGCAGTCTCTCTGGCTTCTGCAGATGGTATGCAGCTGCAATACAAAATAACTGATTATCTGTCTCCTATAACATTTAGAAAAAGAGATGAAGAATATCCTGAAATTTTAGTAAACTTTAGGAACGAGTAATAAAACTCAGGCAGTGGAGAAAAAAATTTATCAAGACATCTTGAGAACTTTGTAAACATAACAGCCTTTCTCAGCCCCTCTATCTTTCTCTCTTTCTGTTCAAATAGTTTTTGGAAACAAAAGGATTTGGAAAGTCAGTACCAAAAGGTGAGAAAATTTATTTATTAAAATCTAACTTTTGTTTTTCATCAAGGAAGCTGAGTCTCTAAAAGTCTGAAACAAAATAATTAGTGGAATATTCTAATAGGTGTTAGACAATTTATAGAGGACATGGGGGGAAAAAAGTTTTCAAATCTTGGCTGAATATTCACCTCAAGGGTGTGAAAAAAGGTAGAAATTAAAAAGGAAGACCAAAAAGAACATTTCTTTGGATAAATTTGTTGAAGTCTTGTGGAATTTTCCCCTTCTCCGCAAGTGAATTGGGAGAGACTACGATGGGATGATGCAGAAAGACTGGCTCATGTCTCCTGGCTTCAGGACACAGACCCCTGGTTTCTACAGTGCCCTGAAGAGCCTGCATGTATAAATGTATACATTGTGTCTAACCATTGAGGTAACCCTGAAGAACGGAAGAGGGAGAGAAGGGGGCTGGGTGGGAGAGGGAGAAAAGATTCACCTCTACTGGTGTTACGGGCTGAATTGTTTTCTTCCTCAAAATCTGTATGTTGAAGTTCTAACCCAGAGATAGGCTCTTTAAAGAGGTAATTAAAACTGACGGATTATTAGAATGGGCCCTAATTCAAAATGACTAATGTCCTTATCAGCGGAGAAGATTAGGGGAGGAAAAGGAGATTAGGACACATACAGAGAGTTAAGAGGACACTGAAAGAAGATGGCCATTTATAAGCCAAGGAGAGAGGTCTCAAAGGAAGCCAACACTGGCACCTTGTTGGACTTGATCTTGGACTTCCAACGTCTAAAACTGTGAAGTAGTATGTTTCTGCATTTTAAGCCACCCAGTTTGTGGTACATTGTATGGCAGTCTTAGCAAACAAATACAACTAGGAATTGGCTAAATTTCTACTTCAGGTATGAGAGAATGATATATGGGTTATTTTTCAAAGACCAATATGGGCCTCACAGAAGAGAGTAGATTTGGTCTAACATGATCAATGAAGCATACCTGAAGGAGGGCACCTGGGTGGTTCAATCTGTTAAGTGTCTGCCTCTGGCTCAGGTCATGATCCCAGGGTCCTGGGACCAAGCCCCCGCTGCTTGCTTCTCCCTCTCCCTCTGCCGCTCCCCCTGCTTGTGCTGTCTTGTACATGCTCTTTCTCTCAAAGAAAATATTTTTAAAAATTAAAAAAAAAAAAAAAAGCATACCTGAAGGGTCACTGTAACCCTACAAATGATACAGACTGAGAAGTGCCCAGGGGGCTAAAGATGAAATTAATTCTACTCTGACAAAGGGATATTCTCAGCAGGGGAATCCCAGAGAAGCAGAAGCTATTTCCCTGAGAGAAAGGGCTTAAAAAATCCACCAAATTTAGAGAAGCCAATGCAAGATGGCAGTAATACATCAAGTAGGATAGTTCTTACCCTTTACTTTGCCTTGTTTTTCTGACACATCTTCAAACACTGAAGAAGTCAGAGCCATGGTTAGCACGTTAGTGAAGAGGGAAGAAAGGGCTCACTTCTACCAATCTGTTTGATCTAAAAGCAGTACCTAGTGGGAAAGAAACTTAACTTTAAAGTTTGAAGAATAGGTTATTTAGATTGGATATTTTACCACTGAACCACTTGTAAAATTAAAGAGGACCAAAAGTCTATTGTTACATAGAAGTGACTTGAAAAGTGATAGAACCAGAGTGAGATCTTATCCAGGAACAAAGAAATGGGTGGAAAAATAGGATGCTTTCTTTTCATCCTCTGTGGAGTCCTGTGTATGCAATGTTAGGATTATATTAACTATCTACCTTGATGAAAGTCAATTCCGAGCATGATGCATTGCTCTTAGTAAATACTTGGGGAATTCTTGAGAATCACACTAGCAGGAACTACCAGGTCCATTTAATCCTCTTAGAAGCCCTGCAAAATCTCCATCTTTAGTTGAATACAATCAAAATAACTTCTCAATTTTCTACATCTGGAAGAGCCTGGAATTTGAACCATAGTATGTCTGCTACTGAAGTCCAGACTGTTCAGCTAGGCCTGCCCTTATTCCCCTCTACCACTTGGCAATTTCTCATTAAGCAATTTTAAGGAAAAAATTCACATAAAGTTCCTTCTGAATTAAGGACATCCTTGAAACAAAACTTGAACAATTATTAGTACTTTGACTAATTTAAATCAGAAAATTTTATATGCATATCTCCTTACTTGGCAATGTGCCACCTACTATAGTTTATTTAAAGAATAAAACATGGGGTGCCTGGGTAGCTCAGTCAGTTAAGTGTCCAACTCTTGGTTCCAGCTCAGGTTGTGGGATTGAGCCCTGGGCCAGGCTCTGTGCTCAGCGCTCAGGGCAGAGTCTGCTTCAGATTCTCTCCCCCTCCCCCCGCCTCACTCTCTCTCTCAAATAAATAAATAAAATCTTCAAAAATAAATACATAGGGGTGCCTGGATGGCTCAGTTGGTTAAGTGTCTGCCTTCAGCTCAGGTCATGATCCCAGGGTTCTGTGATCTAGCCCCACATCGGGCTCCCTGCTCAGCAGGGAGCCTGCTTCTCCCTCTCATTCTGCTGCTTCCTCTGCTGCTCCCCCTGCTTGTGCTCTCTCTGTCTCTCAAATAAATAAATAAAATCTTTAAAACAAACAAACAAACAAAAAAAACCCCCAAAATATAAAACACAACCATATCTTCAAAGTACTCACAATTTAAAAGAAAAGGAATTTTATAATGTGAATTATCTAAAGAACAGCTCAGATAATCCCTAAAACATTTATTTGAGGAATATTTACTTGCGCTAAGACAAGAAAAATTGGAAACTGGTTTGGAAAGCAAGGAAAATTTATCAAAGCACCTGACAAAATATAGGATAGCTACTGGAAAGTCTAGATATTTGAAAATATTGGAAAATACACAAAGAAAGTAGAATTAAAAAGTATTGTGGACATTATAAATGTTTTAATCAAACATTCATACTTAAAAATAGAATTTAGGTCTTATGCTTTTCAAAAGATCATTTCCTGTTGAAAAAATATATAATTTAGGGACAGAAAAGCATTTAATTTTATCTTTGATGTCTTTTTGCTTTATCTTCTTTAGTTTCCAAAGCTGTAGCATAAGATCATATACACGTCAAATATTACTACATACATAAGCATTTGCATTCTGATAATATCAAGGCTGGGACAACTCTATGCTATTAAATAGCAATATAATACATTTGTATTTATAACCTTCAAAACTGTATTTCCTAAATTGTGTTCTGAGAACTCAGTATATGTACTGATAGAGGTTAACAGATTTTATGTCCCAAAAATGAACTAGAAGATTTCAGTCAATAATTTGAGAAAAAATGGAATTAAACGAACTTAAACTAGTGCATTTATCACAATACCTTACTTAGAGTATTTGACATACAAATGTGGATTGTGACTGTCCATGGGAATATGTAGCTTTTGGAAATATCATTTGAGCATGGAAAATGCTTTTGTAAGAACTTTTGATATCATAGAGGATTGCAGTCTACCTTGGGTCACAGGTTTGGAAAAAAAAACTAAACTGAAGCACAGATCAATGTGGAAGACATTCTGAACTTAAGTAGATTAATGAAAGTGATAGTCTTGCATTTCATATAATACAAAGTAGTTTATTAAACTATGTAAAATGTCACCATCAGAACAGAATTGCCACTGAAGGCCCAGCCTAATTATCTGGAGATTTGGGCTAAGATGGCTAACAGTATCATAATGCCCAAGACAAACCAAACCAGAATCATGAAATTCCATACTTTTTACAGTTGTTGATAATTCAAATAGAGTTTAATATCATGTAGAGTTTATAATTTAATAATTTTAATAATTACAGTATATCATTCTTGGCAGGCTGTGGCTATAGTGAAAGTGAGGTGAGTGAGGCACTTGACTCAGGTGCAAAATGTAAGGGGATGTCAAAAACTCAGTTATCAAGAGGAATCATATTTTAATGCAATATTTTAAAAAAGTAAAAGTTAATTCAAAAATCTGTGATGAACAAAATATCAAAATTATAAATAAAGATAGAATTAATATTACTAAATATTCCTTTTGCTTTAGGCTCCAGTATGACTGATCAAGGTGCTGATTCTTTGCCATGGCTTTCTTCATAGTTTAGGTCATGGAAAGTCTACAATAAAATAAATTACCATGAATTTTTAAACATAAAACTGGTCTCATGGAAAATAGCATAATTTCTTTTTAATTCTTCATTAGAGGTCTGATTTATTTTTATTGTTTAATATATAAGAGAAAATGCAAAGCCACAATAAGATTAGCTGAATGCTGTAGAGAAGAATATGACATATCAACCATTTCCACTGATTTTTTTAAAAAAGTTTTCTTACAAATTGACAGTGGCCAGAGTGCAAGAGGTGGGAGACAGGCAAAATGGGGGGAGGGGAGTGGGAGATGCAGGCTTCCAGTTATGGAATGAATAAGTCATGAGAATAAAAGGTACAGCGTTGGAAATACAGCCAGTGGTACTGTAATAAGATTGCATTGTGACAAATGGTAGCTACACTTGCGGTGAACATAACATAATGTATAAACTTGTTGAATCCCTGTGTTATACACCTGAAACTAATGTAACATTGTGTGTCAACTACACTTAAAGAAAATTTCCTTCAGTTTCAAAGACTCCTATCCCCAAGTTATTTATGTGTTTTCAAACCAATATTGTAATAGGGAAATATATCTATACTTGAGAGATAAAAAGCTACTTATTAACCAGAATCCATCTTGTGTGATACCAGTTTATTACAACAGCTTAATTTAAATATTTTTGACAGAGCATTCATGCTGTTGGTAGGTAGCTAAAGTACACGGAAAATTCCTCCAGCAACACTTGGTAGATCCCTAATGCCGTTAAAAAAAAAAAAGTCTTGAATTTATCATGGCAGTTATTTGCAATTTGCCCACTAAGAAATCTGTTTTGTGCAGATTGTGTATTTATTTGAGTGGTACAACAGATGTAGAATATATTTTGCCTTGCACTGTTTTTCCTTATGTTTAATTGTAACTTACAGCCAGAAAGAACATGTAAAATACAATCAAGTAGGGGTGAAAAACACATTCAGGAAAGCAATTTTGATCATAAGCATGTGGTATCTATAGAAACTTATGTTGGAAAAGGGTTTGCCATATCAGTGATCAAATTAATGAATGTATCATTAGATCTCTATTTTAACACGGCAATTTTGTTACATATTACACTTTATGCAGCTGAGCTGTTACATCGCTAATTTAGTTTTTCACAATATTGGAATCAGAAATTCTTTTATTTCATAGGGAACAAAAGGAATACTGAATATTTGAGATTAACAGTTTTCTATTTAAAAACAAGCTACAGTGTTGTGCTGAGATATTTTGATGAACAGATCCCTCAATCAGAACTGCATGTTCTGCCTCTTCCAGGAAAGGCAAACACAATCCATGAGGTTACCAGACCTGGCTATAATCTGGGAGAATAGACAGGTGTTAAATTAGCTAGAAGAAATATTTTCTAGTTCCTGAAAGCTGAACACCTATGAAGTATTACGCATTTTTAAAACAACAATAAAAAGCTAGGGGGGGAAAAAGAGAAAGAAAAAAGAGAGGAAAAAAAAAAGGCTACATGGTTCAACTCCAAGCTGTTTTCTGTTATTCATAAATTCCCATATACCATGAAAACAAGTCTCTGGGACTGCGGATTAACTGGTGGTTTCTTCATTGTATGCAGAATGTTCTAGACTCTGTTATGAATGATTTGTACCGTTATTGAGAGATGGACTTCCCATGCTAAAGGCTCTGTGTTTTCAGGGTAGTGGCATTTAAGGTCCTGAGCCCTGATCTACCTCCCATCCTTCCACCCGTGCTTCCACTAAGACAAGGTAGTAAAAATACCATGCTTACTGAATTATTTTATTATTCTCCTTGGTCTTCCTCAGACCAAACACAAAGAATGATCTTTCTATAACGCTAAATGTTTCTCTACCTTCAAATTAAGCTCCATTGTACCAATTACTTTTATTATATTCCAAAAAACATCTCCAGGTGAGCTGTAGTTGTATCTGCCATTTAAATCTAATGGTGCTGTCCATTTAATAAGTTACCTCTGGTTATCACTGATGGAAAAAAAAGAATATTTTCAGGTATACTGAGAAGTATATTTTCCCATCTGTGTCTTCAGTTCAAAGGGCCCCTGTAATCTTCTTTAAAGATGTTTGTCGTTATATATATTTTTCCTCCAGTTGATACCTCTCTGAAAAACAGGCATATTCAGCAAAAGTCATCAAGCTAAAGCATTTATATGAGCACACTATGTGATCTAACTTCAGCAATCCAGGCCTCATGTCAATGAGAAACAGAAAGAGTGGACAAAAGAGTAGGTTTCAAATTTAAAAGATTCATGGGACAATACGTCCCATGTCAATTTTTATCCCCAGATTATCTCTCTGTGCTATGGTTATTTGGTTTTTCCTCTCTCCTTCTCACTGTTATATTCAGTTGCTCCCTCTTGACTGTCTCTATTAAACCTTAATATGATGACACACCCAATGCTCTAGTTGTATAAGATAAAATACAGATCCTCACTCCTAAACAAACTTTATCAACTTTTTATTTAACCCCAAGTGGTCTTCAGGAGACTTTATGTGAGAAAGCCACCACAAACAAGGGCATTGTGATTGTCTGGAGGTTTGGTTTATTGTTCTCACTGTATACTGCACAAAGGAAAACCCTGTTCTCCGCTCTTACATTTCAAACAAAATTTCTGGACACTCCAAATGACAGACACTGAAATGTTTCTAGTCATTATGTACTAAGTCTGTAACAATAACACAGAGAAATAATGAAGACTGAAAATTTAATATATGGGGAAGTGTAATCATTCATCTAACCATTCACTGTGTCAGGCACTGTGCTAAGCTATGAAATACAAATTTAATTAGGTCATCCTTAAGGAACTCAGTTCTCTAGATGAAAGACACAGAAACATGTATTTGTTAGAGTCCTGCTGGAAATAAGTGCCGCAATCAAAGGGGTAAATGATGAGAGTTTAATGAAAGGATTATTGAAAAGGGATGAGCAAGAGAAAGAACAGCAGGCGCCACCAATAGCGGGAGGCATCTGACACCCAGGACGAGAGGAAGGCTAGAGGCTGGATCTGGAGGGGCAAAGTGAAATACGCAGGACATCAGAACATTATATAGTAAGTAAAATAAGGGCATACCCAGGGAATCTTGGAATCACAGAGGATTGGTGGGTGGGGACTGAAGAGTGGATGGAAATGGATGCAAACAATTTCTTTCCTTTTTTATGTGATAGGCTCTTCTACTTTTCCATAACACTTTGCAGTGATCCCACTTCTAGTTCAGGAGGGAGGTGGTAAGACCGTTCCTGATCATGAGTTGTTTTATGTAACAATGATAGAACAGTAAGGTATTTGCATTTTTTAGAATATATAGGGTAGTTATTTACTTTTTCTTTTGGAATAAACATACCGAGAAGTATAGCCAGAACAGCTTCTCACAAAGCTTCCATCTTAGAGAGCCCCTATTGTTTGCTTCTCTGTGTACACCTCTTCTTTTGCCACCCAAGGGGGGGGAATACTTCTTTGGACAATGCTAAGTGAGAGCACAGGGAGTGATTTTAGTTAAAGAATTTGTAGTTTACCTCTTTGGCTCTTTGATTCTAAAGGGATTACTTAAATAACCTGTTATGGACTGAATATTTGTGTCCTATTCAAATCATATGTTGAAACCCTAACTCCCAATGTGACTGTACTTGGAGCTAGGCCTTCATGGAAGTAGGGAGGTTAAGTGAGATCATAAGGGTAGGGCCCTCATTCAATAGCATTAGTGTCATTTTTAGAAAAGAAGCCTGTGTGCTGTCCTTCTCTGTCTCTCTCCCTTTCCCCTCCCTTTCTCTCTCCACCATGTAAGCACCCAGTAAGAAGGGAGGAGGAAAAGAGCTCTCACCAGGGAACAATTGGCCAGTACCTTGTTCTTGGACTTAACAGCCTCCAGAACTGTGAGAAAATAAGTTTCTGTAGTTTAAGCTACCCTGTCTGTGATATTTTATTTTGGCAGCCTGAGCTGACTAATACAGACCCAGAAAACTCCATTTCTATGTTGTCCTTTATTCTTGACTAGCTTACTAGAAAGGAAAAGTTGAAAAGAAGAAAGAAAGAGAAAAAAGAAAGAAAGAAAGAAAGAAAGAAAGAAAGAAAGAAAGAAAGAAA
>NW_023270377.1:85486720-85564315 GCF_011800145.1 Mirounga leonina | reverse complement strand
AAAGAAAGAAAGAAAGAAAGAAAGAAAGAAAGAAAGAAAGAAAGAAAAAGAAAGAAACCCCAAACCCTTCACTAGAATTTGGACAGAAACCAAATATACTCAGATCAGGGGGACTTTCTTAGAGTAGGTGATGCCCTCGCTGAGCTTCAAAGACTGAAAAAGAGTTTAGTAAAGGAAGAAGAAAAGGAAAGTCATTTCATGAATCAGGGTCACAAGAAGAAGACAAAGAGGTGAAAAACAGCATAATGGTGCAGAAATGCGAAGAGTTAGTAAAGGAAAAGTTTTGAAACAAAGAGGGATGAGAGATGAGATCATTAGGGTGCAGTTCAGATGCCTAAAAAGTATTTGAAAATTTGCAACATATGTATCTAATGAAAATCCTTTCAAATTTTTAGGTCTGTGGGCATTTGCTCTCTGTGTGTGCTCTAATCATGATTGCTTATTTGGAACTAAGAGGCTCATTAGGAAATACTATCATATTGTTTCTACTATAAGAGAGGTATCCCAGGTTGACCTTTGCCCCATTTCTTTCTATTCATTTTATGAGACAGACAGCCTTCCCACACAAAAGGTAAGGTTCAGACTTTCTATTAGTTGTTTCAGCAGACATCAAAAACTTTACAGATTAAAACCCATGACATGGAGGAAGGAGTGCAAGGAGGAGCACACAGCAGTATAAAATAAAGCTCAATTTAATTTAGTCTTAAGCTAGAAATTTAGCCAAAACCCTGCTCTTCAATTATATTTCTTAAAAATAGTCTGTGACAATAATTTCCAGTGATTGAATTATTTTAACAGACCAAAATGTTGTGTTAAATAATGAATAAACAAAAATACCTCACACAAAGATACTTACCTAGTGGAGTGGCTCTTCCTTCAAGCAATTATTGTGCTTCTTTCCTGGTTAAAAATAAAAATAAATAAATATTAGTAGTATTTTATTTAGCCTAAGAAGCACATCTTTTCACATTTTGAGACCTCTAAAATAGGGAGGATTCCTACAATCAATGATGGCCTACCAGGCAACAATTATGATGTAATTGTCATTACTCAGCAAGCCTGAAGTTAATCATAATTGTTCATATTGTCCTCACATCAGTTGAGTTATGTGTGTTATTTGTACTGCATGTATAATGCTTAATTGCTGTTTAAATGTCTTTAAAAAGATGACACTGTGATTCAGCTTGGAAACAAAACTGTGTGAACAGAAAAGTATAGCAACACAGCAGATTAATGTATGATTAAAAAAGAAATCCGTGGCAACATAGAACAAGAGTTCCTTTGCAATAGGCGTGGTAAACAAGTTTCAAGTGATTTTTTTTTAAGATTTTATTTATTTATTTGATAAAGAGATAGAGAGAGAGCACAAATAGGCAGAGAGGCAGGCAGAGGGAGAGGGAGAAGCAGGCTACCCGCCAAGCAGGGAGCCTGACGGGGGTCTCGATCCCAGGACCCTGGGATCATGACCTGAGCCGAAGGCAGCCGCTTAACCAGCTGAGCCACCGAGATGCCCCTCAAGTGATTTTTAAAAACAACATTGTGTTATAGGTAAATTAGCTATAGTTCTTCTTTCTTGGTGTTACTTAAAATGCTGGTGCATCTTATAATTGATGGTGTCTTAGATGCATTGAAATATGATAGATTTTTTTTTCTTAAACCATGTTAATATAAGAAATATTGCCAACTTTACAATGTTCTGGGTCATGTTTGGAAATTTTAAAATGGACCTTGCTATGTACCTTACGATGTACACCTTACTATGCACAAGTGAACTGTACAGGTAAGAAAGAAAATAAAATTTACAAACCTTATTTTTATATTGTAATACAATTCTGGAACTGCTAACATAAGCATATGAAATAAGCAATCATTTTAAAATCAGGAAAAAAAATCAGAAAACCAGTTAAATGGTTTAATTACTATATTATTATATCATAAAGATGAGTAATACTTAGAAAAAATAAAATGACGAAAATTAAAGTGCGAGCAATGAAATGATACTTTAACATGTGTATCAGTTGATCCTTTCCTTGATAGACCAACAGAATGGATTACCTATCCGAGCATTATAGAGAGTTCTGCTTCCAGTATGATGGAGTGAATACCAGATCTTCCCACAAATATCAGTAACAAACTCTGGACCAATCCTCACACTAATAAGAATTATAAACTCTGAAACAAAATGCATGAAACAACTATCTAAAGGCTCTGGAGTTTTTTTTAAAGGTAGTCAAATATTGAAAACAAGTCAAAACTTGGAGTAAGCAAAATGGCATGAAGTGAATTCCACAGTTTTATTTTTTATTTTTTTAAAACATCTTATTCACTTGACAGAAAGAAAGAGGGAGAGAGCACACAAGTAGGCAGAGCAACAGGTAGGGGGAGAGGGAGAAGCAGGCTCTCTCTGAGCAGGGCTGGATCCCAGGACCCTGGGATCATGACCTGAGCTGAAGGCATATGCTTAACGACTGAGCCACCCAGGCGCCCCTCCACAGTTTCATTTTTTTTTTTTCCCTAGGGTGGCCATAGTTTTGGCAGTGATTGCAATTTAAGAATGGCAAAACTCGGGTGCCTGGGTGGCTCAGTCGTTAAGTGTCTGCCTTTGGCTCAGGTCATGATCCCAGGGTCCTGGGATCGAGTCCCGCATCGGGCTCCCTGCTCAGCGGAGAGCCTGCTTCTCCCTCTCCCACTCCCCGTGCTTGTGTTCCCTCTCTCGCCGTGTGTCTCTCTGTCAAATAAATAAATAAAATCTTTAAAAAAAAAAAAAAAAAGAATGGCAAAACTCTGCAAAAAGAGCCTCTTCTCTATCTTGCTTGAGAAATCAAAAAAAGGAAGTCATGGCAATAAAAGCCCACTGGAGATGAAAGAAGAAAACCAAGGAAGAGGAAAAACTTGGTATCTAGCCTAAATTTATAGTTAATCCCTGAATCTGATGGCAAAAACTGAGAGCAGCTCTGAACTAAGGCTGAAAGCACTGAACCGAGATCTGAACTGCTTTATATCACTGTATGACATTTTAAAGTTTGAATCTAAGTGAGTTAATTGCCCAGTACAACAAAACATACATATTTGGGGGGGATTATATTGTAGAAGTCATAGTCTATATAACACAATACATAAAATATCCAGGATAAAATTGTCATCTTTAACATATGGGAAGCAAGAACATACGACTCAGTCTCAAGAATAGGGAGTAAACAGATGCCAAATTGAGATGACCTTGGTGTGGAATTATCAGAGAAGCTGACAAATTATGCTTAGTGCTCAGGTAAAATAATTTTCAAAAAAAATATTAGAAAAGAAATAAAAAATATTTAAAAAGGACAAAGTACAAAATCTAAAGTAAATTTTCGAACTGAAAAACACATCTAAAATAAGAAACTTACTAGCTGCACTTTATAGTGGAAGTAATATAATAGAAGAAAAACTGAAACTGAAGGCAGACATATAGAAATCATCCAATCAGAAGATAAAACACTGAAAGAATACAAAATTTCAAGGACCTGTACGATAATATAAACAAACAAACAAACAAACAAAAAAACCAAAAAAAACCCTCCTCTTTTAAAAGGGAGAAGAGAGAGACAATAGGGAAGAGGATATATTTGAAGAAACACTGACAGAAAACTATACAAATTTGCTGCAACGTATAAATTTACAGACTTAAGAAGCTTAGTGAAACCCAAATGGGATAAATTTGAAGAAATTCACACCTATACACAAAAAAGCCAAATGCTAAAAACTAAGGTAAAGACAAAATTTTTGCAAAGTCTTTAAAGTACCTAGAGAAAAATTCCATATTAAATATGGGGAGAAAATCCAAAACATCAGAGAGTGCTAACAAAAAGCATGAAGACTAGAAGACATTGGAAAACCTCTTTAAAGGACTGAAAGGTAAAGAAAACAAAACAACAAAGGTCAACAAAAAATTCTATATCTGGTGAAAATATCCTCTAAGAATAAAGGCAAAAATAATGATATTTTTAATAAAAAGAAAAATTAAGGGAATTTGCCATCACCAGACCATCCTGGAATAAATGCTAAAAGAAGTTCTTTAGATTGAAGGGAAGTGATAGCAGAGGACACTTGGATATTCAAAAATGAATGAAGAGTATTAGAAATAGTGACTATGTGGGTAAATAAAAATCATATTTTCTCCTAGTTTCTTTAAATTAATGTTTGTCGGGGCGCCTGGGTGGCTCAGTCGGTTAAGCGTCTGCCTTCGGCTCAGGTCATGATCCCAGGGTCCTGGGATCGAGCCCCACATCGGGCTCCCTGCTCCGTGGGAAGCCTGCTTCTCCCTCTCCCACTCCCCCTGCTTGTATTCCCTCTCTCGCTCTGTCTCTCTCTGTCAAGTAAATAAACTAACTAACTAAATAAATAAATAATAAATTAATGTTTGTATAAAATTAAATTTTTTATTTAGTTGTTAATTTTAATTCCAGTATAGTTAACATACAATGTTTTATTAGTTTCAGGTGTACAATGTAGTGATTCAAAAGTTCTATACATTACTCAGTGCTCATCATGACAAGTGCACTCCTCAATCCCCATCACCTATTTCACCTATCCCCCCTCCCACCTCTCCTCTGATAAACATCAGTTTCTTCTCTATAGTTAAGAGTCTGTTTCTTGCTTTGTCTCTCTCTCCCTTTTTTTTTATTTATTTGTTAATTTTGTTTCTTAAATTCCACATATGAGGGCAATCATATGGTATTTGTCTTTCTCTGACTGGCTTATTTCACTTAGCGTTACACTTTCTAGCACCATCCATGTTGTTGCAAACGGCAAGATTTCATTCTTTTTTGTGGCTGAGTAATATTCCATTTTATATATGTACCACTTATTCTTTATCCATTCATCTATTGATGGACACTTGGGCTGCTTCCATAACTTGGCCATTGTAAATAATGCTGCAGTAAACATAGGGGTGCATATATCCTGTATTTTTTGGGTAAATACCAAGTACTGCAATTACTGGATTGCAGGGTAGTTCCATTTTTAACTTTTTGAGGAACCTCCATACTGTATTCCAAAGTGGCTCTACCAGTTTTCACTCCCACCAATAGTGCACACGGGTTCCTTTTTCTCCACATCCTCTTCAACACTTGTTATTTCTTGTGTTTTTTATTTTAGCCATTCTGACAGGTGTGAAGTGATATCTCCTTGTGGTTTTGATTTGTATTTCCCTGATGATGAGTGATGTTGAGCATCTTTTCATGTGTCTATTGGCCATTTGTATGTCTTCTTTGGAGAAATGTTTGTTCATGTCTTCTGCCCATTTTTTAATTGGATTATTTGTTTTTTTGGTGTTGAGTTTTATAAATTCTTTATATATTTTGTATACTCTTTATCAGAGATGTCATTTGCAGATATAGTCTCCCATTCATTAGGTTGTCTTTTAGTTTTGTTGGTCGTTTCCTTTACTGTGCAGAAACTTTTTATTTTGATGTAGACGTAGTCCTAATAGATTATTTTTGCTTTTGTTTCCCTTGCCTCAGGAAGCATATCTAGAAAAATGTTGCTACCTCCAATGTCAGAGAAATTACCACTTGTGCTCTCTTCTGGGATTTTTATAGTTTCAGGTCTCACATTTAGGTCCTTAATCCATTTTATCTTTGTGTATGGTATAAGCCGGTGGTCAGTTTCATTCTTTTGCATGTGACTGTCCAGTTCTCCCAACGCCATTTGTTGAAGGAGCTCTTTTCCCATTGCATAATCTTTCTTCTTTTGTCAAAGATTAATTGACCATATAAACATGGGTTTATTTCCAGGCTTTCTATTCTATTCTATTGAACTATGTGTCTGTTTTTGTGCCAGTGCCATACTGTTATTATTAATACAGCTTTATAGTATAACTTAAAATCTGGAATTGTAAAAACTCCAGCTTTGTTTTTCTTTCTCAGGACTGTTTTGGCTATTTAGAATCTTCTGTGATTCCATACAAATTTTAGGATTGTTTGTTTTAGTTCTGTGAAAAATGTTGTTGATATTTTCTTAGGGATTACATTAAATCTGTAGATTGCTCTGGACAGTATGGACATTTTTAACAATATTTATTCTTCCAATTCATGAGCATGGGGGCTTGGAGTGCAGTGACTGTGTGTGGTGGCTGGGCAGGGCATTAGCCAAATTTGCACTTAGCCCAGGCCAGCAGGCTTGGAGTGGGGGAGTCCTCACAAAAACCTGAGTGTGGACCACTGCTAGCAGGTTAGGTAGCAAGTGTCTGTGCACCACCACCTCCCACAGGTTGCCCTGTGTTTATAATGGGGGGCAGGGGAGGAAAATGGTGACTGTCAGCTCCTTTGTTACCAGAGAAGTCCTTTAACATGCTCTGAAATCATTATAAACAGGTCTTCCTCCCATTTGCTCCAGGTGTTGTACAAATTGCTATTTCTATGTTGCTTCTCCTTGGGCTGCTGTATCTAAGGTTGGGATCCAGCTATCCCTGCCCTCCAGGCTTTCCTAGTGCTGAGTCAGCTGACTTTTAAAGCTCCAGGCTCCTCGTTCTGCTAGTTATACAAACTCACAGAATTCAGCCATCTGGTTTTCAAAGCTAGACATTATGGGGACTTGTGTGTGGGTTCCCTGGTGTGAGGAACTATTTCTTTCTGCTCTCCTCTCCAGCAGCTCCCTCCCTCCTGCAAGCAACTCCTGCCCTTCCTAACCTCTCAGCTGCAGCTTCTCTACATTTAGTTGTGGAATTTGTCTGCCAGTCTTTGGATCCCTCTCTGGTTTATTTACATGGATGTTAGGGATGTCTTGTTGTAAACGTGGGTTGGGGTGAGTTTAGGGTTGTCTAAATCCACCATTTTCCCAAGATTTCTTAAATAAATTTTTAACACTATCATTTGGATTTGATAATGTATGAATATATAAAACATATGAAAACAGTAAGATAGCAAGATAAAGAATGGCAAGGGAATGTTGAATGGGCTTAGATTGAAATGAATGATTCTACATTTAAATAAAGTGAAAATATTAATTTTAAGTGAAAAAAAACTTAAATGTATGTAATAATCATTTTAACAGGAAAAAATCAAGAGAAATAACCAAAACACACACACCCCCAAATAAATTTTAAAAGGGATAATTCCAAAGAAGACAGGAAGAAAGGAACAGAGAAAGATCAAAGAGCCCACACATAAAACAAACTTTTAGACTTAAATTGAATCATAACAATAATTATATTTCTAAACACTCCGATCAAAATCAGAAATTATCAGAAGAGAGTAAGTACAAGACCTTATCTGTCCTGTCGTCTATGGGAAACACACTTTAAATATAGATAAACAGATTCAAAGTAAATGGATAGAAAAAATATATACTATGCATATAGTAAGCAGAAGAAGGTTGGAATGACTGTAATAATGGGAGATAAAAATAGAATTCAGGATAAAGTGTATTATCAGAGATAAAGAGGAACATTTCAGAATCACAAAGGTGGGTCAGGTCTGTTCAGCAGGAAGACATAACAATAATAAATGTTTATATTCCCAAAGTAGCCTCAAAATACATGGATCAAATTTGACAAAATTAAAAAGAGAAATAAATAACTCCTAAATCACAGAATATTTTAATGCCCCTCTCCACAGTTGATAGTACTATTAGCCCCCAAAATAAAGGCATAGAGCATTTGAATAACACTCTTAAACACTTGACCTTATTGATACTTATAAAATATCATATATAAAAACTGTAGAATACACATTTCCTTGAAAGTTTACTAAGACCATATTGCTGTCCCATATAACAAATTTCAATTAATTTAAAATGATTGAAATCATACAAAGTATATTCTCAGATCACAATGTTATTACCTTAGGAATGAATAAAAATATGATCTTTGAGAAACCCCCGAATTTTTGGAAATTGAACCATACAATTCTAAGTAATATATTGGTCAAAGGAGATATCACCATGAAAGTAGAAAGTATTTCAAAATAAGATTGATAATAAAAACATAGTCCTTCAAAGTTTGTGGGATACAGATAAAATAGTACTTAGAAGGAATATTTTAGTTATTTTTTTCTTTAAGAAAAGTCTAAAAACAACAACCTAATGTTGGACCTCAACCAGCGAGAAAAAGAAGAGCAAAGTAGAGGCAAGTAGAAGAAAGGAAATAATAAAAATAAGAGTAGAAGCAAACCAGGCGCCTGTGTGGCTCAGTTGGTTAAGCGACTGCTTTCGGCTCAGGTCATGATCCTGGAGTCCCGGGATCGAGTCCCACATCGGGCTCTCTGCTTGGCAGGGAGCCTGCTTCTCCCTCTGACCCTCCCCCCTCTCATGTGCTCTCTCTCTCTCATTATCTCTGTCTCAAATAAATAAATAAAATCTTTAAAAAAAAAAAAGAGTAGAAGCAAACCAACTAAAATAAAAACAAACAATAAATAAAATTAACTGATTAAAAGCTGGTTCTTTGAAAGCAATCAATACAATTGGTAAACAACTAGCTGGACCGACCAATCAATAAAAATCAGACAACACAAATCACCAATATCAGAAATGAAATAGAGGTTTTCACTAAGAGATCCTATAGATCACTAAAGACCCTAAAGTATCATAAGAGAATGTTATCAACTTTATGTCAACAAATTAACAACTTATATGACAAATTCCTTCACAGCTACACTGAATAGCTCTATGTCTACTGAAGAAATTTAATTCAAAGCGGAAAACCTTCCACCACCCCCCCAAACAAACAAACCCTCTAAACTCAGATGATTTTACTGGCAAATCCTACCGAATATTTAAGGAAGAAATAATATTAATTCTATAAAACTCTTAAGAAAATAGAAAGACCAAGAAATATTTTTCAATTAATTTTATAAGAACATTACTAAAACCAAAGACCTTACAAATAAATAAATCTACAAGCCAATAATATCCCTTTTAAACATAGACACAACTATTCACAATAAAGTAGTCACAAATCAAATACAGCGATGCATATACTTATTAAAAAAGACTAATACATAATGACCATGTGAAATCCATCCAGGTAATGCAAATATTAGGCCAATTTGAAAATCAATCAATCTAATTTATCATAATAATAGAATAAAAGATAAAAGTCTCAGAATAGAATAAAAGATAAAAGTCAATTTAATAGATGCAGTAAAACCTTTTGAAAAAAATGCATTAAAATAATTCTCAGAAAAGTAGTAATTAATAAGAACTTCCTCATTCTGATAAAAGGAATCTAAAAAAAACACAGGAACAGAAATGCCATCAGAGTAGTTGCTATAGTAACATCATTTTGAATTCAAATAATAATGATAGAGCTAGAACACTTGAAATACATTCACCATGTCTCATAGCTTTGCTTTGTGTACCATGTTAATCTACTCTTAAGTTAACAATTCAACTAACAAATACACCTCTAGTTTTCTTGACTTCAGATATGTATACTCTACTTCCTTTTCCTCAGTTGTAAAATGAGAATCATCATCATTATCATTGTCATTTCATGGAATTTTTGTAGGATAAAGTGAGTTAATTTATGTGAGATGCTTAGAAAGTACCTGGCATATAGCAAAGTGCTTTGTGTGTTATTTATTATTGAAAATATAATAATTAAAGGCAGCTGGGTGGCTCAGTCAGTTAAACCTCCGACTCTTGATTTTGGCTCAGGTAGCAAGGTCAGGGTCATGAGATGGAGCCCCAAGTCGGGCTCTGCACTGAGCTCAGAGTCTGCTCAAGATTCTCTCTCTGTCTCCCTAGGCCCCTCCCCCCATGTGTGGTGGCTTGCTCTTTCTCAAAATAAATAAAATCTTCAAAAAATATATGAATAATTATTATATGAAACTTCTAATTACTTTTATATCACAGAACTTGGATAAGAATCCTGCATATTAGCTCTTAGCTTGCTGACATTTTAATGTCTCCAAACTGTTATTTTGTGGGGATTTTTCTCTGCTCATACTGATTTCATTTACAATGATGATTTTTATTTATTATACTGTGGGGATATCCTAAATAAAACTTTAGCGTCACCACTTCATATACTCATAATATTTACATTTAGTTGGTTACAGTCTGTCTGAGCTGTAACATTTTGTGGATCCCAACATCATGTAGTCATACTTTCCACAGCAATTGATTGAGAAGATTTCATAATGGCAACAAACCAATGTTGAATACAGAAACATAAATAAAGCTTCATTTTATTCATCAAAATATGGGTTTTTAGATAACAGAAGAGTATTAAGCAATTTTAAGAAGTAAGGTGTTTCTTCACCTTATACAGTAAGTATATGATACAAAGGTTTTTGTCTACATTTTGTGGATAAGAAAATAGAAAGTAGCAGAGCATGAGTAATGTGTCCAGGGCTTCACTGCTAGTGAGAAAAAGGATTCAAACTCAGATCTGCCTGATTCCACATGCATCAATATGTTGTGTCTCATAGAAATGTGACATGTTACTTAGTAAATCTATGACTAAAACACATTGGCTGTACAGCACCTTACAAAAACTGCATTCCCTAGGGAATTGTATCACCTAGTTTGAGAAGTGGTGCTTTTCACCACTGAGCACTGCATGCTTTATCTGACTATAAATTATCCATTCCAGCTTTACAATAATATACATGGCTCTCACTTCACTGACTTCCTGTAGCCTGGTAAAAGTGATCCCTTGAGAGCCTGTTTACTTCTTAAACTTTTGAGAAAATCAGAGTATGTCCCTCTGAGCTAGCGTGCTTCCTGTTTTCTGTTTCATCACAGCAGGTTTCACAACATATATTGTAATGCCCCAGTTCCTTACGTCTTTTGCTTAGAAATTAATTGCATCCGAGCAGCAGGCCCATCCCTCACCATTGATTACTTTCCTCCCTCTACATTGTGATTTGTTTCAGTCATGCCTCTCTTTAACTAAGATTTTTGTATTTGTTTTTAAAATTTCTTTTGTTTAGACACACCCTGACAAACAGAGATGCACATTTACTTTCTCATGGACAGTACGCAGTATATGCTTCTAGTATGGGACATTTTTTTCTTTTCAAATTGGAAATGCATTATTTTTTACTTATAAAAGTAATTCAAGTAACTAATACAAACAAATTTAAGCTAGAAAATACAAACCCTTCTAACCTGTCATTCTCACTTCCACAGTAAGTAAATGCACATTGGAAACTGGAGAAATAATACTAAATTTCCATCTAAAAGTCAATCTTAACACCCACCAAAAATGAGTGCCAGATTCCATAAATCCTGTATCAGTCAGGGCTCAAAGAGAAAAACTGGAACCTCTAGGGTTCAAACAGAAAATTTCTGACACAGATAATGGAAGAACTGAGAAACCAGATGGAATGGTGAGGCAACCCTGAGATTAGGAACAGTGGGAATCTGTTGCTATCACTCCTCAGACTGGATTGGTAGAACACCAAGTGGGAGGCAGGAGGAGGAGTATATTAGGAGTGGTGATCTTGATGGCAGGAGTGTTTCTTTAATGTCACTGACATTGCTTAGAATTGCTAGCCCATGGTTTATTGTTCATATCTATCTATCATCTATCTATCTATCCATCTATCTATATCTATCAATCTATCTATCTATCTATCTATCTATCTATCTATCTATCTATCTATCTATAGAGATTGACTTTTAGTGGTTTCAGTATGGTTTAGAAGTTCTCTTCACACAGTGTACCCCCTAATTGCCTGCACCCAGGGAACTGTTCTCACTGCTTTGCCTGCCGGGTGTGTCATTGGCAGAAGGATAATGGGAGTAGGAGGTGTTACCAGTATCAGGAAGCTGGAGTTATCAGCTGAAAGTTCAGTCACGGAGGAAGTATCATTCATCCAAAGGCACTGCCCTAAAAAAGAGATGGAAGAAAAAAATAATAAACTTGACTTATATCTTCTATCCAATTTTGATTCTCCTACCAGTTCCTTCCTTTGGCAACTTCGGCTGAAAGACAGCTGACATGAATATCTGGGGAATGCAGCCTAGAAGAGTCAGTCCTTCTATAATGAAGAACAAAGTAGAGAAAGAGCAAAGGATGTATTTAAAAGAAAATAGGAAAAAAAAAAAAAAGAAAAAGAAAATAGGCAAATGGCCAGTACACTTCAGATACTAGGTATCACCAAGCCTTTTAATATTGTCACTCCAGCAGGAAAATAAATAGTTTTCCTTTAATTAATGGTTAGGTCAATTTTAAATGTTCATTGATCATGTATTGTTTTTATTTTTTTCTGAATTATCTGCTTATACTATTTGTGAATTTGGGGGGGGTGTTGTTTGTGGAATCTTTTAAAATTTTTTGGTAGAATTTCTTTATCCCCTCTATCCACTTTTTAATAACCCTTTGTCACATATATGTGATGATTTTCCCCTTTTTGCCTTTCAACTTTGTGTTATTTCCATTCAGAAGTTTTAACTTTTATTTTGTCATGTATGTCAATCTTTGCTATTATGTCATTCTTTGAAAGGTCTTCTGCACCCCAATATTATAAAAACTGTCTTGATATGTTCTTTTTGTACCTTGATGGCTTCATTGTTCCTGCTTAATTCCTTAGTCCTTCTGGGATGGGTTTGGGAACAGTGGCAGCTAAAGATTGAAATCAATTTTTTTCAAATAAATATCTAATTTTCTCAATACTGTTTATTAAACACTGTCCTTTCCTCACTTATTTGAGATCTTACCACTGACATACTTAAATTATATTTTAAATGGTAACCTTAAACTACTAATTGCCTTCATTTATAAAGGTAGTAGCTTTAATCTTTACAGTATCAGAAATAATTCCAAATAAGCCCACAAGTCTTGAATCTAATAATATTACATTTAGCTTCATATTTCCATTTTGGATAAACTGGCAAGCACTTTTGTCATTAGCCCTGGATTGCTTTGACTATTTCTTTCTTTATCTTTTCATTCTTGCATAACTGGCCAAGAGGTATAGTTAGTGATGCCTTATCATTTAAATATAAATGCAATAAAGTTTTGAGTATGAATATGACATTAATTAAACAAAATATTAAAAATTATTATGGTAATTCAAAAGATGTTCACAACAGCTGACATCAGAATTCATGATGAAAGACTGAAAGCTTTCCTGTAAGATCAAGAATAAAACAGGATGCTAACTTTCACCACTTCTGTTCAGTGTAGTATTAGATGTCTTAGCCAGAATAATTAGACATAATAAAATAAAAGGTATCCAAATTTGAAAGGAAGATGGAAAATTATCTCTGTTCACAGAGGTATGGTCTTTCTTATATGTAGAAAATCCTAAAGATTCCACAGAAAACAAACAAAAAAACACGTTAGAACTAATAAATGAATTCAGCAAAGTTGCAGGACACAAAATCAACACACAAAAAAAGGTTGTGTTTCTATACACTAATAAATGAGCAATCTGAAAAGGAAGTTAAAAAATTCTCATTTACATTGTAAAAATAGAAAAAGGAAGTTCTAATTGAATCTACAGACTCAATGCAAACCCTGTCAAAACCCCAATGACACATCTTGCAGAAATTAAAAAACACACCCTAAAATTCTTATAGAATTTCAAGGGACCCCAAAGAGCCAAACAGTTTTGAAGAAGAACAAAGCTGGAGGGCTCACACTTTCTGGTTTTAAAACCTATTACAAAGCTAGAGAAATCAAAAAATATTGTTGTACTAGTATAGAGACAGACATATAGACCAATAGGACAGAACACAAAGCCCAGAAATAAACCCTTGCATAAATGGACAAATGATCTTTGATACAGTGCCAAGACCACTCAATGGAGAAGGATAGTCTCTTCAACAAATGGTGCTAGGACAACTCGCTACTCACAAGCAAAAAAAAGGCAATTGGACCCTGATCTTACATCATATGGAAAATTAACTCAAATTGGATCAAAACTTTACATAAGACCTAAAACTCTGAAACTCCTGCAAGAAAATAGAGGGGTAAATCTTCATAACATTGGATTTGCAATGATTTCTTGGACATGACACTAAAAGCGTAGGCAACAAAAGGAAAAAATAGATAAATAACTTCAAAATCTAACATGGCTCTGAATCAAAAGCCACAATCAAAAGAATGAAAGGGCAGCCCATAAAATGGGAGAAAATATTTGTAAATCATATATCTGATATGGAAAACATCCAGAATATATAAAGAATTCCTAAAATGCAACAATAAAAGACAGCCTGATTTAAAAATGGACAAGGGACTTGAATAGATACTTACCCAAAGAAGATATACAAGTGGCCAAAAGGCATGAAAAGATTCTCAACATCACTAGTTCTTAGGTCAATGCAAATCAAAACTACAGTGAGGTACACCCTCACACCCATTAGGAAGGCAAACAAAACAAAACAAAAACAAAATAACAAGTGTTGGTGAGAATGAGGAGAAACTGGAAGACTTGTGCCCTGTTGATGCAAATGTAAAGGGGTACATATGCTTTAGAAAACAGCATGTAGTTAAAAAAAAAAAAAGAATGACCATATGACCTAGCAATTCCACTCCTCAAAGGGATATTTATGCACACATGTTTATAGTACCATTAGTCACAATAGCCAAAAGGTGGAAGAACATAAGTGTCCATTGACAGATGAATGCATAAACAAAATGTGGTGTATACATACAATGGGATATTATTTAGTCTTAAAAAGGAAGGAAATTCTGACACATGCTACATACAACATGGATGAAACTTGAGGATATTATGCTAAGTGAAAAGAGCTAGTCACAAAAGGACAAATGCTGTATGATTCTGCTTACATCAAACTCATAGAGACAGAAAGTAGAATGGTAGTTGCCAGGAGCTGGGGGAACAAGGGATGAATAATTATTTTTAAAGGGGTAAGAATTTCCAGGGGCGTCTGGGTGGCTCAGTCGGTTAAGCGTCTGCCTTCAGCTAGGTCATGATCCCAGAATGGAGAGCCTGCTTCTCCCTCTCCCTCTGTCACTCCCCCTGCTTGTGCTCTTCTGCCTCTCAAATAAATAAATAAAATCTTAAAAAAAAAAAAAAAACAAGAATTTCCATTTTGCAAGAAGAGGAGAGTTCCGTGGATAAAGAGTGGCAATGGTTGCACAGAAATGTGGGAAGTCATTAATGCCACTGAATTTTACACTTAAAAATGGCTAAGATGGCAAGTTTTATGTTACATGTGTTTTACCACAATTTTTAAAAATCAGTATCAATGAAAAGATGTTCACAAATTCTTTGACATTAATCCTATTAAGAAATGGAGCATGTTTCTTTTCCATTTGAAAATACGCTGTTCTTTTTTTTTCAAAGATTTTCTTTATTTTAGAGAGAGAGACAGAGATGGAGGGAGAGAGAGTGGGAGCAGGGAGGAGAGGGAGAAGCGTCTCCCCGCTGAGCAGGAAGCCCAACATGGGGCTCGATCCCAGGACCCTGGGATCATGACCTGAGCTGAAGGCAGACACTTAACCTACTGAGCCACCCAGGTGCCCCGAAAATATGCTGTTCTTATTGAGTGTCTTCTAATATACAGCATGCTGCAGAAGTGATGCTGCAAGAGTTTAAAGGCTGGTTTAGAAAAAAAGAATAAAGCTTTCCTCAAGCTCTACATCTGGAGACACTCACCCTCGGAACTCTACTGCCATGCTCTGAGAAAGCCCAAGCTGCAAGTAGTGATCATATGTAAAATGCCCTGTACAGCATTTGGGCCTGTGAGCAATCTTCTGTGATGTAACACCAGCTCCGCCACTGTGTGAGTGCAGTCGGATGAGAGACCCATCTCTCTTTTGCCCAGTTAACCTCCAGAACCATGAACAATAATATCAGTAAATGCTTGTTGTTTTCCACCGTTATGTTTGTGGGGAGTACTATGCAGCATTATACAATTACAACAGCTGCCAAGAGCAGACGTTATGGAATCAGAGGGACTAGTATTTGAATTTCAACTTTCTCACTTATTAGCCATATGTGACCTCAGAATTATCACTTAATTATCTGTAAATTGAGAATAAAAGTACTTCATAAAATGGGTCTGGGTATAAATGAGGTGTATGTAAAATACCCCTTACTGTATCTGGAGAATAACAAACTCTCAATATTTTACAATAGTGTCATATTGCTGTTACTGCCATTATTATAAAACCTGGAATTCATCCTCATTAAAATAATTTACATGTGCATTTCTGTTAAGACTCCCCTTTATTAATCAAAGGAATTTAATATTTCTAATAATCTTATCTCCCCAGTTTAGGTTAGATCCCATTCTAGTTTTGAAGACAGGATTTTCAAATAATATAATTTTTCTACATTTGGAGATCACAGAACTAAATTAGCTTTTATAGATTCGGTCTCTATTTCTTGCAGGATGTTTAGAAATTCTTGGATGTCTGAATTTTCCAAAAAAGCAATGAATTGCTTTGTGGCAACCCAAACTTCATTAGCAAAATCTTATTCCTCTTAGCATTAAACTTTAATATATAATCAGAGCTTCATTCGTTTAAAAATATTCACTGGCCATCCATTTAAATTAAGAGCAGGGAGAAAAGAAAGGTTTTCTTTAGAGTAGTTGCATTATTGAATGCCTGGAACATTATCAATTTCATATTTTTTGAAGGCTTGTAAACTACAGAGCTACTGAAGTTATTGCCAAGTATATAGAAACTGTCTTTGTAAACAAAATCTCTGGAGATTGAGGAGTCTCTCTCTGAAGCCCAATGCAGTGCAATGTGATGCAAATGGATCTATTTCTTTCTACCTCTTCTGTTAAAATATGAGATGGTTACAACCACTTTCTTTATAAGTGGAGAAAATCATTTATAAGGAACTCAACTATAAAAAGTGTAATCACCAGCAAATTTTTCTTTAGCATAGGAAGCACTATTTTCTAGTTTCCTGCTAATGATAAAAGACTAGAATTGAAACACTACTGTTTCTGTGCAATTATAGAAGATGTTATGCTTAAAAATCCTATTAAATATGCCTGGGGATTGTGTACATTAAATGAGTTTGCACTGTTCCTTATACCTCTCAGACTTCTATGTCAAATTTTTAACACGTAAAGGATTCTTTATTATCTGATCTCAAATGAGGGGCCGCAGCGTCATTGCATGATAATTCTATTTTTGTTTCAATATTAGAGTTGAGAGTGAATGCCATAGTAAGGGAACAAGGAAGTTCCATTTACATTTCAAAGGTAATATTTGCAAACTCAAAGACAGTGAAAAGAGAAAAATGGCTTAGGAGGTGTATTCATCCTAATAGCATTTATGTAAGCCTGGTGGAACACATTTACCTTTAAGAGCACATAAAGGCTTTGCAAACATCTGTAAATCTGGAAGCTCTTGTTATTTTTTGACAGTGATATGTGAATGATAAACCTCTGCTATGTAAGAAATTTTGAGGCTAGAATAAACTCTCAACCTTTAGAAGGCCATCCTTTGTTGATATCTTTTGCTGTCACTAATGTGCTGCCTATTACGTGGGCTAAATTTCTCCTCGAGATACGGCAGTCCCATGTTATCTCTGCTCAGCTCATTCACCACCATCTAATTAACAGCCATTCTTCACTTTTCAGGCCTTTTCATATGTATGTTGGTTTCTATAGCACAGCCCCACACAGTCAGCAACCCAGTAGCAATGATCAAGAGAAAGGTTCCAACAGCTGGTGTGAAAAATCCTGATGCCAGTTAGCTTACTGTCTGTCTTTCCCCCACCCTCCACCACAGCACAGGATGAAGACCCCCGTCCAGCCTTTATTTGACAGTCCTGGTCATGCTTGTGGTCTTTTAGGAAACACAAACCACTATTCCCTTTCCATTCTACTTGGAAAGGGGCTATTTGAGAAAGGGAAGGGAACGGCTATGATCAACTTGGAAAGGGGATATTTGAGAAAGGGAAGGGAAAGGCTATGATCAAAAGATACACAAGATAAGAGAGAACTGCTGTCTCAAATCCATAGCATTTATAATCTTTAGCATTGCCTTTAAACATTAGATTGCTACAATGATTATTATTCAAAAGAACGATTTTGAATATCTCAGCTTGCTGTAGAATAACACAGTCTTTTCCATTCTTTTTTTTTTTTTTTTTTGAGAGAGAAAGAGAAAGTTTGAGATTGGGGGGCGAGGGAGGCTGTGCAAAGAGAGCGAGAGAATCTTAAGCAGGCTCCATGCACAGCACGGAGCCCGACTTGGGGCTCCATCTCACAACCTTGAGATCATGACCTGAGCTGAAATCAAGAGTCAGACGCTTAACCGACTGAGCCACCAGGCACCCCTCCAGTCTTTTTTTTAATAACAGATTTTGGAATATTCCTGAAAGTCCTTCTAAATGCTAAGAGAACAAACAAAAATATAGTCAATATTGTGCTTAACAATTTTTTGGTGATTAGTAGGTTAGTTTTATATGATTTAAATTAATTGCAGGGTTATATTTTTTAATATATGAATGGTTTTGGAAATGGAGGCTGCTGGTATAATTAAAGTTTTTTTTAGTATACTTTGTGTTTATTTCAAACAGAGCTGGAAAAGTCTGTGTTAATACCGCTATAGTCCAATCCACCTGCACAGCCCCTGAGATTTAGCAGATTTTTCCTTTTACTATAGGAGTGCCTAGTCAGAGAAACGGTTTCATTACATATGTAGGCTTCCACAATACTATATTCAATGTGACCAAAGGACACAAACCAGATGTTCATCTTCATTTTTCAAGAGAGCAAACCTTAATTCCACATAAATCTCATAAAGTTAGGGAGAAAAATTTCCACTCCTCTGTACTACTACCTCAGAGGTATGGGGTGTTATAATAGCTCTCAAAGTCTCAAAAACATGATTTACCCTAACTCCCTGATTAGGAGCGCCAAAGTATGTCATTTTCGCTTCTGTTTCTGCATTCAGCACATATTTATTAAATTTCCCAGGCAGCAAGATCAGTGTCTCAAATCCAAGGAGTCCGTGATTTAAAAAAAAAAAATGCGTAATTCTCATTGTTGAGCATTTTATGATCTAATGAATTTTCTAATAGTTTTGGTTTCTAGGGTCTAGTTCCTCTCACTTTTTAAAAGTTTGTTGTTATTTACAGGTACATAAATGATAAATGAATACTGATTTTTAAAATCTAAACCAAAAAGAAGTGTATGTTGTAAACACTAAATATTCCCTCCTAATTTGAGCTACTCCCAATCCCATATCCTTCCTTTCTCCAAAGTCAACCTCTATTAACATTTTGGTATATTCCACCAGTTTTGTCCTACATGTTTACATATCTAGCATTAGGGATTGGATTTAAAACGGACTTTTCTAGGTCTTAAAATTTTAACTGAGGACTCAGTGTCAGTTGTTTCAAAGCTGAGACAACGCCAATTAAGAAAACATTGCAAGTTTTAATAGTAAACTATTAGGCCCTCCCAAGGGGATCATCTTTAGATATGTACAAGCATGTATCAAAAGGCATGTAGAAATGAACCAAGTTTTTTGGTTTATTATTTTAAAAAAGCAGTAAAGTCAGTTATACAGGACATTACAAGATTCTAATGCCCTCCTTAGGACCCAGCTCCTGCCGTGTACCAGTGTGGAATCGTCAAAGCTATATCAAGCTAAATGGTTGATTTGTTTTCAGTTAGGTGGTAGGTTATATTCCTTCTCCTTTCCCCAAGAGAAGAAAACAGGAAACATTTCACAGCACACCAAATCCTCCTGTAAAGAAATTCTTATTTTCCAATTTCTTTAGCAACCTAATGGATTCTTAGTGTTCTTTTATGTTTGAAGGGTAAAGGATAGGCTAATTCTGGCAGAACTGAGATAAGCACTTGCAAAACTTGGACTTTGTCTTAGAGTTTGAGAATATGGACTGATGAGAAGTTTGAAATTTCAAAATATAAATCCTGGTTAGAATTGCTTGAGAGGGAGAGACTCCAAAGAGATATAGGTTTACTACACACAAAGACATGACAAAGATATGTATTTGCCAGATGTGCGGTTTGCTGCAAGAAGGAAGATATGGATATCTTAAATAGATTCCCTCTGCATATATCCCCTACAGAAGGATGGAACGCAGGAATTCAGTGGCTGAGGAAATGGAGAAATGGTTAGATAGAGGACATGTTGCTGTCCCAACGGTTTATATAAATAAACCCCTTAAGAAAATAAATGAGCATTTGTCAATATAATGCATATATGGCCCCCACGCCAGACTGTACTCTTATAGTAAATTCAGACGATATCTCTCCCTTACCTCTTCTCCCTTTTCAGTTTCTACACGAGTCAGGGGCAGCATGAGTGAGGGCAGTAGAAGAACAAGGTGGTGAAAGTTGAAGACCTAAAGGTTTAACTTTCCTATTGTAGGCTTATAAAATTGAGGCACGCTCAAATTGGGTTGAAAAAATATGTAAATTTAATGAAAGATAGGAGCTTTGCCATTAGGTAAGACTAGGTATTTTAATAAAGAGATATGGGTTATTTATGACTCCCTAGAGTTGTTCAGAAGGACTATCGGGTTGCCAAGTATTATATCCAAGAGAAGGGATTATAAGATGATGAGTGGGTTTAGAGAGGTAGGGTCAAGTACAATTAAATTTGTTTTATATTCTGTTGATTCCAGAACATTCAGTAAACCACTTCCATAAATAAGATGACTATCCATTTAGTTTGGGTATTTGGGGCAGAAGATCATTAGATATTATATCATTATATATATATACATATTATATCATAGATATCATTATATATAAATAAGATACATTAAATAATATATACAGTATAATCTAATAATATTTTTATATAGTAATATCTAATGGTGTTATATAATGATATATATCAATCTAATATTTATCTAATGTATATTATTAAATCTAATATGTATAAGATTAAATACATATGTAAGGTTATATATATATATGTATATATATATACGCACACACTTTATTTTCTTTTGTGAACGATTATAATTATTTTTGGAAATAGTTGCAACTCAATAAAATCCAGTTTACCTCATTCTTCAGTGCTTTCCAGCATTCAATAGTATTCAGGTCAGAGGGCATGCCTTCAACTGCAAGTAAGAGAAAACCAACTCAGGGGCGCCTGGGTGGCTCAGTTGGTTAAGCGACTGCCTTCAGCTCAGGTCGTGATCCTGGAGTCCCTGGATCGAGTCCCGCATCGGGCTCCCTGCTCAGCAGGGAGTCTGCTTCTCCCTCTGACCCTCCCCCCTCTCATGCTCTCTCTATCTCATTCTCTCTCAAATGAATAAATAAAATCTTAAAAAAAAAAAAAAAAGAGAGAAAACCAACTCAGAATGGGTTAAACAATAAGAAGAAAATGTATTATGTCACAGAGGAGGATCCACAGGGAAGGCAACCCGAAGACTGATGGACTTGTCAGCTCACTCACACTCTTTTCATCTGCCTGCTGTGCCACGTTAGCACGGTGGTGCAATGGTGTGGCAGCCAAGTCCGCCCCAGGCATCACACCAAACTGCACAATGCCTCGCAGAAAACCGCCCCTTCTTGTGTGTCTTCTTTTTGCAGTTCATGAGAGCTTTCCTAGAAACCCCTCATTGGACCTCTCTTCATTTCCCAACCGCTCCTAAACCAATTGCTAGTACAGTGAATAGAATTACCATGTTTAACTCCGAGTAGTCAGGACTGATCATTATGTTGAGGAAAGGGATTACCTTCTCTGTCCAAAAGGCTGTAGGGAAGGAGCTGGAGGACTGAAAAAAAAAGAATAGAGCTCTGCCAGCAATGAAAAAAAAATGAAATACTGTTAAGAATACTGTGAGAGGGACGCCTGGGTGGCTCAGATGGTTAAGCGTCTGCCTTCGGCTCAGGTCATGATCCCAGGGTCCTGGGATCGAGTCCCACATCGGGCTCCCTGCTCCTTGGGAGCCTGCTTCTCCCTCTGCCTCTGTCTCTCTCTCTGTCTCTCATGAATAAATAAATAAAATCTTTAAAAAAGAAAAAAAAAAGAATACTGTGAGAAAGGTACTGGCAGTAATGTATGGTTCACTCAGACTGGATGATTTGAAGAGAGTTAACTACCAGCACTACCTACAAAAGTGTGATGGGGCTTAAGAAAACAAACAAGGCATACTGCGGAATCTCGTGGCTCGCAGTAGCATGGAGCTGTGCTATCTCTAGGCCTGAGGAAGTGAGCAGAAGGAATGTTTACTAGAAACCAGGGTGGTATCTAACTGAGGCTTTTATTAGACAGAAGCATCTAACCCACAGCAGCTTGCCATGGAGGAAGTCAAATATCCCAGCCTTATTTTAGTTCATCTTCTGATTATTTACTGATGAGACCCAAACAAAAGCAGAAGTCCAGAAGATCTGTGGTTGTAGTCCAATAGCATTTATCTTCCCAGGTCCAGAGCCACCTGGAGATGGGTGGAGAGGAAATCTAGAAGAGAATTGGAAAATATTCAACACAGATATCAGTCCTGATAATTATTATTATAAGTAAAGTAAATGCTCACATATAAGTTAGTGCGTGTCATATACAGTGTCTGCTATAGTATTTATGTACAATTTATTAAAAAGTATGTTCAATTGTTAACTATTATAAAATTGTAGCAATTACATTTTTTATATATGTATTTCTTCAACAGTGGATTTGCTGAAACAAAGAGTAGGCAAATTTCAAATATTGCCGAATTGTCATTTAAAAATGCTAAACCAATTCATATTCCCTCCATTTATTTATTTATTTATTTATTTTTATATTCCCTCCATTTTTAAATCTTGTCAAGATGAGGTTAAATATTATTCCTAAATGGATGAGTAAAACATTATGTACATTGTTAGCTTTTATTTACATTATAATCCAGGTTGATTTTTTTTTTCATATTATATAGAGGTTCATCATTTTTTCATTTGGCTACTTCTGATCTTTTTACTTAATGTATTACCTGCTTATATCTTTTGACCAGATTTTACAGGATTTGTTTTTCTATGTCACATACATTATCTTTACATTATATATATTTATCCCCAATATCTTATTTCATGTTTTTTTTTCTGTTTATTCTTATCTCTTTATGAAACTTTTTTCAGAAATTTTAATTTTTTTATTGAGGCATAATTGACACATAGTATTGTATTAGCTTCATGTATGCAACAGAAATATTAATTTTCATGTAGTCAAGTCTGTCAGTCTGTCACTTTCTAGTTGATTTGTTTTGTTGCTTAGGAAATTTCTTCTCCTCCAAAAAATTTTATAAAACTATTCTTTCATATTTGGCAGTTTACAAATAATTTTAACCGTTAGCTCTCTAATTCTTATGAGTTAATTTTTGTTTTTTATGTATAATGTAAAATGGACAACTAATGGTTTCCCCTAAAGGATAATCAATTAATGTACATCAATATAATTTATAATTTCCACACATATTTGAAAAGCTACTTTTTAATGAATCTGTTTCTGGCCATTTATTATTTTTCACTGTTCTATTTGTCTACTTCTATGCCCATGTTAAAAGTTTGATTGCTACATCTTTATAGAATGTAATCATGTTATATGAAAGAATTATCTAGGGGTGCCTCAGTGGCTCAGTTGGCTAAGTGCCCAATTCTTGACTTTGGCTCAGGTCATGATCGCAGGGTCCTGAGAACCAGCTCTGGGTCCTGAGATCCAGCCCCAGGTCAGGCTCTCCGTGCAAAGGGGAATCTGCTTAACATTCTCTCTCTTCCTCTCTCTATGCCCCTCCCCATGCTTGTGTATGTGCTCTCTCTTGTCTAAAAAATAAACAAATCTTTAAGAAAAAGAATTATCTAAATTTTGTCATCAATTTTTCATAATTTTCTTGGATATTGTTATGAAATTGCACTCTTAAGTAGACATGAAGATAAATTTTCAAGTCCTATAATAATACTATTAATTTTTTTACATACAGTTTGTATTAAATTTATTAGTTATTTAAAATACAGTTGGCACTTTTATATTTATTCTGGCACTTGGTTTATGTAAGTCTTCCCTCATGTCTTTGATAAACTTTACAGTATTTTTTTCCTCTAAAGCCTTGCACATTTTCTGTTTAGTATTTTGTTAAATCTGTAACAAGTTTTCCTACCCTTTGAAGTGGCATCTTTTTCCCTATTATATTCTTTTACTAGTTCTGGCTGATATATATATATACATAAATGTTTGGATATTTTATTTAGTTTTTACCTAGCTTTTTAATTGACTGTAATTGTTTTAGTTATATTTTACCTGATTCTTTTGAATTTTCTTAAAGAAAATTCTATAATCTTTAAATAATAATTCCATTGTCATATTTTTAAAAACGTTTGCTAATCTCATTTGTTTTCTTTCTAAATGCTTCTTTCTCTCATATATATTTTTTTAGTTTTGGCTGTTATCTATAGTACAGCATTACAGTGGTGATGGACAGACATTTCTGCTTTTCATTAATAAAATTATTTTGGTAATTCTCTATTACTATAGATTTTTATTTTTAAAAAGTTGTATTACTTATTAAAGAAAAAAAGATATCCTCCTAAGCTTAATTTGCTAAAATGTAGTTTTATGTTACTATATCCTCAAGCATTCCCAACTGCACTACTTTCAAGAGCAATGCAATCACCTCCATGTCTAGACTTCAGTTATTTACAAAATATCAGATGCCAGAAAGGGTTGCATTACAATAATAAAATAAAGTAATAACAAAAATTAAAATGACTAATATATATTGAGGTGTCGTTCTAGGAATTTTATGTGTATTAGCACATTCAATCCTTACAACTGCTCCAAAAAATAGATACTCTTATTACCTTCGTCTCTTAGATAGGGCACACAGGAACAGGAATGTAATACTGTAAGAAAGTGTTAGTGGTGGGAAATGGTTTCCAGAATTCTGGCTCTACCCACCATGCCCTTAGACACCAGTTTGCTGTATACACTGTTAACTAATTAAAAAGTTGAGGGTAGAGCTTTCCCAAATTATCTTTTTTTTATTTTCTGGATATTAAAATGACCCATTTGTTTTCCTTTGACCAATACTCAGGAGAGCCTTTTTAAAGAGCCAAGCTAATCATTGTCAGAGATTTATTTTGCACAACCTGGATTAGTTTTATGACTTCTATTTTGGAAAGACTTTACTAGAGTTCAGATTAGAAATGTAAATTTCCCTTCACCTCCAGCTCTGTCAAGTTGCAAAACAATCAGATAGCTTCTGGCCACCTGGAAATCCTTCATAGATTGATCCACATAAAATTTTCTGTATTTGACTATTTTGATGATTAATATTACCTTATGTGAATATATAACCACTTTAAGGCTTAAGAATAAGACCTTTTATGTAAGCCTACTTGATTAAAAAAGAATATCATGTACTCCACAGATCACTTGTGAAAAAAGATGGCAAACAATGGATCTCAGTGTGTACATATAACCAGATAATCACATGCAGTCTTTTTAGAGGGAAAGGAAAGAAAATAACTGCCATATATTAAGTGCTCATCTGTTATGGGAATCTTAATAAGTGCATTTAGAAACATGTCTTATATTTGTGTCCTCAAAACTCCATGAAAATATTCATTATCCCCATTTTTTACATGAAGAAATTGAGTTTGCAGTTATGTCTGAAAATATTGTACCATAAGTTACACTTGCTATACTTTCATTCTTAAAATATATCACTCTTAAAACATCTGTATCTAGAAGTCAACTCACATACTCTCTTTTGCTTTAGGAGGTTCTTACCTAGTATATCTTCCACTGTATAATCTGACCTTACAGCCAAAACCTACTACCACGACAAATTCAAATGTTACCAAATTAGGGGAGTCTCTGAATTTAATTCAGTAGCATAAATCTGGGAATAACTAGTTGGTTACTTACAATGTCTTTTATCAAAAATAAAAATAATAATTCTCTGTACATTTGCATAGTGTTATAATAAGCTATTCAATGACCTGGATCAATTTTTTTTTAATACTCTCTAAATGGTAGGTCTAGAGTCTTGAGACTTTAAAATTGTAGTATACTATCCTGTCTCCTCTAGTACTGTTAATGGTCAAACTTTGGGTCCATGACATCCCTAGCCATGAGAAGCCAACCATCACAGTATTCAGAGTATTAACCTTAACATTTTAACCTTATGGGGTGATAACTAAATCCCATTTTAACCAACCAACCAACCCTTGGAATTTTCCACTCCAGGGACTGGATGGAAAGAAGTAACTGAAGTACCTCCATAGAGACTAATAACCAAATAATATATACAATTCCATATCTCTTCAGGGTCTTTGGTAGAATGATCCAATTTATGAAGACCAGGGTATTTGAAGAACTATTTCCCACTATCGTGAAATGCACATCCTTTCTTTGCGTATCTCTCTTTGAATGTTATAGGATCCCTAGGATAAATACAAATCCTGCCATATATGTGTGTTTTATAAATGTTGGTCAAATAAATGAGTTAAAAGACAATAGAAACACAGTTTTGCAAATTCCTAATCACATGCACCCTAGTGAGAAATTGAACATGTAACCCTTAGTCCTCCCATCCTTTTCTAGCAGAATCTGGTATAAAAGTGGAGTGGAATCTTACTTATATCTGGCAATTGGTACATATTTCCTACAAAATGAGTCTCATAATCTAGTTGTAGATAAAATTCCTCTAAAGTGTCAGGGCTGTGGATGTGCAAGACCCAATAGAACAGCTGTCAGACATGATCTCTCTTCAGATAAACTAAATCACTTATAAATAACTTCAAATTTTTGATTTTTGTAACAGAGGTTGGTCTAAAATAATTGGAATATAATTAGTCTTGGAGTAGAGAGATTTAAAATCTTGTTATATATTTATCACCAACTAAATAGTTAATATTGGTGAAATAATTAAACTATTCAAATTCCCTCATGTTAAAATTAGGAGACTGGGCTCTGATCTTTAGGATATCTGTAGCTTTGAAACATTATGATTATGAGAGCATGTGCCTTCTATTCAAATAATTATATACTTCCAAGATTGTAGTGTTTTGATTTTATGGCATATTGTTAGTTTACAGCTACTATGAGAACAGATTTTTGATAAAGAGCATAACATCTACATACAACACTTTCTGAGGAAATAAAAAATTTTTTTTAGATTTTATTTATTTATTTTAGAGAGAGAGCGTGCCCGTTGGGAGAGGAGCAGAGGGTGAGGGAGACGGAGGGTGAAAGAATCTCAAGCAGGCTCCATGCTGAGTACAGAGCCAGATGCCAGGCTTGATGTGAGGCTCCATACGGGGCTCTATCTAATGACGCTGAGGTCATGACCTGAGGCAAAACCAAGAGTTGGGCGTTTAACCAACTGAGCCACCCAGGTGCTCCATGGAAATACAATTAATTTTATGGCCATCTACTATACAATAATGTTTTTGGAAATGTAATTTTGCATAAAGTATATCGTGCATACAGTAACAAAGTGCCTGTGTTTGAAAAACAATACTTTATGTAGTTTTTTTGCCTTATACATTGTGTGAGGGTGCACCATATTTTTGACCAAATTGATAAAAGTGCCACTCACACCTGCTTGCACATTCCAGCCACATGTCTTCTATTGTCAGTGACTCTCTCTGAAGGTAATAAATATATATATGTGTGTGTGTATGTGTGTATGTGTATATATATATAAAGTGCATCAATCAAATAATTACCTAAGTATGCTATTAAAACTAAATGAAGTCATCTCTCACTTATGCTTAGGGAGACACATGGCTGCACATTCCTTCTATCCATTGAGGCAACTTGGCAAAATAACATTTCATTGCATGGCCATATTATCAGAGGAACTTTTAAATGGGTAAATAAGATATTTTTAAAAACTTACCATAAGTGGGGCACCTGGGTGGTTCAGTTGATTGGGCAACTGCCTTCGGCTCAGGTCATGATCCTGGAGTCCTGGGATCGAGTTCCGCATCAGGCTCCCAGCTCGTCGGAGAGCCTGCTTCTCCCTCTGACCCTATCCCCTCTCATGCTGTTTCTCTCTCTCTCTCTCTCAAATAAATAAATAAAATCTTTAAAAAAAAAAAACTTACCATAAGAAAGGATGACCTAGATGCTTTGTCTCCTGGCTTTTACAGGAAGTGTATAATATTACATTTAGCTAACAGAAGATAAGATGAAGTTGACAAACTAAATATGACAAAGGCAAACACAATCTCTGTAGTCTTTTAAGATATATATGCTACCACAGCAAAGCAAGAAGTGAGCCTTTCTAAGCAGCTTCCAAGCCTATTCTGTCATATTACTGTGGTTATGAGTCTTTTTATCTCATGAAGAGGGCATGGCATACTTAAAATCTATTTTGTATCTGAATAGATGATAGTTTTCTAAAAGGTTAATTGTTACAAAAAAGGGAAGAAATTGAATCTTAGGTAACCACTGTTTTCTCAATTGTTGCATGAAAATTTTTTCCTCTATTAAAGGAAGTCAGACTAAACCTTTTTTTTTTTTTTAAGATTTTATTTATTTATTTGTGAGAGAGAGAATGAGAGAGAGCACATGAGAGGGGGGAGCGTCAGAGGGAGAAGCAGACTCCCCGCCGAGCAGGGAGCCCGATGCGGGACTCGATCCAGGGACTCCGGAATCATGACCTGAGCCGAAGGCAGTCGCTTAACCAACTGAGCCACCCAGGCGCCCCAGACTAAACCTTTTACTCTCTTCAAATCAATTTCTTGGTTGATATTTTAAATTCATGTTACACAATGTGTTTCTCTTTGTTGTATTTATTTATTTTTATTTTTATTTTTTTTAAAGATTTTATTTGTCAGAGAGAGAGACAGAACACAAGCAGGCAGAGAGGCAGGCAGAGAGAGAAGCAGGCTCCCCGCTGAGCAAGGAGCCCGATGTGGGACTTGATCCCAGGACCCTGGGATCATGACCTGAGCCGAAGGCAGCCGCTTAACTGACTGAGCCACCCAGGCGTCCCTGTTGTATTTATTTTGACCTTCACAATAGTTACGTAGGTAATGTATTAATGCACCTACCTTAAAAATGAAGAAATTGAATCTAAGAGTATATGGGACATGTCAAAACACAACTTGTTAGAGCTATCACTGAGTTGTTTCATGTTGGAAGAGGAGGAATATGAGTATATTACAAATACTCATGAAAAAGTCTAAAAGTTCTACAGACGTTGTCATGCTGAAATCTGTTTGCACTTGTGCTCCATAATTCTAAAACTAAAAAACAATGTTTTCTTCATTTTGCATCATTTTACTCAATTGTCAAACCCTTAAGGGTCGCTTGCTCTTTATAAGGTCATATTGTAGCATCCTGTGGTTATAAAGATGAACAAAATATCATCAGTCTGCCAAGAAGCTAAAACTGAAATCTCAATTTACATTATTTCTACATATGCTGTTTGGTTTTATCCTGCCAAAAACACATTGTCTTCATTGAAAAAATGAGAAAACTAAGATTCAGGGAAGATCATTAAATTCTCTACTGTCTTTTAACTGTTAAATCCAGAATCTAGAATCATAATTTGAATGTCTGTCCTTTTTATGGGTGAATATACTTTCTACTATGTAATTCACTTCCCTTAGATTGTTGACATTACAGATATTTATAAAATATATTGGTTTTATATATAAACTTCTTTTTAAGAAAATGCAACAAACGAAATACCATTTTAGCCCCTCCCCCCATAAAAAGGAGGAACCAAGATTAAGAATTAATTTTATAAAAGATTAAAAACAATTAGGGGCACCTGGGTGGCTCAGTTGGTTAAGCAACTGCCTTCGGCTCGGGTCATGATCCCGGGGTCCTGGGATCGAGTCCCGCATCGGACTCCCTTCTCCTTCTCCCTCTCCCTCTGTTGCTCCCCCTGCTCCTGCTTTCTCTAATCTTTTAAATTAAAAAAAAGAGAATTAGTTCATCCAGAATGAACTAAGGATTTAAAATATCTATTTAATTAAATTTGGCTTGAGTTTATCAAGATTTTATTTAAGGAATCAAATATAATAAATAATATTAATAGTCAATAAATAATGAATTTTGTCGAGTATTATGTCTAAGAACTGTGACATTTGTTGGGTGAGGTGCAAAGGGATAAAGAAATACAATAAAAACTTATACTAACTTAAAGAAGCAGTTGTGCTACATTGAATATTTTGCACAATTCAACAAATCTTGACTATTGTTAGTTGTATTTTTATGGCATTGTATGAATTTCATCAGTAGAAGTAAATTTCTTAGGAGGCCACTTTGGTATGCAAAAATTATTACTATTAGAGAGCAGTACATATTAAACTTATTTTTTTTCATCTCACTCCATATTTTTTATTCAGTATTTTTCATGTTGCTATTTCTTTCACATTTCCATAAAAATTTAAGTTCTTTACATTAACAGGTTTTCCCTCTTGTGAATTCTTTGGTGTTGATGAAGGTGTGAACTCTGACTGAAGGCTCTCCCACACTCACTGCATTCATAGGGTTTCTCTCCAGTGTGGATTCTCAGGTGTCGAATGCGGTGTGAGCTCACTCTGAAGGTTTTCCCACATTCACTACATTCATAGGGTTTCTCTCTGGTGTGAATTCTCTGATGCAGGATAAGATGTGAGTTCAGGCTGAATGCTCTCCCACATTCTTTGCATTCAAAGGGTCTTTCCCCAGTATGAATTCTCTGGTGTCTAATAAGATCGGAGCTCCCCCCAAAGCCTTTCCCACATTCATTACATTCATAGGGCCTCTCTCCAGTGTGGATTCTCTGCTTTTTTTCTTTTTAGATTTTATTTATTTATTTGAGAGAGAGACAGAGATAATGAGAGAGAGCACAAGTGGGGAGGAGAGGGAGAAGCAGGCTCCCCGTAGAGCAAGAAGTCTGATGTGGGGCTCAATCCCAGGACCCCGGGATCATGACCTGAGCCGAAGGCAGATGCTTAACCGACTGAGCCACCCAGGAGCCCGACCTCTTCTTTTCTTTTAAACTTTTCATATAAAATGTAATCTGGGAATAGGGTGAAGAAGAAATTCCAGTACCTTCACCTTAACTAAAAACTCTTATTGTAATGGAAGTGAATAAATCCAGTACTGTTGACATTGTCTTTCTCATGACATATATCTCTCCATGTGGAAACTGTAGAATCCATATTAAGTCACAGTGGTTAGATATCTCAGTAAATTATGTGCCATCTATTGGAGTACTGTAGTTACTGCCAGAATTCATCATGATATTAAGACAAAAAGTTTAAGTAAACACCTTTAGAAACCAAGCAACAAACAAATATTATTTATTAATATTATGTGAGGCACTGTGGAGACTATAAAGAACTATAAGGCCAAATCTTATCCGTCAAGAAACTTAGAGTCAGGGCGCCTGGGTGGCTCAGTTGGTTGAGTGACTGCCTTCGGCTCAGGTCATGATCCTGGAGTCCCGGGATCGAGTCCCGGATCGGGCTCCCTGCTCAGTGAGGAGCCTGCTTCTCCCTCTGACCCTCCCCCTTCTCATGTGCTCTCTCTCATTCTCTCTCTCTCAAATAAATAAATAAAATCTTTAAAAAAAAAAAAAAAGAAACTTAGAGTCATTTTTCCAGGGACAATGAAACTGTGTAATTATTATTATTTTTTTTTAAGATTTTTTATTTATTTATTTGAGAGAGAGAGAATGAGAGACAGAGAGCACGAGAGGGAAGAGGGTCAGAGAGAGAGGCAGACCCCCTGCTGAGCAGGGAGCCCGATGCGGGACTCGATCCAGGGACTCCAGGATCATGACCTGAGCCGAAGGCAGTCGCTTAACCAACTGAGCCACCCAGGCGCCCGAAATTGTGTAATTATTTCGAAAAACAGCTGCCACTTCACTCCTGTAAGCCCATGCCATTTCTCGCCTTGAAAGGTGGACTTCATTTCTCTTCCCTTTGATCCTTGCCTGTTTTTGATAGAGAAGCAACAGGTATGATATTCTGGGGCTATGGAGGCCAAGCTTTAAGAGGATTGGCAGCTTCCACTTCTACCTCTTGGAATTCAGGCCCCTGCTAAAGCAAAGTCTAAGGTAGGTTACCGAATGATTCGAGGCTGTGATGCGTCCTGTTGTGTAAGCCAGACTTTCTTACACTTATCATCTTCTATATTCTCGGGATCAGCTGAGCTTAAATCCCGTCCAAGAGATGAAATGTTTATCTGCACCTTTTCTACTGTTATCCTTTATATGAAACTAAAAGCACTGAAAATTGATTTAAAAATCACTCTCTCTTTCATTAATATATGATAATAGCATCAGGTCCCTGAGTACCTCTATATCCTATATCAAAGTCTCTTTTTAAAATGTGTATCTTGGGCGCCTGGGTGGCTCAGTCGGTTAAGCGACTGCCTTCGGCTCAGGTCATGATCCTGGAGTCCCGGGATCGAGTCCCGCATCGGGCTCCCTGCTCAGCGGGGGGTCTGCTTCTCCCTCTGACCCTCTTCCCTCTCTTGCTATCTGTCTCTCATTCTCTCTCTCACAAATAAATAAAATCTTTAAAAAAAAAAGAAAGAAAAGAAAATGTCCTTGGGATGCCTGGGTGGCTCAGTCTGTTAAGCGTCTGCCTTCGGCTCAGGTCATGATCCTGGAGTCCCGGGATCGAGTCCCGCATCGGGCTCCCTGCTCGGCGGGGAGTCTGCTTCTCCCTCTCCCGCTCCCCCCTCTTGTGCTCTTTCTCTCTCAAATAAATAAATAAAATCTTTAAAATTAAAAACAAAAAACAATAAATAAATAAATAAATAAATAAATAAATAAAAAATAAATAAAATGTGTATCTTTTCCCCTTTTTAAATAAAATTTCTCCCTAATTCTGTAATCTAGGAAGCTCCAATTATCAGAGGTATATGTATAGAGGTCCAGGTCTTTGAAGTTAATACCCCAATCTAATAAAAACTCAAATTTTTAACACTCAAATTTTGACCCCCATTTTCAAATGCAACAAAAATTTGTCTTAAGAAAAGCCAAAATATATCCACTGTAACTCCAATTTAAGGATACAGCTTATAGTAAAGCAGTTTAAATATGGAAGAATTCAGAGAGCACTGTACTCACACACTGTACTTCTGTCTTCTAGAAGAAGCACATCATCCAACAAAGGATGATAAGAAAATTCACTGTGATGAGTTAAGGGAACATACATCAGATGGTATCAGAGGTGGGGGAGAAATGGCAGAATAGGATGTAAATCTTACATGTTTTGGACAAGAAGAAATAATACAACCTAATAAAGGGCTTCAAATACCAGGGAAAATTACATATAATAAGCTAATTTTAAAAGTATATCCACCACAATAGGTTGACATCAAAGGCTGTTATTTAAAGCTATTCAGTCAAATGATAGATACCTAAAGGTATTAATTGCATTATAAAAGACAGTATTATATTGATAACTACCCAAACATAGGTACAAATCTTTGAATATATTAAAATAATTTTTTTAATTAAAAAAAGCAACACAGAGAAATAAATAACATAATAAACAGAAAAATATGAAAGATGATAAGACAGAATTAAGGATAAAATTTCCAATTAAATAATAAACATAAATGTGCTTAACTCACATATTAAAAATTTGTGAATGCTAAATTAATGAGTGAAAATTTGATGAGGTATAAGATACGTCTCCTCAAGAATTTTTTTTTAATTAATAGCAGGGAAAAATGCTATCTGTAGAGTAGGGAAACCTGGAAAATGCTACATTAAACAAATGAATAAGTTAACACTACCAATAATCAGCCAAACCCAACATCATGTGGCTCCTTACAATAATTGACAGGGAAAAATATCACATCTGAGTATCTCTGCTAAAAATGCAGGAATCCAATCGTGAGGAAGGACTGAACAAACTCTGTTGAGGGAAGCATACAAAACAAAGGGTTACATGTTATATGATCCCATTTCTAGAACAAGATTATAGTAATGAGAGCAGATAAATTGTTGCCAGGTTAGGATTAAAGGGAAGGGTATAACCTATCAAGGGGTAACACAATGAAGTGTCTGTGTAGTCATGGACCGATTTTGTACATTGAATGTGATGATGGTTACTTAAATCTACCCCTGCAATAAAATTTAATAGAACATACAGTGTAATGGAGAAGAAAACTCCATCATAGGACAAAATAAAGATTAAATATTTGTGAATAAACTTAATAAGATAGCATAGCAACTTACAAGAGGAAGTATTTGAAAACACCAGAAAAAGACATAAAAGCAAATTTAAATAATATCTTGTGTTTTTACATATGACAACAGAACATTATAAAATGGCAGTTATCACCAAGTTAATATAAAATTTCAATAAAAATATTGATTTTTGGAGATACATAAATGATATTTAAAATATATATGGGATGAACATTCAGGAAAAGTTAGGAAAGCCTAAAAAGGTTATCAGTGAGGGGTAACTAGGGCTGCTGAAAATACAACATAGTTTAGAGCCTCAAAAATCATAGTATGAAACTGACACATGAATAATCAGACAAGTGAAAATTATAAGAAAATTCAAAAATAGATCCCAGTAGATAATAAAATTTTAGTAATGTGAAGAAGGTCACATCTCACATCACTGGGGGAGAGGGGAGAAGCACTAAGGACAAATGTTGGGACCACTGGACAGCAGTTTGGAAAAACATAAACTGGGACCCATACTTCAAATCACTCACCCACAAAAGCTCCAAAGGGATCAGAGATCTAAATGTACAAAAAGAAAGCCATACAAGAACCTTAAGAAAGCAGAGGAAAACCTCTAATTGTGACTTAATATCCAGTTATACTAAAAGAAAAGACCTATTTACTCAAAAAACAGCAAAATGATAAATAAATAAATAATTTTAAAAAACCTATTTCATTATATATACAATGACCACATGGGCAAAAACAAGAGATAAATCACAAGTTAGAAGAAAATATTTGTAATATATATAAAAGAGAAAAGGCTAATCTCCTTAAAGTTCTAAAGAACTTTAAAATTGCAGATGACCAAACATCTGATAGAAAAATGGGGAAAGAAAAACCTTGAACAGATATACTTTTTAAAATGTGCATAAAAATGGTACTTTTTATACTCAAAAATACTCAACTTCATGTATAATAAGATAAATAAAATTAAAACTGTGCTAAATATTATTTCTTGTCTATCAGATGTGAAAAAAAATCAGAACACTCTTGAAAAGTCATTAAGGAAATCTTATATTTTATTCTTTGCTGATGGAATTCATAACGGGACACCTTTTATAGAAGTCATTAGGCTATACTCAACAAAGCTATGTATTCATATACATATATAATGTTTTTACATATAAAAATATAGTTATATTGTATGTAATATCGTGTATCTACACACACAGACACACACACACACACACACACATATATATATATAAAATTTTCTAGTTTTGTTCACTGAAAGGGACTGGAAACAAAAAAAACACCAAGAAAAATTAGGCACATTTAGATTTAGACTGAAGGGCTTCCCACTAGATAAATTCATAAAGAAAAATGAAAATCCATGAATGCATAATGGTATTTCAAAAGAAAAAATTGAGGAAGGAGAGAGAATGAAAGGCGGAAGAAGAAGGCAAGGAGAAAGGAATGAATGAAGGAAGAATGGAAGAGAGGGAAAAAGGAAGGAAGGAAATTTGGAAAAAAAGGAAGAGGAAAGGAAAGGAGGAAGAAAGACTAACATACCTAGAAAATCATTGAGACATTAAGATATCTCATTCAGGCAAAGATTAATAATGGATGCTAAATCATTGGATACATATAGTTGTGTTATTCACAAGATTTCAAAATATCGATTCATGTATTATTTATTACAAATGGTAAAAACTACTTTTGAAATGAAGATGTGCACTAAAGCGAATATCACAATAAACTGAGTCAAATGAATATTTTGGTTTCCCAGTGCATATAAAAGTTTTGTTTATACTATAGCCCATTAAGTATACAATAGCATTATGTGTAACAAAATATACTGTAAATACCTTAATTTAAAAATATTGCTAAAAAAACCCTAATCATCATCTGAGCTTTCAGTGAGTTGTAATCTTTTTGCTGATGGAGAGTTGTGCCTCAGTGTTGATGGTTGCTGACTGATCAGACTGAAATCTTGGGTGGTTGTGGCAATTTCTTAAAATAAGATAACAATGAAGTTTGCCACATTGAAGCTTCCTTTCATGAACCATTTCTCTGTAGTACGTGATGCTGTTTGTGACAGCATTTTACCCACAGAATTTTTTTTTTTTCAAAATTGCAGTCAATGCTCTCTGCTGCCACTGCTTTGTCAACTAAGTTTTTGTAATATTCTAGATCCCTTGTCATTTCAACAATCTTTATAGCATCTTTATCAGGAGTAGATTTCATCTCAAGAAACCACTTTCTTTGCTCATCTATAAGAATCAACTCCTTATCTGTTCAAGTTTTATCATGAGATTGCAACAATTCAGTCACATCTTCAGGCTCTACTTCTAGTTCTCTTGCTGTTTCCACCACATCTGCAGTTACTTCCTCCAGTGAAGTCTTAACCCCCTCAAAGTCATTTAGGAGAGTTGGAATCAACTTCTTCCAAACTCTAGTTAATGTTAATATTTTGAATCACAAATGTTCTTAATGGCATCTAGAATGGTGAATTCTTTCCAGAAGGTTTTCAGTTTACTTTGCCCAGGTTTAAATCAGAGGAATCACTATCTATGGTAGCTATAACCTGATGAAATGTATTTCTTTAATAAAAAGACTTGAAAGTTAAAATTACTCCTTGATCCATGGGCTGCAGAAATTAATGCTGTGTTAGCAGTCATGAAAATGACATTAATTTTGTTGTATATCCACATCAGAGCCCTTGTGTGATCAGGTGCATTATCAGTGAGCAGTAATATTTTGAAAGGAATCTATTTTTCTGAACATTAGGTCACACCTGTGAGCTTAATATATTCTATAAACCATGTTGTAAATAGATGTGCTGTCATCCAGGCTTTGTGGTTCCATTTATAGAGCACCGTCTCTCTATAGAGATTTAACATAATTCGTCAGGGCCCTGGGATTTTTGGAATGGTAAATGAGCTTTGGCTTCAACTTAGTCATTAAGTCACCAACTGCCTTAGCCTTAACAAGAGAGTCACCCTGTTCTTTGAAGCTTTGAAGCCAGGCATTGACATTTCCTCTTTAGCTATGAAAGTCCTAGATGGCATCTTCTTCTAATAGAAGGCTAGTTCATCTACACTGAAAATTTATTGTTTATGGTTGCCACCTTCATTCATTATCTTAGCTAGACCTTTGGATAACTTGCTGCAGCTTCTACATCAGCACTTGCTGCTTTACCTTATACTTTTATGTTATGGAGAAGGCTGTTTTCCTTAAAAGCTCATGAACCAACTTCTGCTAGCTTTCCTTCTGCAGCTTCCTCACCTTACTCAGCCATCATAGAATTAAAGAGAGCTAAGGCCTTGCTCTGGATTATATTTTGGCTTAAGGAAATATTGTGGCTGGTTTGATCTTCTATCCAGACCACCCAGAATTTCCCCATATCAGCAATTAGGCTGTTTTGCTTTCTTATCATTTGGGTGTTCACTGGAGTAGTACTTTTAATTTCCTTAAAGAATTCTCCCTTGCATCCACAACTTGAGCAACTATTCAGTGCAAGAGGCCTAGCTTTTGGCCTCTCTCAGGTTTCAACATGCCTTCCTCACTAAGCTTAATCATTTTTAACTTTTGACTTAAAGTGAGCGATGTGCAACTGTTATTTTCACTTGAACACTTAGAGGCCATTATAAGAGTATTAACTGGCCTAATTTCAATATTGTTATATCATAGGGAATAGGGAGTACTAAGGAGAGGAGGAAAACAAGGTAATAGCCAGTTGGTGGAACAGTCAGAACACACAATATTTACCCATTAAGTTTGCCACCTTATAAGGTTCTTGGCACCCCAAAACAATTACAATAGTAACATCAAAGATTGCTGAAGACAGACCACCATAACAAATTTACTAATGATTAAAAATTTAAAATATTGCAAGAATTCCAACATGTGACACAGAGACACGAACAGAGCAAATGCTGTTGGAAAAGTGGCACCACTAGACTTAGTGTGGGGCTTCCACAAACTCTCAGTGTGTAAAGATGCAGTATCTGTGAAGCACAATAAAATAAAGTGCAATAAAATAAAGTGTGCCTGTAAATGCTGGTACAATAACTGGCTATTGGCATGGAAAATAATGAATCTTCACCATTTCCTCCTACTACGCACAAAACTTACCTCAAAATGTATCACAGACCTAAGAGTAAAAGTTTGACTTTAAAACTTGTAGAGGAAACTGGAGAAAACAGATATAACTTTGTGTTACACAAAGATTTCTTAGAACACAAAACGCTTAAACTATGTAAAAAACAAATTGAACAATGTCAAATTTACAACTTTTGTTCTCTGAAAGAAACATTTCAGAATACAAATAGACAAATCACAGATTGAGTAAAATTAACTGTGTAACAAAGTTGAACAGATTTGGATTCACAATATATTAAGCACTCAACTGAATAAGAAGACAATCCAATTAAAAGATGGGCAAAGGAGTTAAACAGACACTTCACAAAATAGGTTATGAAAGTAGCAATACTACTGGTCGTTCAGAAAATACAAAATAAAACTGCACTAAATTACCCCCACAAACTCATTATCTAAAAGCAGAAATAATGACAATACCAGGTATTGTTAAGAATGTGGAGAAACTGGAGTCTTCATACATTGCTGGTGGGAATATAAAATTATACAATCACTTTCAAAAAAAGATTGGTAGCTTCTTTAAATAATGAACTTAACCCTTATCATATGATGCTACAATTTAATCTCTGGGTATATACTCAAGAAATAGGAACTGTACATCCACGGAGAGACTTTTATGTGAATATTTACAACAGCATTATTTCTAATAGTCAAAACTTAAAAACAACCCAAATGTCAATCATCATGTGATAGATAAATGCAATGTGGTATATACATACAAGGGAATACTACCAAACAATAAAAAGAAGCAAATTCTGACTCAACATGCAAGAGCACGGATGATTTACAAAACTATCGTGTTAAGTAGAACAAGGCAGACATTAACTACTATAATATGTATGATTTCATTTATAGGAAATTTCTAGAAAAGGCAAAATTCATAAATTAGGAAAACAAATGAATCATTGCCTGTTTCCAAAATGGAAGTGGGGATGGATTGCAAAATGACAAGAAAGATATTTTGGTATCATTAAAGTATTCTAAAACTCACTTATGGTATTGACTGAACAATTGTATATGTTTTCTGAAGCTCATCTAACTATAAATTTATAGCATGTAAATTTTATGATATGTAATTAAAAATAAGATTTAGCTCAATAAAACTGTCCATTAATGTGTTCCTCAAACATTCTAAGTTTTTATAACTAATAAATTTTCTTACATGGCAAAAATCAATCAATCAACACAATTTAATGCATACCACAAATGTATGTGTAAAGAAGTTTGCCTTGCAAATATAAAATAAAATGTATCATGTTATCCCCTACATTCAAGTTACTTAAAATATTATTTTCACTATTGACCTCATTGTTTTAATTCTCTCAAGGTGGAAGAAACTTACTTTTAGTGTGCATCTTCTGTATGATTAGTACTGGTTTAGATGCTTTACATGCCTTATTAAATTGATATGGATAAAAAAGAACATGCAAGATATAATATGCATTATATGTATGGCCTCAGAATATTAATGAATCTGTTGATGGTTAGACACTGAAGAAGAAAAACTAGAATGTGAATGGAGGCTTCAAAGTATGTGGTTTTTCTTTGTTTTGGCTTTATTCCCCTTAAATATGAGAATTGAGACCCCCTTGTTTACAAAGTTTAACTATTAGGACTGAGAATTGAGGTATCTTTATTGACATGGCTTAACTGTTTACTTCAGGAAATTACTGTAAACCAAATTATCTGGGCAAATTGTTTGCTTCTGGGCAAAAATCTCTCCTATCAGAACAGTATATTGCTCACCTCGTCAAACAACTCACTTTTCACACACCAATTTATTTATTAGTCTCACGTCAAGACTCTGGATGCTGTGTACTCCAATACTAAACAGTTATATCACAGATTTTCCTCAACTGGGTTAACTCCATGCCTGGAAAGATCCATCTTAAACTATTCTAGGACAGACCCCCAAACCTTGTAAATACTACCCACTGACTGCCCTCTTCTACTAACTACTAAGACTTTTTCAGTGTAATGTTCTGCCTTGCTGCAGTAGGCAGTCCTTGTGGGACAAACTTTGACTTAGGTCTTCCATTTAAAATGTATGATAATTTTCCTCTGGATTTTTTTTGGCGGGGGGGCGGTTGCTGGTCTATGAGAGTGGTGATTCAGGGATGGATCCTATTTCCAAAACTTCCACCCACTGGATTTGTTGGCTTTGCAGTTGCAGACAGCCCACCATTAGAGGGAGAGCCTGAGCCATGAGGTACAGCAACAACATATTTAATCAACCATTGCCACCCTTTCATGACATTTCCTCTTAAAGTCTGTGTCTCCTCCAGGTCAGATTCCAGCTTTTTAAAAAATTTATTCATATTTTAACTTCAAAATCTACTTCTCTAAGTGACAGAATTTTACCAAAGATAATTTAAAATTATCTGTAGCCACTTTGGGAAACTTTCAACACAAATTGTTCATTTGAGAGGTGTTTTAAAACAAAAAGGGAGTAAAATTCCAAACATCTAGTGATGCCCATTTTTATAAATTTGTATGAGGAAGCTTCTAAAATAATTTCAGATAACAACATTGCATCCTTAAAATTTCCCTTCCACAAAATGAGTTAAATTGGTGAAAATTTTAAAACTTGCTCTTTCAGATTCTTCCACATCATTACTTGAAACTAACACCCTTTACACCACTCTCGCCCATTATATGCCCCTCTATGCATTCTGTCTACACTCCTTTTTCGGACCCACTTCCTTTAGTTTGGCTTGCCCCAAACTCACAAAGATAAATTGTCTCTTAAAGTTAATGCCAAAAAAAAAAAAAAAAATCTTAAGAAAAAGGGCACCTGGGTGGTTCAGCTGTTTTAGCATCTGCCTTCAGCTCAGGTCATGATCTGAAGCTCCTGGGATCAAGCCCCATGTCGGGCTTCCTTCTCAGCAGGAAGTCTGCTTCTCCCTCTCCCTCTGCTCCTCCCCCCTGCTCGTGCTCTCTCTCTCTCAAATAAATAAAAATAAAAATATATTTTTTAAAAAATCTTTAAAGTTAATGCCAATTCAGAACAGACAAACCCATTATGATTGACTTTAAGCCTGGTCTCAGGCTGAGCTGAGAACTATTGTTAAAAGTCACCCTTAGGCACCTGGGTGACTCAGTCGGTTAAGTGTCCAACTCTTGATTTTGGCTCAGGTCATGATCTCGGGGTCATGAGATTGAGCCGTGTGTGGGGCTCCAGGCTCAGTGGGGAGTCTGCTTGAGATTCTCTCTCCCTCTCCCTGTGCCCTCCCCGCTGCTTGCACATGCTCTCTTTCTCTCTCTCAAATAAATAAATATTTTTAAAAATATATTTAAAGTTAGATAAGATAGAAAGAAATTTACAGATCAATGTAGAATAGATCTAGAACAATCAAATAGTCCCAGGTCTGGATCATTTGGTTCATATGTTATTAGGAACCTCTTATGCAGAAGCTTATATGGGAAGGGAATAATAAAGGTGACTAACAGACCCAGATTTGTTTGATTTTTATTTTGCACATGCACATTCTATTGTTACAGCACCATTCATTGAGAAAACTATTCCTTTCATTATTGAATTGCCTTTGACCTTTGTAAAAAAAAAAAGAACGTCAGTTGATATTATGTGGGTCTGTTTCTGGTCTCTATTCTGTTGATCTATGTGTCTATATTTTCATCAATACAACACAGCCTTGTTTAGTGTAGATTTAGAGTAAAAAAAAAAAAAAGTACACTTCTAAACCTAACTTTCCCTTGGATTAAAACCCCAAAAGTTTAACTTACTGAAGCTTTTCTAAATAATGTTTGCTGATTTAGTTTCCCTATGCCTGATTTCCTTATGTGAAAATTAGTTGTTAAGGTTAACCTGTGTTCCCAAAATGTACTGAGTAAACCTGGACCAAGACGAACCATGCTTTACTTCAGAAGATGAGCAGGAACATATTGAAAACATTTGCAAGCAATGCTAGGACCATATGGTAGGGGGAAGGGAAGAGGAGGAAAGTAGTCATTGTGGGGCGTTGTGAGAAAAGGAAGTGGGTGTAATTTAGTGTGTGCAATATGGACAAGAAGAGAAATAGTACCGTGCTAAAATACTTTACTCCCTTGACATCTTCTCTCTTCCAAGGTTAATCTATTGACATCTAACCTAGCAAGTTCATAGTGTAGATGAACATAAGACACATAGGAAGCAAGAATTTTTTAAAGTAACATATTAACCAGAGTTATTTTTCTTATGTAAAAAAGACCCATGAAATAGAAGAGCTGTCTAAGTTTTTAAATGGTGCTTTTTCTACAAACATAGCAAGCAGATTGCAGAGTTAAAGTCCTTCTGTTCCACTGATAAATGTCCCTTTACAGAGATTTGGCTCCCAGATGGCCATTCTATCTCCATCACCTACTCCCCCCAAAGAAATAATACTAGCTGCTGATTTTTTTTCTCTAGCCTGAATATATTTAGCTGTCTTTTGCAGTACTTCACACTGAGAGTATAACTCTAAGTCAAGCTAACAGTCTCATCTCATTCATTTTGCATGAGTCGCTCCTATTTTTTTTTAATTAATCTTAAGGCAATTTGGAAATATTTTTACAATCATTACACTCTTGTAATAAAAGAATTGTAATAGTTTTCAAAAAAACATTTACAAATGTTCTGTCTTTTTTTTTCTTAACCCTGTTCCCCTAAAGTAACATAACTTGAGTCTAAGCACAGACTATTTCTGCTCCGTTAATATCATCAATTTGGACCAATTTAGTCCCAGCACAGATTTTTCTCACTTTTTATGTGATTCTTTAAGAAGACACTGGCTTTTAGGATTCTAGGATTTTCAAACTGACCTAATGTTAAAATCAATGTATGTCTGATAGCCACTGGTTATGGACTCTGTTTAAGTGCTGAATCTTAAATGTGCTGTATGTCTATGCATTTCCTGAGATGCTTGTGTCATGGTAAGCTGAGTACATATCTAATCTCATTGATTTTAAAACTGTGTAGACATCACAAAATGGCCAAATAAAATACATCACAGGGCAGTAAAACACTAGAGTTTACAGTTTGTAGTTCTTACAGTGGTCCCATTACCATTAGGATTTAAAAGTCATGAAAGAGGGGCACCTGGGGGGCTCAGTCTTTAAGCGTCTGCCTTCAGCTCAGGTCATGATCCCAGGGTTCTGGGATCGAGCCCCACATGAGGCTCCCTGCTCTGCCGGAAGCCTTTTTCTCCCTCTCCCACTCCCCCTGCTTGTGTTCCCCTCTCGCTATGTATCTCTCTGTCAAATAAATAAATAAAATCTTTTAAAAGAAAAAAAAAGTCATAAAAGATTCAGCCCACCTGAAATATATAATTGGATCAAGAGACCTTTATTTGTTTAGATGCTCCCTATCTTTAGAAGTTTTTCCTGTTTCTTCTTTTCTTCCTTTCAGTCCTTCTTTCTTTCCTTTTCCCTCCCTTCCTTCCTCTTTTCCATGTCTTTCTCTATAGAAAAGAAACTATGAAAAACACATTTGTAGCTCTAAATGGCATGTTACTGGCTCTTTTAAGTACATAGAGATGTCACTATTTGTTATGTTCTGATGACCTGTTCACACATTCAAAATTACATATTTTAAGCCAGAGAAGAAATTAGAGTCAGTTCAGTACATAGGACAAATGTTTGAGCACATACAACCATACACACATAGAAATGGTAAAATGGACATTCCAACTCTGTTTCTAAGATAATTGTAACTGAAATAAAGACATTTACAATCTCTAAATCTTCCTGAAATATTCATTATCTGTCATAAATTTGTTCTACAACTGACCAATTACATTGCCTACTAGAAAAGGTTTTTCCAATAGTGTTGGACTTAAAAGCGGTGAAAAACTCTTCCTGGTTTATCATCTCAGTGGTTACATCATTTTTCTACAATAAAGATAGACCTTTATTTCATAATATTGAGACATTTTCCTGGAGTGTTGGAGCTGTCTGTGCTGATCAACAAGGTATGTCCTATCTTTGAGGAATCAGTTATCATAATACCTACTATAAAGCCATGCATAAAACAATAGAGGATTCCTACTCTAACCAGGGATCAGAATTCCACAAATACTTCTATAAGCATGTTAGAGCCATGCCTTTACAATTTGTTTTGATCCTAAGCCAATTTAGGGAATTTTTCTAAGAATACAAATGCATATTAAATTATTGCATAACATAATTTAGTGCTAAAGTCTTATGCTTTACCTATCATTTTCCCTTAAGCCCAAATGAAAATTTTAGTGCCTATGCCCTGAACTCTCTGATCTTAAATTTTCAAAAGAAATTTAAGTGATTCAAGTAGAGGTTAAAGGATTTATTCAGCTGGTGTGAAACAGAGCATCTGAAGATGAAGTAGCTTCCTAATTGAAACAGAGTCAGGATTTTGATAGGCTAAGGGACAGTTGAGTAGCTGCACTCATGGTTTTGATTTAGGCAGCAATTTTTGACTTTTGGGGGTCATGCCTTTTGTTTGGGGTTACAATAACCATCAGAACAGTATTGGCATGGTATTACTTTTGCAAGCCTGTGGTTTATGAGATAGTCAAGGTTCCTGAGGTGGGGAAGAGAGATAGTGGAAAGGAAAAGTAAGTGTGTATGTGAGTGTATGTGTATGTATGCGCGCACATGCGTAGTGCACATGAGATGGGGGGGCTAGAAGGCAAGAGGGAAAATGATGATGCTATATCATGTTTGTTTAATCCTTTTACACTTTATATTTTGGCCCTCTGCTGCAAGTGTTGATGGTCAAAGTCTTCCATGACATACCTCCTCATGCTGTTTAAATCATGCATTTAAGTGTATGGGGTAATAGTTTATTTATGTGGACCTTTAAATGGTTAAGGGAGAAATGGCCAATGAAGATACCGCCTGATAATTTCACAGTATTCCCAAAAGCTATCAGTTGAGTTATCTGGCCAGAAAGGATCATTATATGCAGGAATTACTTTGCTATGTCAATCTCACTTGTGTTAGGGAAAAAACAAAACAAAACAACACAGATTTCAAACTTACAAGCAAGTCTTTACTGTTTATAAAAACTGCATTGAAGGTAGGAAAGAGAGAACACTCAAAGGGAGGTGGTGAACTTTTTTTTTTTTTTTCTCCTAACACAATTGAAAGCAATTAAAGGAAGCTTCTAAGAATTGATTTGTGATTTTCCAGGATGAAGGGCCCTCATGATCCTTAGCTAAGGAAGAGGAGACATCATGAGCCTCAGATACAGGAGATGAGATCTCATAAACTCAGCAGGAGAGGGTACATTGGGTAATGTACTTACAAGCTAACCCACTTCAAAAAGTCTCCTTTAAAATTTTGTTGATGATATAAAATTACAATTGGCCATTTTATTTATCCTGCTAAATATTAAGAATCTATTTTTTTTTTTTTGTATTTTGTCTTTAAATAATGGCAGGTAGCACTATATTTTTATGGAGGGGATGATATGTCATCTTATTTATAGATCTGACCACCACTTGGTGTATACATATTTTGTGGGTTTTTTGCTGCTGATCTCTCTCAACTAAAATGTGAGGCCCAGGAATCAGAATTTTTGCTTATTTCTTTTCCTGCTGTATTTCTCAGACACATTATTGGTGGTCAATAAATATTTTTGAGGTAATGAATAGTAATCATAAAATCATCATCATACTACAAGTATCACATCCAAGAGTTATTTTGATGAAAACAAAACCATACCTAAGAACTTTCTTGTCTATGAAAAATGTGTAGGTGCCTCAGATAAAACTCCAAATTGTATTTTCAAGATGGATCATTTCAGGAAAAAAATATACTGATTGTGTTGGGACCTCAAAATGTCTCAGAGTGTTCCATGTATTCTCAAAGTACATCAGAAATCTGCACAATCAGAGCCCTGCTTCAGGTACCGGGAATACAAAGATTCTAAGTTAGTATCTATTTCAAACAATGCTTTTCAAATTTCCTCAAAGGGATTGAAGTAATCTGTGAAAAGAGAACTATAGGTGAGTTGTTACCATATTTTATCACCTCCAAGCCAACATACTGAAAAAAATATGTACAGATGCTACATATGACCTAAAGCAGATCTCTGTAACAAAATGGCTATCCAAATTCCTCTGTGCACAGTCAGAGAAAAGAGATCTCTGGTGTCTCTTTCTCTTCTTATGAGGCTATCAGTCTTATCAGATTAGGGCTTTACCTTTATGACTCAACCTTTATTATCTATTTATAGGCCTTATATCTAAATCCAATCACACTGAGGTTTAGGGCTTCGACATATGACATAGGAATTTTGGGAGGACGCAATTCAGTCCATAACATATTCACTGGTGAAAACAAGAGTTAAAATAAATGTTTATCTACTTCTCTAACTGAGCTCCCATTCTTTGTCCAGGAGACTACAGTAGTCTCTTCTGTGATATTTGGGCAACCTAAAGATTCTGACATGAGGGGTTTTCCTGATATGAGACCCAATAGGGTAATCTTATAACAAACCCCAGCACAGGCACAGAGGAGAACACACTCATGTTTAACATAGCCCAAATGACAAGACTTTTAAGGAAAATCTGTTTTTAGTTTGTGAACCACATGAATATGTTACCTATTCCAAAAGTTAAAAAAAAAAAAAAAAAACCAACAAAAACCTCTATAAAAGGGTTGGAAGCAAGAGCAAGCTCTATTTCCTACTAGTTATTATTGAGAAAATGGCTACGAAAAGATACTCAGGATAAATAGACAGGATATTTGGCTGTGTTACAGAAACAAAGAGACTCTTAACATAGCAAAGATGTGGTTCTCACTCATAATCTTTTGTGAATTAGGTAACAATCTAGGTTAAATATCCATGTGATTACTCAAGAATTCAGATGCCTTCTATATTTTGATGCCATCATTATGGGGCATTAAAGATTTGCTGGGGCAAAGGAACAAAGAATGTGGAAGATTCATTCTTAAGTACCTAAGACCAGAAGTGATACACTTCACTTCCTCCCACAGGCCATTATCTAGAACTAATCCATAGTACAAATTAACTATAACGGAATGTACAATATATATGGAATCATACAGAATACTTGGACCACTCTATAATCTGTGCCATACTGGGTTCCTTATAACCACAAATGCCACAGTATTTAATAAAATAGGTCATCTCCAATAAATCACTAATATAGTAGGGTTTTTTTTTTTTTTTCAGTTTTTCCTCAATCATTTGAATTAAGATTTACCAAAGAAATAGAAGTCACAAAATACATTTGGAAGGCAAATGTCTTTGGTCATCCATACAACAAAATTATTTCCTAACAGTGATCGAGTTAGACTAAGATGAATTCCAGACTCTGTAACTGAAGTCAAGGAACCCATGCCTTGTAAATTCAGTTTAAATATACTGGTTAGCTCAATAGTGATAGTATTTAAAATGATCCATCTCACAGTAACAGGCATAGAGTAATATGTGGGTTATTTTTATAACTACTTGTATTACAGAAGTGGGAAAAGCCTCATGATAATAAAAACTGGGTTAGGATGATATCAGCAAATGAAGGAGGACTGTGGTTTGATTTGCTCTTTGCTTTCTGTATTTATAATTTATTAAATATCTTGCAAAGTACCTTTAAAGGTTGGGTATTTTATTAAGTGATTCAATTTTATATTTTATCCAATTTCCTTTAAGAACTTAGTTATATACTGCGTGATATAAGATGGAAGTTTTGCCTTCATAGAGAAAAATTGCAACTAAATTACTACTCTCAAAACTTCTTTTGTTGTTATTTTTTAAAAGATTGCTTCCTGGGGCACCTGGCTGGCTCAGTTGGTAGAGCATGAGACTCTTGATCTCGGGGTTGTAAGTTTGAGCCCCACGTTGGGTGCAGAGATTACTTAAAAATGAAATCTTAAAAAGAAAAAGAGGGGCCATTTGTTATTTTTAATCTTAGCACCCAGCAGACATGCTGAATGTGATAGATATTAAATAAGTTTTTAATGAATGAATAAAGTATCTACTCTGTGTCTTCATATCCTCGTATTTAAAAAATATGTGGTTAACCCTAAAATTGATTTCAGTTCTTTTTACAATATTAGATGAAAAACCAAGGTTCCCACTCTTCTATGGTTTGTTCATCATGGTAGACTCAGTTCATGCCCTACTTTATGCTTTTTCATGGATTGAAGGTGAATAATCAGCATCTTCATCAAGATAATTTATCAATTATAAGTTATTAAGATTAACACTTGCATGAGGGAAAGGAAGGAAGAAATATTAAAAAAAGGAGTTGATGACAATGCAATCTCAAAATAGGTCTTAGTTAAAGCCACAGGGAGGCTTGAAGTCCGAATAGTCCTTCAGAGTTTTATCATGTTGCATAGAGCAGTTTGAGTTCTGTATCAGTCATTAGATTAGCTGCCCTAAAAAGGAAGATTTCCTTTAGTGAGACAGCTCTCTCTAGCCAAGGGCAATTTCCAGAGAGCTGAGACTAAGTACATCTGTGTGTGTGTGTATGTACATTAATATATATGTATTATTTTAATTAATATCAAATTAATAATAAAATTTAAAAATATATAATTAGTAATTAATGTTCAGATATATATCTTAAACTGCTTCCTGAATACAGGTAAGTAACTTCAAGAAAGAAAACATGCCTTCTATCTCTTACCACTGTCTTTGCAAGAAGCATTATTGTTAATTGACTACCTAAATATTGAAAATTAAAAGCTTGATATATTTCTTCTCAAACATGCAATGAACATTAAGAAACTAACAGTGATTTTTAAAGTTATTAAAGTCCACATGCACATAGTTAAAATGTGAAACATTCTTATTATTTTATGTCATAATCTGTCAAATCAGTGATTGTTTTATTTGCCATCTGGAGTTACTATTGGCTAGAGATGGATAATGGTGTTAAACAGGAAGTGCCATGTAGATACTGAGAAAATAAGCTTTTTTGGGTGTCTGCATTAAGTGGACAATACAATGGCTTCGTACCAAAAGTGGACTTCAATTTCTCTAGCTTAATCACATTAAACAGAAGAACATGAACCATTAGTCATTTTAAGGAATAAGAATTATAGAATTAAGAAACCACATTATTGGGGTGCCCGGGTGGCTGAGCCTTCGGCTCAGGTCATGATCCCAGAGTCCTGGGATCAAGTCCCACATCAGGCTCCCTGCTGAGCGGGAGAGTCTGTTTCTCTCTCTCCCTTTGCCCCTCCCCCCCCACTCATGCTCGCTCTCTCTCTCTCTCTCTCTCTCAAATAAATAAATAAAATCTTAAAAAAAAAAGAAACCACAGTATTAATTCTTAATATAATCACAAAGAGAAAGGGGGATGCTGGGCATTACATCCTGACTATTTGGCAGACAGCAAGGTTAAATGGACTATACTTCAGTGTGCTTATTAGCATAATTGGGAAGTATCAAAGCAAATGTCTCCATATGGAAGTAGGTGTAAATATATTCCCTATAGTAACACTTAACTCATTTACTTATCACTCAGAGTCCATTAACTTACCAGCATATGGTTATTGGATGTGTATTACCTATTGAAAATATTAGTGATTATATGGAGAAAGTTTTTATACATAGATAAACAGAGAAACCTCTGGATATAAAAAAAAATAATGTGAGTTGTTTTTGAATGTTTTCATACATGTCTATTTTTGTTGTTGTTCCTAATCTAAAGCAAATAAACACTACAAATCTTCCCAATTTAAGTTCTCACCTTCAACATGGATTAGTGTAGTATTCTTTTAAAATCTGTCTTATATATCATGAGCTCCTCAGGATTAGGACCATGTCTTACCCATCTTTGGATCCCTTAGGCCTATAGGTACTGCTACCATGTAAGCACATTATAGGTGTCGGTTGAATCACGTAGATACTAATGTGATCCAATACATTTTGATTAATTTAGTCATAGCAATTGTGATATTCCTAAAATCTAAAATTATACATTTATTATTATTATTAATTTAAAAATTCAATTTCATATGTGCTTGGAAAAGAGTATATTTCTAAGGTGATAGAGAAAGGCAGAGGAAGATGAAATTGAAATAAAGGAAAGATAGGGCTTAGGGTTCAAGAACAATTCAAAAAAATATTCCTTAAGCACCTATTAGCTCCAAAGCAATGTGCTCATTGCTAATAGAACTTAGTCCTTGCCTTCAATGTACTTTAAGAAAGCTGATAGGGAGTGAAATTTGGCTTCTCAAATATAAGAAAGTATATTTAAAAAGGCCTGACATTGGCAGGCAATACAAAAATGATACAGAAACCAAGAAGAAAATAAGCAATCATTTAAATATTTTACATATTTACCTTGGCTTATGAAATGAGTTCACAGTTAAGTATTTCTAAAGGTTAAGTGAATGGGTAGTTGTGACAATTTTAATTTTAAATATAATGATTACATAAGGCTTCACATATACATAGAGCAAGAAGATAGCATAGGTTAAAGTTAAAAGAAGATTGATTTGTATCAGCCTCAGTCACCTCAAATAAAACACCCTCAACCATATTTGTATATCTAAAAATAGGACAGATCATTATTGATCATTATTTAGCATTAATTATTTTATTTTTCAGCAAAATAAAGAAGTAGCAGACAGGCAATTCTAGGCATAAGTACATTCTTTCTTTCTTCAATTAATTAAATTTTTTTAATTATGAAGAGATAACTAGAAGTGTTATGACCTGAATTCAAATTAATATTTGATTAAATTTCACAACACAGCATGGAGCTATAACTGGAATGAACAGTTTGATGAAATTAAAATTACTTAGTAGTAGATATTAAGCTAAGTAACTATTAAACTGCTTATTTCTTAGGGTGTAATAACAGATGCCAGAGGCATGGTATTGATTTTCCACAAACACAATCCTGGTAGACTTTCAGAGATTTGGGGCAGTGTGGATGAACAATTCTTGGTCTCAATTTATTTTGGCTATAGCCTTTCAGATGTGTGATGATGCTTTATAAAGCTCTGTAAATCACTGATGATACTGAAAACACCAACAGTTAACATTCCTGATCTCCATATGTATAGGCCAAAGGGAGGAAAAGTTGTATTGAAATCAGTTATGTGGGGTACCTGGGTGGCTCAGTCAGATTAAGCCTGGCTCTTGATTTCAGCTCAGGTCAAGATCTCAGGTTCCTGAAATGGAGCTTTTAACTTCACTTGTTGGGTTCCGCACTCAGTGGGGAGCCTGCTTCTCTCCCTCTCCCTCTGCCCCTCCCTTCATGCTCTGTCTCATTCTCTCTCTCTCTCTCTAAAATTTAAAAAAAAAAAATCAGTTCTGTGCTAAAGATAAACAAAAAAACCCCTAGCATTTGCAAATGTGAAAGAAACAAATCCATGGGAATCATTTGGAAGAGAAGCATCCTGAGTCAGGGGGAGAAATTCCCAATTAGTAGATCGTAACAGACATTCTTACAGAAAGATAAAGTGGAAAGGGAGAAAGGTTGGGTTGGGGATTCCATGCTAATTCAAATTGTTTGGTTTAAGACAATGTGGCAGCTACTACAAGAATGTAGTCTCTTCTTTCAGTGTACTTGCAAAAGCATCGATGGGCAGCCTGCTGAAATGTAGAGAAGAACATGGTAAATGTTGTAGCAAACTTACAGTTTGTAATGTACTTTAAAAATATGGACAGGTCTCGCTCTGTGAACAAGGGGAAGAGATGAGCAAAACCTTCAAGGACAGAATTACCTTTGAGATAGCCTCAACAGCACTGGGTCAGATGTTGGTAGTGATGAATGGGGTAGAGACCAGGCACCAGTCTTTGGCTAAAACAAGGAGTTTGGTTGATGAGTGTGGAAGTAGCCCTGAGAACTTATTCTGGAGAGTTAAGTTTTGATTTTTGCTCAGCTAACTATCTATTGAATTATGGATGAGTCACTTAGCCCTTCGAGACCTAGTTTTCTCAGCTACACATACAGGGAATTGAACTAGAAATCATTAAGGTCATGCCAGTTCTAAAATGCTCTGATCTAAGAAGAACACATCGGTTCCTGTTCTGAATGGCGTAGAATGCTAAGTTGAGATTTTTTTTTTAATTTGTCAGCAACTGAAAATTTCTGAAAGTTTTCTGAGCAGCATAGTAGTATGATTGAAGTTATACATTTGGAGGATTAGCCTAGTGGGGATACATAGGATTAATTTTTGTGAGAAGATTATGTAGAGTCTGTAGTGTTCCTAGGTAAGAGGTAATGAGGGACTGGCAGAGGGAATATATTATAAAAGCTGAATCTGTAAGACCTGTCCTCACAATTAATCAAAGCGAATGGGAGAGAACAAAGAAACGGGGAAAAAAAGGACATAGTTTCCAGCCTTGGTATCTGAGAGGATGTTTACCAGACCAAGTTAGGAAAGTTTTATGTATAAGGATCAATGCAAACTGTTTGGAATGAAGTTTTGCAAGTGCCAGCTGGAAATGCAGGCTTAGATCTTTTGCTTTTAAGATATGGATTAGAAGAGGGCTTGCAAACTCAGATGCTTACAGGGACTACTGAAGTGACAGGCTATGTTCAAAACAATAAAGATGGCGGGGAATAGAGCACACCGGAAAAATATGCCCTTCCAAAGGGAGTAGCAACCACTCAATTACAAGTGATCAGTGCCCTTGCAATTGTAGACTCTGCTCTCTCTGTATAATTTTTCATCTCAACACCTGAACATGTTTAGTGCACTTCTGGTGTTACTGTCCATTACAAGAAGACAACATGGAAACAAAGACTTAGAAGATTTAACTGTTCGTTTGTGTTATTAGGTAGACAGACAGGTCTACGGTCCTGGCTTTTTTGAAGCACATATAAGAAAAAGTAGAAAATGAATTCGATTTACTGTTTAGAAGATATTTTTATTTATTTTTTATTTTATTTTTTAAATTTTATTTATTTGAGAGAGAGAGTGAGAGAGAGAGAGCAAAATAGGGGGTAGGGTCAGAGGGAGAAGCAGACTCCCCGCTGAGCAGGGAGCCTGATCCAGGACTTGATCCCGGGACTCGATCCCAGGACTCGATCCCGGGACTCCAGGATCATGACCTGAGCCGAAGGCAGACGCTTAACGACTGAACCACCCAGGCGCTCCGGCACTCTGTAGTTTTTAGTGTTGACTTTTTCATCCTATTATAATTTCATATTTAGAAAGAATGTTAAAGACATTCATTCAAACCTTTTGTCATTTTTTTTAAGATTTTATTTATTTATTTGAGACAGAGAGAATGAGAAAGAGAGAGCACATGAGAGGGGGGAGGGTCAGAGGGAGAAGCAGACTCCCCGCTGAGCAGGGAGCCCGATGCCGGACTGGATCCGGGACTCCAGGATCATGACCTGAGCCGAAGGCAGTCGCTCAACCAACTGAGCCACCCAGGCGCCCTAGACGATATTTTTAAAGTGTTCCCTCAACCATGCTTTATTCATTGACTTTGAGAATGCATTAGAAGAGCAAGTGGTTGTATCTTGCTGGACACTTCTAAGTCTCCTCTGGTAAGAAATCACAAGGCTCAACTGTAAATAAGCTCTGTGTTTTCTATGAAAAGACACAGTTCCCTAAACAGATGGTTGATGGCAAGATTTTGCCACATTTCTCAAATATTCTTTGTAAACTACCAGCAGCCAGATTTAATTCTGTCTATGAGAAAGGAGCAATGAGTGCATGATGAAATCAGACATCATTAACTACAATTAAAAAAAAAAAATCAAATGCAACGTCTTGAGTAGCAATTATAGGATATTATAAAAGCTCTCTTTTGAAAAGATTTTTCAAATGTGCAAAGGATTGTCAAGAAAGTGTTAGAACATTACAATAAAGAATATTAAGGTGGGTGACAAAAATTGAAATTGTGTGTGCATGTGTGTGTGGGGGGTGTAATTTGTATGTGGAACATACTAGGTATTCAATAAGTACTTGCTGTGCATAATTTTTCTACTCTTGCTGATCACAGATTTGTCCTGAATTTCTTCCGGCAGCCATCTATAGAGCCTGAGAGACCTGACTGCCAACTTTTTCTCTTCCCATTCTTCCCCACTATTCTGATAGACCCTAGAACCTTACTATTTTCCTTTCCTGGTCTATTATTATTTCCTTATAACTGTTTTGTTGTTTGTTTGTTTGCTTTTTGTCTCCTTGACTTACAAACAAGCTCAAATTTCCTTCATGATTTAATAAGCTTTTTTCTTCTAGCTATCTACCGCTATTTGTTAAACAGTACCACTCCAAAATTAGTGACCTAAACAACAACCATTTTATTCTCCTCTTGGATTTCATGAGTCAGGAATTAGGCAGGCACAGCAGGCATGACTTGCTGCTCAAGGATGTCAGGGGCCTCAGCAAGGAAGTCCTAATACCTGAGGGTAGCTGGAAACTTGAGGGCTGGAATTATTTGGAAGGCTTTTTTTCCCCTCCCATGACTGGTGCCTGTCTTGGCTCAAAGCCTGGGCTTAGCTGAAACTTTCAATTGGAACACCTATACCTGTCATCTTCTTATGGACTTAGGCTTCTCATAATATAGCAGCTGGGTTCTGAGAATGAGTGTCTAGAAAATGACAGTCCCCAAGAGACCCAGGCAGAGGCTACATGATTGATTGATTGATTGATTGATTGATTGATTTGAGATAGAAAGAGAGAGAGAGCATGGGGAAGGGCAGAGGAAGAGAGAGAATCCTCAAGCAGGCTCCCACTGAGAGGGGAGCCCCACACAGGGCTCAATCCCAGAACCCCGAGATCATGACCTGAGCCAAAATCAAGAGTTGGCCACTTAACCAACTGAGCCACCCAGGTGCCCTGAGAAAGGAGTTGGTGACAATGCAATTTCAAAATCGGTCTTAGCTAAAGCCACAGGGAAACTTGAAGTCTGAATAGTCCTTCAGAGTTTTACCATGTTGCATAGAGGAGGTTGAGTTCCATATCAAACAGTCATTAGATTTAGCTGCTCCTGAAAAGGAAGAGTTCCTTTGGTAAGGCAGCTCTCTAGTCTTATGAGTCACGTGCTGTCACTTTTATCATCTTCTGTTGGTTGTAGCAGTCGCCACCCAGATTCAAGGCTGGGGACATAGATTGCATCTCCTAATGGGAAGATGTATCAAAAATTATAATCATTTTTTTAACTGTTTAAAAAATTATAACCATTGTAACCATATTTTAAACCAATTTTTGTCTGACTTTCCATTAATTCAAAGATATATTTCCTTTAAATAACAAATTTCCTGAAAAATTAGCTTACAGTCGCTATCCCCATGTTCTCACTACGACTCTTCCATAACCCTTAGCAACTTGCCTCTTGTCAATATCATCCCACTGAACTCCTTTCCAAAAGTCACAGGCAGTTTTCCAGTTACCATATCACCATCTCTTCAATATGCACCGTGATACTGGATCATACTCAGTAAGCTTTTACTATATGCAGTATACTCTTTCTTCAGTTCTTATAATAACATCATGAGGCAGGTAACACTCCCTTTTCTTAGGCCATAAAAACAAGACATGAAAAGTTCAATGATTTTAACAGGTGTAAGGTGATATCTCATCATGGTTTTGATTTGCATTTCCCTGATGATTAGTGATGTTGAGCATCTTTCTGTGTGTCTGTTGGCCATCTGTGTGTCTTCTTTGGGAAAAAAAATGTCTATTCAGGTCCTCTGCCCATTTTTTAAATAGAATTCTTTATTTTTTTGGTGTTGAGTTATCTAAATTCTTTATATATTTTTGATATTAACCTCTTATCAGATACATCGTTTGCAAATATCTTCTCCCAGTCAGTAGGTTGTCTTTTTATTTTGTTGATGGTTTCTTTTGCTATGCAAAGGCTTTTTATTTTGATATAGTCCCAATAGATTATTTTTGCTGTTATTTCTCTTGCCTTAGGAGACATATCTAGAAAAATGTTGTTATGGCTGATGCCAGAGAAATTACTGCCTGTGTTCTCTTCTAGGATTTTTTATGGTTTCATGTCTGAGTCTTTAATTCATTTTGAGTTTATTTTTGTGTATGGTGTTAGAAAGTAATCCAGTTTCATTCTTTTACATGTAGCTGTCCAGTTTTCCCAGTACCATTTATTGAAAAGGATGTCTTTTCCCCATTATATATTCTTTTTATTTATTTTAATTCAGTATACTTGCCATACAGTGCTATATTAGTTCCTGGTGTACAATATAGTGATTCAACAATTCTATGCATTATTCAGTGCCCATCATGATAAATGTACTTTTAATCCCCCTTTACCTACTTCACCCATCCCCTTATCCACCTCCCCTCTGGTAACCATCAGTTTGTTTTCTGTAGTTAAGTGTCTGGTTTCTTGTCTCTTTTTTTCTTTCTTTTGTTTCTTAAATTCTATATATGAGTGAAATCATATGGTATTTGTTTTTCTCTGACTGACTTATTTCACTGAGCATTTTACTCTCTAGATCTATATATATTGTTACAAATGGCAAGATTTCATTCGTTTTTTTCCTATTATATATTCTTTCCTCCTATATCATAGGTTAATTGACCATATAATCGTGGGTTTATTTCTGGGGTCTCTATTCTGTTCCATTGATCTCTGTGTCTATTTTTGTGCCAGTACCATACTGTTTTGGTTATTGCAGCTTTATGGTATATCTTCAGATCTGGTATTGTGATACCTCCAGCTTTGTTCTTGGTTCTCAGGATTGCTTTGGGTATTCAGGGCCTTCTGTGGTTCCATACAAACTTTAGTATTATCTGTTCTAGTTTTATGAAAAATGCCATTGGTGTTTTCATAGGGATTGCACTGGATCTCTAGATTGTTTTGGGTAATATGGATATTTTAACAACATTAATTCTTCCAATCCATGAGCATGAGATATGTTTCCATTTGCCTGTGTCATCTTCATTCCATTTCTTTCATCACTATTATAGTTTTTGGAATATAGGTCTTTCGCCTCTTTGGCTAAGTTTATTCCTAGGTATTTTATTATTTTTGGAGCATTTGTAAAATTTTTTTTTAATTTCTCTTGCAAACTTTGTTGTTAGTGTATAGACATATATATATACTTTAAGTTAATGTTATGCAGTCATCAAAGTTACTTAATTTCACTTCTGGATACACTTAGGAAAAAAGCAATCAGAGTTTTGTGTTCTACTAACCTCAGTGCAAATGGATCTTGCCTGACTCTTTTTAACCTGGGAAAGTCATCAATATCCTTGGTGTCATTTTCCAAGTCTTGTAAAACTAAGTGGTTGCCATTCAAACTGTGCATAACTTCAAACCTCTACCCCAAAATAAACACAAACTCAGCCCCATAGGCAGTTGTCTATTTGATAAATATGACATACTGTTGCAGTTGCCAGTAAGCCTTTGGGGGAGCAGGTAGTGAGTTAGATATTTGGTTGATTTTTATTTAGTGGAAAGAGAGCTTGATCTGTGTGCCATGGCAGCAAAAAGAATGACTGGCCAAACTCAGTTGGAATGACTTGTAATTACAAGTCCTCACTGGTTAGACTTATAAGTTATCAGCTGGCTAAGGAGGGACCATAAGGAAAAATTACATGCCAGCTTTGGGTAAGAATGACAATTCTTTATTTTCTGAGATCAACTCCCCAAGTATCTTTTTAAGACTAAAACTCTGGAACATTTCTCTAGTTTGGTCCCCTGTCAAAGGAAAGAGATAGAATAAAAAAGTTTTAAGATACATTCAGAAAGAAAGAGCTCTTCTATGCATATGTATATATGCATATCAATTGATAAGAAATGAAAAGGTGAAGGAAAGTGATTGAAGTTAGGAATGGTGTTCAACTGAAGTGGACTCCACCCAGAAATACATTCTTCCTCCTTTAAACTCTTAGAACACATACCTTATATAACAATTTAGTATCCATTTTATTCTATTTAACAATTCTTTTAATTATATATAAATAGATGCCTTCTCTGCTAGATGGTAAGGCCCTGCATGTTTTATTAACCTTTGAAAGAAATGAGTATTTTATTTATGTTAACTCCCTGGAATATAAGAAATGTCTTTCACGTGGATGATGCACAATTATTCTTGTTCAATTTAGTTGGATTCTGTTTTCATGTTTGAAAATGCAATGCACAATATGATGGTTAAGTAATCAAAATGAACATTGCAAAATCTCTAAGATTTCCTGTGAAAGCTGGCATATGGATATTTCAGATAGGTCCAGGCAGTCAAAGACCCGTTTTTGTATGTGCATAAAACAAATTCTAGGAGGGTGCACATTAATAGGTGAACAGTGAAAAGAAGGTTCTAGCAATTTCATATTATACTTTTTTGAATTTCTGGAATTTTTACAATGAAAATGTTCAACTAGAGTGGAGACTGATCTCATTATAAGGTGAGTAGAGTGCAAACACAAGTGATAGGTGAGGTTGGGGAGTGGCACATAGTTGAGAGAAAGATAAATAGGAAAGGTGCTAGAGGGGGATGTAAGAGGCGTTAAGAGCACACTAAACAGGGAAATTGATGGGTTTTATGGACGATGTCCTTTTATTTTAAACCTTTGCATTATGCCAATCCTGCTTTCATAAAAGGAACTTTGTGATTCAGGGAAAATTCCTATGCCTTACACTCTTCAAGTTAGTTGAAGTTTAAGCATGTAAAATATTTAAATCTATTCATGACCCAGGTCCTGTGATAGACACTGGGGATACAAATTATAAGAAGTAATTAAAAATAAAAACCAACGTCATTTCAGTCTTTAAACAGTGTTGAGGCTGAACATATACTCCTATATGTGTTTGAAGTTAACATTGTGACTAAGCAAAAAACAACCTGGTTCCTTCTCCATAAACAATTGCTTCTGGAAGATAACACTATAAAACAACTAAACAAATTACTTATAAGCAAACAGCTTCCTCATCAAAAAGTACTTCAGGACCCTCATTTCTGTGTGCCTATCAATATAAAGCTATTTTGCCATAATCTCTGCCCAATTCCAATGAGTTCCACGTCTTGCAAGACACACCTAAAGTCAACCAGCCAGCCCAGGACCTAAAATACGATAAATATCCTTCCATGACCTTCTGTTCTAAGATAGTATAAGACTCAGTCAAGGTGGTGTTCTCCCTTACTGCATTAAGTATCATAAACATAAACATAGCTTTCCTGAAACAATTGGTTTGTTGGTGGTGTTTCAGGGGAGTAAACTGTTCACACATTGTTTCCGCCTTTAAGGAACTTAGAAGTTAAGAACATGTGGTATCTTAACATTTATCTAGATAGCAGTCTATCAGACTTAAAGTGATGGAAAATTTTATCCAAAATTGTCCTTCTACTATGACTCTCAGGGGCTCCATATCCACTCATTCATTCAACTCCTTGAAATAGATGACTATGTAAATTAATAATACATGTATGTATGGGCTCTATATAAGTCATATATATGATAATTTATATTTTCTGTACTCAAAGAGATTGTAGCCTGCTAGAGAAGCAAACATGCACACATTTATAAGAAAAAATGACACTAATACTTACAATTCAGTATGCACAGGTAGCAAGGGAAGTATAGAGCATGCCTATGTGTGCATAGACAAGTCATGCAAAATGTCATGGAAGGGCTTCTTGAGTCAATGATAAGTTAGTAACAAGACGTTTGCAAAGGAAAACTATAATACAGTTGATCCTTGAATAATGCAGGGATTAGGGGCACTAACACCCCCAACACAAATGAAAATTCCCATATAATATTTGACTCCCCCAAAACCTTACTACTAAGAGCCTCCTGTTGACTGGAAGTCTTACAGATAACATAAAGAGTTGATTTACCCATATATTTTTTTTAATTTTTTATTTATTTGCGAGAGAGAGAATGAGAGACAGAGATCATGAGAGGGAGGAGGGTCAGAGGGAGAAGCAGACTCCCCGCCGAGCAGGGAGCCCGATGTGGAACTCGATCCCGGGACTCCAGGACCATGACCCAAGCCGAAGGCAGCCGCTCAACCAACTGAGCCACCCAGGCGCCTACCCATGTTTTGTATCTAATATGTATTATATACTGTTTTCTTACGATTAAGTAAATTTGAGAAAAGAAAATGTTAAGAAAATCATAAGGAAGAGAAAAAATACATTTAGAGTACTGTCTTTTATTTATTTTTAAAAATCCATGTATATATGGACCCTTGCAGTTCAAACCTTTGTTGTTCAGATATGAAGAGATGTAAGTGAGCATGCCATGTTTGCAAATTGCAAGTCTAGTATGGTTAGCCCGTATTGTATAAAATGTGTGAAAACAGTAGATTCTGAAGGGCCATTTATGCCATTATAGAAAGTTACTACAGTACCCTTTAGGTAATAGCAATCACTGAAGAGTACTGAGCATGGGACAAAGTTGTTCCTCACTACACGTTAGCCCTATTTCTGTGGCAGCACTCTGAAGAATGATTTATTAAGGGATGAGAATACAGGTAAAGTGACTAGCTAGAAAGTTATTGTGGCAGTTCAGAGGAGCTCGAAGACAGCCTGACCTCCTAATAGAAACGGAAGGATTAGAACAAGAGAAATTGAGGAAGTTGAATTAAGACAGTTCAAAAAATGATTAATCATTAAGATAAAAACGGTCAAAGTGAAGGAGCAATTATCACATCACTATCAATAGGTGGTTGGTTGATGATTATTGTGCTATTTACCGAAAGTAATGATGATAGGCAATTATTTTCATAATATATTAGTCTTAAAACATTTTTAAACTCATTATGGACATATCAATCTTATTTGATAAGTCAATAATATTGATCTACTCAACCACATGCAGTTTTCTTTATTTAACTGACTATATAGAAATGGATGGCCATGAAGAGAGTAGTTAATGATGAAGAGAAATGGTGGCTATAAAAGTACTTAAAATAATCCATAGGTAGTTTTTATATCCATCAATGTCAGCCACTGTCCACTGTCAGTCAGGTCTTGAACTTAAACCTATTGAAAAGATAATAAATAAAATAGTCTACTCCATGATGTCTCCTATATTAAGTTTAATTATCTATTTTGTCATGCTGGTGTGTGATGGCACATTGAGAGGTGAGAAAATCATTTTTGCTCATGCATTCTATTAGAAATCTGCACCTAAATATGGTTGGACCAAGTTTAGCTTTAAAAAACAGAAAGGTTGTGGACTTGCATTGGAGAAAGGAGGAAAGGGGGAGATTTTATAATAGTGAAGTGAAAATGAAACACTGCATGTTTACTTTCATGTTAAAGAATTGTGACAGAGGGGTGCCTAGGTGGCTTAGTTGGTTAAGCGTCTGCCTTTGGCTCAGGTCATGATCCTGGAGTCCCAGGATCCAGCCCCACATCTGGTTCCCTGCTTAGTGGGGAGTCTGCTTCTCCCTTACCCTCTGCCCCTCCCCCTGCTCCTTCTATCTCTGTCTCTCACTCTCTCTCACTCACTGTCTCAAATAAATATTTAAAAATTTTAAAAAAATTGTGACAGATTGGAAGTCTATAAGTTATTTTTACAATGTTCAATTAAAGAATCCTTATATATAAACAAGTACTCACTGGTCCTGTGTACCTCAACCATTTTTCCTTATGGGTAAAAGTGAAAAAACCTTTAATTCTTAAGGTAAGAACCTGAAAAAGATTGGTTATTGGGGGACATGAGGTAATATTTTTATCAGGCTACTTCTAGCCAGGTGTAACTTGAACTGTTGCTATATACATAAACTAACTCTATTGGTAGCAGGCCTTCTAGCCATTTGATGGGTTGATGGAAAGTATGAAACTATTAAAGATATTTACTTAAAGCAACTTTTTTTTTTTGTTTACTTCACTCTTAGGCATGACTAGAAAGTCACACCATGCCTAGAAATGGCAAGATATATATGTGTTCTTAATAGTACAAACATTTTATGCTTATTGTTTTAAAATTTAGATGTTATTATCAATCAGGTGTGGTGAGGCCAACAGATCAGGAGACAAGTGCCACTGAAAAGATAGTTTTTTACTCCGAGGTTCTAAGGGGAGGAGGCACACCACACATGGAGGTGTCACATAGGGAAGCCCCAGAGTCAGTAAGGAGGCAAAGGGAACAGGAGGAAAGCATGGACAAAAACCTTTACTGTGGTTTCCATGGGAAAGAAAGGACAAGGCAAGTAAGCAGATTTAGGATTGGCAAGTTCGAATACCTTCAGTGGGCTCTGGGGTATAGCAGCTCTCTCTAGATGTCTGGTGCCTGGCCCTGAGTGATTAGGAGCTGGGGATCGTAGCCTGGAGCTTAAGAGCCCTAGAGAGTGATAAAAGAGGTATTGGAGTGTGGGCTTGGATTAGTTGATTTGCATATGAAAGACACCCTTACAGGCTGAGTCCTTTACTATCTCTAGGAATTGGCTAGCCCTGGGAGTAGTGTCTCTGGGGTCAGCAAGGCCCCAGATGTCAAAGCTTCAGAAGTATACAAAAAAAATAAAATAAAATAAAGAGGCATGATTAATACAGTTGTCAATGTCAAAGCCTTTATGTTTACTCAGCCCAAAATGGAAAAAAAAACCAAAAACAAAAACCTATATCTGTTCTTACAATAGGCCCCACTGGTTAATCTCACTAACAACTAGACTTCTGAGCTGGTACTACTCTTATTGTTAAAGCTAAAAAAGCCTGGCCACTAGAAAATTCATAATGGCCTTTTGCTTGTGTTTTCCAAAGACTTTAAAACATGTCAGGAATTCAAAAAAACTGTATTTAAGGTAAAGAAGTATTTCTTTACTTATTTAGTGAGATAAGAATATAAGCTGGTATTAAAAATCACCTGGGAGAAAAAAAAATTATAAGCGTATTCCGTTTGCTACCTTTGCCTTCAAGCAGAATAACACATAACCTATTTACAGAAGGAATGCATTTCACACTGAAGCAGATAATAACTTTATTATAATACACACATATATATGCAGAAGACTATGTGAGGTTGTATTTCTCTACTTTATGACCAAAAATACAGAAGGGCAATCTATTGATTAAAGACTTCAGGATAAGATAGGCCCAGTATAGACTGGATGTTTGTGTCCTCTCAAAATTTCTATGTTGAGACCTGATCATCAAAGTGATGGTACCCTGAGGTGGCACTTTTGAAAGGTGATTAGGTCATGAGGGCAGAGTCATCATGAGGATGAATGGGATTAGTTCCTTTATAAAAGAGGCCCCAGCAAGATCCTTCATCCTTTCTGCCATGTGAGGTTATCACTAAAAGAGGGACAGATAGAAAGGAGCCCTCACCAGACCCTGAATCTGCCAGTGCCTTGATCTTGGATTTTGCAAGCTACAGAACTGTGAAAAAATAAATGTTTACTGTTTATGAACCATTCAACCCATTGTATTTTGTCACAGTAGCCCAAACAGACTAAGACAAGGCCATGACACGACATTGAGTTTGGAATTTATACGACTGTTCTATATAGTTTGAAAATGCCTTTTAGTTTTACTACAATTATCTTTAAGATTTTTAAATGTGAATTTTATTTTTAAGGGGGTGCCTGGGTGGCTCAGTAAGTTAAGCATCTGCCTTCAGCTCAGGTCATGATCTCAGGATCCTGGGATCAAGCCTCACATCTGCTTCTCCCTTTCCCTCTGCCCCTTTCCTCCCCTCACCCCCGCTCATGCTCTCTCTCTCTCAAATAAATAAATAAAATATATATTTTTTTCTAAAGATTTTATTTATTTATTTGACAGAGAGAGACACAGCGAGAGAGGGAACACAAACAGGGAGAAGCAGACTCCCCGCTGAGCAGGGAGCCTAATGCGGGGCTGGATTCCAGGACCCTGAGATCATGACCTAGCCAAAGGCAGACGCTTAATGACTGAGCCACCCAGGCGCCCCAAATAAAATATTTAAAAAAAATGAATTTTGTGGGCGCCTGGGTGGCTCAGTTGTTAAGCGTCTGCCTTCGGCTCAGGTCATGATCCTAGGGTCCTGGGATCGAGTCCCACATCGGGCTCCCTGCTCGGCTGGAAGCCTGCTTCTCCCTCTCCCACTCCCCCCTGCTTGTGTTCCTGCTCTCGCCGTCTCTCTCTCTGTCAAATAAATAAATAAAATCTTTAAAAAAAAAAAATGAATTTTATTTTTATCTATCTAATAAATTTTTTCTATTCCTGCCGAGAATGCAGATAGACATTCTTTTTTAATTTTTTAATAGTGTTGTTGAGGTGTGATTGATATACACATTTAAAGAACTGCACATATTTAATGTATACAATTTGATGAGTTTGAACATATGAATACACCCATGATACCATAACCATAATTAAGGTAATAAACGTATCTATCCTTTCCAGAAGTTTCCTTGTGTCACTTTGCTATTTTTTTTTTTCTGGTAAGAAAATTTAACGTGAACTCTTTTCTCTTAACAAATTTTGAAGTGTACCATACTGTAAAGTTAACTATAAGTGCTCTGTTACACAATAGACCATTTGCTGTAACTCTTGTTTGAACTGTATTTTAAATCAAGAACGTGGTTTTTGTCTTTAGATGAATCAAAATATAAGCATTCAGCCACTCAACAAGTGTCTGCTGAATTCCGCATTACCTTATTTATTTATTTTTTTTAGGTTTATGGTAGGCATAGAATGATCAGTGTTCATTACAAGATCTACTAGTATCTCTATAAAACTAGGAGGTCCCTTTTAAATGCACATTTCAACTTGGTTATTCCTGAGATAAGAATAGTGAGATATAGTTGTATGGTTTTCAGATCACGAACATAATCTTAACAGTGCACATTACAGCCTAATCCTGGAGTCAATTAATAAATTGGTTGAAATAGCAGTTTGATTAAAATCTCAGATGTGCTAATTCGCTTTCCTAGTGCCCTTTAATTAAGACTTTAATAGAGTCTGCAATTACCTGCAAATTTTTTCTTTGTCTTAAATATTTGTGCTTTATCCTTAACTTTCAAAGCTCCTTCAACTCACCAAAGCACAAGAACAACTACTCTTAGAAATTGAGTTAAAACAGAGAGAAATTAACGACCTTTTCCTTCAATCAGATGAACAGGACTCTATGATTTTAAAACGCTTATTGAAATTTAAGTTGCAAATGCATATTTTACTTATTGGTGTGCATTTTTGTTGTTTTTGTTTGTTTTGGCTTTTGGTTTGTTGCTGTTTTTGTTATAAAAAAATTACTTTTGGTGAATGTGATAGCATTGTGTGGACATTTTTTTTTAAAAGATTTTATTTATTTATTTGAGAGAGAGAACACGGAGAATGAGGGGGAGAAGCAGACTCCCCACTGAGCAAAGAGCCGGATATGATGCAGGGCTCCATCCCAGAACCCTGAGATCATGACCTGAGCCAAAGGCAGACGCTTAACCGACTAAGCCATCTGGGTGCCCCTGTGGGCATTTCTACTTAAACTATTTTGTTTTTGTATTTAGTTTTAATATAGAATACTTAACACTGAAATTTATGGGTTTTTGTGTTGAAATTGTAACTATGGGAAAATATACAATTTTATCTCATCTTGTTTTTAACTACCATTTTGTGAGCTTTTACTCTGCATCAGGCATTGTTCAAACTGCTTCACATAAACTAAAACTATTTCATTTATTACTCCAATAATTGAATTCAGTAGATATTGTTGTTACCCACATTTTAAAGATAATAGAATTAAGAATAACAGATTTGAGGTAGGTGGTTCACAGTTAAAGGCATGTAAATGGCAGGATTATAACTAAAAGGCAGGTCTATGTGACTCCAGAATTTATACTTACCTATGCTAAGCTTATCTTAATTGTTTGAGTTTATTGAATTGTTATTAACTAACTAGCATTTGAGGGCTCATGTTTAAATTTCTGGTGTATGATATGACATATGTTTCTATCAAATTTCCAAATACAAAGACTAATTTACTGATTACTTCTTTTAAATGGGAAATAACAATGCATTGGTATTGTTTTGTGGTGAATCATGACTTCACTGTGAAGAAGTGATTATCTCCCAAACCTTTCTTCAAAAATAAACAAATGAGCAAGTAAACAGACCTCAGTCTGAGGCTTTTTTTTAAATAAGTAGATATTCACATATGAAAAACATTGCAGCAAAAAGCCCACTCTGGATTTGACTGCCATCCATAACAACTCCCCTCCCACCCACAAAAATGTTCTTTCAGAGAAGAACTGAGTCTGTTTATAGAAAGTATGTCTAAGACTGATTTGCAAAACAAAAATGCTATAAAAATAGGGGTGCCTGGGTGGCTCAATAGGTTAGCCTCCGACTCTTGGTTTTGGCTCAGGTCATGACCTTAGGGTCTTGAGATTGAGCCCCGCCTTGGACTCCATGCTCAGCACAGAATCTGCTTGGGATTCTTTCCCTCTTCCTATCTCTCCCCCTCTCCCTCCCCTCTTCCTCCTGGTCTCCCTTCTCCCCCCGCTACCCTCCCTTTCCTCCCACACTCTCTCTCTCAAATAAAGAAAATCTTTTTTAAAATGCTGTAAAAATATGCTCTAGGCCACATATTGGAACTTACCAAAGCAATGCAAAAAAAAAGTAGTTCCTAGCTTAGCTTAGAAGTATGCAAACTAATAAAGATGCCAGGTTTGAGGAGTTGCCACTTAAGAAACATTCCAGCATATTCATTGATTCAGAATAGAAAAAGTTTATCTCAAAAAATATATAGACACTACACTTATAATTGATAATTATAATAGATAATTGATTGAAAAATTGAAGAAATATGCTTGTATGTTTTTAAATCACTAATATAATGTAGGAAATTAGGTTTAAGAAAATATACTAATAGTTCCTGTTACATTTACTCTTGAAGTAAGCTCATTGCAACACTGGTACAATCAGAGATTGAAAGGAGTTGAAGAGCAATTACAATCACTTTGTATAGAAAAACATGTTTAAATTCATGTGTTACCATGCTTTTCACAGATATTCATAGTTTTTAAAATTGCAAAATTATATATATATCATATAAAAATTGTAGACCAACTCAAACCCCAACAGCGTTTGCGGGGATGAGGGGTTTGTGAAAGGAATTTTGTTAAATGTTGACAATAAAGAATAAATATTTCACAATGAATCATGGAACACTACGTCAAAAACTAATGATGTGATGTATGGTGATCAACATAACAATAAAAAATTTTTAAAAATAATGACAAACTGACTAAACCAATAATGTCACATTCCCATAATAGAGATCCTAGATCTCTTCAATATTCACTTCTACAAAAGAAAAGAAAAAAAGTAATGACATGAAGAAATGCCCTAAAACATTATTAAATGAAAAAGGTGATTACTATAAAAAATAAATAAATAAATATTTCAAAAAAGTACGTAAGAAGAAGTGGCTTGTCTTTCTAGATATTCAGCTCATACAATAATTTAAGCAATATGGAAATGGGACAAAGATTGAAAAATAAAACAGTGGAAGAAAAATATATATTTCAGAAAAGATCTATTTATATGAAAATTAAAAATTTTAATAAAGGAAACATTTACACAATAAAGGAAAGTATATGCCTTTTAACTTAAATTACTTAGACTATATTTAAATACTCAGGAAAATAAAATGTTAATTCTTATTTTATCTATTAATATTCAAATATAGGTATTTGGGTTAACTACATCTGTTAGAAACAAAATATAGATGAAGCAATTAAGTTTAAAATTTTTTTTGTATTAAATGGTAATATCTGACATTAACCAATGAAATACCTATTATTTAAATATTTTAAGTGCTTTTCTAAAAAAACAATGAGGTTTTTCAGAAAATCTTTGCTATAATGACGAAACTACCTTATAAAGTTATAGTAAAATGCTGGTGCCAGAGCCTCAGAAAATACATATTACCTAATAATTCTCCTAGCCCTGTCTTCTCTTCTCCTGTTTCCTCTTCTACTATTATTTCCCATTTTGATTGTGCAATTCATTGTGGTATATCATTTTATGTCTTTATTATTTCAGGGTCTTTCAACACAAATAACCTGTTCTCTTTTCTTGGAGTACTTTCCATGTAAATAATTCATCACCATATTTATAGTAAATAATAAGAAAGTAGTGCTCAGTTTGGCAGTACACATTCTAAAATTGGAATGATACAGAGATTACCCTGGCCCCTGCGCAAGGATGACATGCAAATTTGTGAAGCATTTAATATTTTTTAGACTTGTCAAATTTTATGTTGTACACCTGAAACTAATGTAACATTGTATCAACTATCCTTTAATTAAAAAATAATAATAATGAGAAAGTAATGAGATGACATCATATATTTGAAACCATATTTCCATGTTGAGGGACTATAGACTCAGTGTGATTATAGAAGTAAATACTGAGCAAAGAAAGAATTCTTAGAAAATGTTAATTATGGAGGAATTTGTGGATTATCTCCATAGTCTCTAAAAAGAAAATCTATAAATGCCCATCGCCCACCATGGCATTCGTTAGAAGGTACTAGCTATTTCACAATAAGCAGGGGTTTTTTTTGTTTTGTTTATTTTATTTTATTATTTATTTGACAGAGAGAGGCACAGCGAGAGAGGGAACACAAGCAGGGGGAGTGGGAGAGGGAGAAACAGGCTTCCCGCGGAGCAGGGAAGCCGATGCGGGGCTCGATCCCAGGACCCTGGGATCATGACCTGAGCTGAAGGCAGACGCTTAACAACTGAGCCACCGAGGCATCCCAATAAGCAGGGTGTTAACTAATATATATTGATATACTTTTATAATTCTCAGCCTACTTCACATAAAAATAGGCATTTCTACATGTTCTATTATAATTAGGATTTCTTGAATCCCCATTAGTAAAATTACTTGTAGTAAAGTTATAAAATGAAGAAATGGGTAATTAGGTAGCACTGAATCCAGTAGTTAAGACTTAATTTCATTGATAGCAATTTTTAAGTAAGAACAGGCAATAAATTCAGACTCTTCTCTTCCTGATAAGTTTTGTGGGCAGGCTATAAATGCTAAACATCAAAAATGATATTTTACTGGGAATTAGGGGCAGCACAATACTAGTTGACTGAGCCAAGGAAACACATTTCTTAGGTAAGAACTCTTTTATGCTTTGTAATATCAGATCTGTGCTAAGGAAGAAATAGCCTGAATTCCTGATAATTATGAAAATTAGAATATTTGGTAGGTGGATAGGGAAGATTAAGAGTTACAAAAACTTTAAAGAAGGATGTTCAGAAACTTTGGAAACACTTTAAGAAGACCAATGCTGAGCTACGTGGAAAGAGCACCTGGAATTGGCAGAAACAAAGGAACTCAGCCTGGGGAGGAAAAAGGTGATAGGAACAAAAAGATGTTATTACCTTGTCAAGGTGTACTGACTGATCTCTAAGGGGAGAAACTGTATCTTGATTAATGTAATTAGGTGCCCCCCTCCCCTATAATAAGAACATTGAGCACATCACCTTTAGAAAAGCTGAACTGCTGATGTTGTTCATTCTTTTGTAAAATAGAGATATATCTGGAGCCCAATATCACATGCTTAGCTACCAGCTATGGCAGAGGAATCTGGCTTCCACTCGGGCATAATTAAAAGACTGTACTTTAATTATGTTCTGGTGTGAATGCCACGGTTTCCCTATTTAAGAGAGACACAGTGCAAAAGTTTTCATATCTCCCCTAACTTTTCTTTCCTATTGAGTACAAGACCAGTTGAAATTGACATGTTTACCCTGCCTTGATTCAGCCCTCAGCGTTCTTCATCTGGACTGTTTTAAGAGCTTTCTAACAAGATTCTTTGCTCATGTGATCTAACCACTACCCTTGCACTGTTTTATCTTTCCGAAGCAGAGATCTGACCATGTTACTCTCATAAATAAAATCATTCATTGCCTTTTACTAGCATACATAAAACTCCTGAGCGAAGTCTTCCACAGTCTGTTCGTTTAGCTCTTTACTGCATTTGTACACTGTTGTTCTCCTCTTCTCCATTTGCCTTGTGTTCCTGAAAACCCAGATTTCTTATCTGTTGCCAGGAGTCATGCTATTTCCACCACAATGAGAAAGCAGCTACTCCTTACCCTCACTCTTGTCTTGACTTGTTATTCTCAAATGTCCATCTGGTGAACACCAACTCCTTGTGGTCAAGGACTTCATTTAAATGTCGTCTCCTCTGGGGAACCTTTGCTGACCTGTCCTAGCAAACTTTGATGTATCCTTCACTCCAATTTTATTCCAGCAGGTATCAGTTTCCCATAATTCCCATGAAAGTAGCTATATAACCACTTTAAAATGAAATGTACCTAGAAGACAGAACAGTTTTTTAATTGTTATATTATATGAATAGACCCTAGCATATGCTAAGTTCATATAAATTTGTTGACTGAGTAAATAAATAATACTCAACATTTATGAAACATTTATATTTTTTACATATTATGAAACTACTTTGGACTTCATAAAGTTTTCTAACTTTAATCCTCTGAATAAATTTCAGCAACAGAATTTTTTTTAAACAAAACTAAACATTTCTGCTACCCTGCAATTTAACTTTAGTTATATAATTCTACCTACAATTAAATGACCACAATTGTCTACCTATCAAAATATACTTGAGAACCAGCCCTAAAAAACTTCTTTAGCTCAGTTGAAATTTGTTCACAAACTAAAGTTTCTACCTTTAGAGGTAGAGAATAGTTCTTATGCTCATTTTTTTACTTAGAATTCATCTACTCTAAATGCCTACTGCCATCCATCCATCTGGTGATTACTGAGCTACTGATATTTAAAATTAATTTAGTGAAGGATATCAATGTAAAACTCATAATAATTTATGCTTTCAAGGAATTGATAGTTCAGTTAGTATCTTTCCCATTTCATAATTAAAATGAGCAGAAACTAGAGTGGCTCCCCTTTTCATCTCCCTCTCCTCACCATAAGGCCTGCAATTCTTTAAATGTACCCTTGCATGAAAAGCTATTGAAGACCCATATTGTCATGATTGTTTCAGCTTTCACATACTCCACTTTATAAAAATCCCCTTCTTAAAATGAAGCAGCTATAAACCAATATGCTCTTCTAAATGCAAAGCATCTATGCATTTCTCCATTTGAAAATATATAGTGGTTTTTTTTTTATTATTTGTAAAATGTGCTTCAGATATCCCTATGATTTATGTTATTCTTAACTCTTGCCCCTTCCCTAGAGTGTAACTCAGAATGAGTACATTTTGTATTAAGGTATCTGTTGCAAATACCACCTTCTATTTCTTGTAATGTAATTTCAATAGGAATTTTTCCCTCTTTTTCCTTTTTCTCTGTGCCTTTTTTTTATACTAGCTAAAAAATTCTTATGATAATCAAATTTTAACCCACATATTGTGTATCCCTCTATATATTGTCTGATTGGTGCAGAATGAAAAATGGAATTATCTCCTCCTCTGCTAGATTTCATGATGCTTGTATTAATTCATCTTATGATTGCAATAGCCTTTTTTTTTTTTTGGCAACCATAATTTCTTATTGGTCCATACATACACATTGGCAGTAAAATAAGACACACTTTTTTAATGAATAATAATTATTTTTGCAATATAAAGACTTTGATTAATCAAGGAAAGCATGCATTATCTCGAGTGTGCTCTGAGAGGTTAACCAAGTAAGTGCTTCCTTTTTAAAATACATTTGTTCAACTATTGATTTATTCATTAGCCATTTTTGAGACATCTATTCTGTGTGCATTGCAGAAAGACTTTTTTCTTAAGTGGTTAGACAGCTAAATCAGGTAATTGAATAAAAGTATTTAATTATCCAAGGGAAAGCTTTTATTTTGTTGTATGTTATCTAGATCACTATAAACAAATAGAATTTTTAGTATTCTGAATAAAAATAGAGTTGCTTGTGTTTAATATGGTATACTTCACATCAATTATTTCTCATGACCTTTGCATTATAGAGAACACTAATGAAGAACTTGTTGCCAAGATGGGAGGCAAAAGGATAGGTCAGGGATTGTAGATTATTGGAAAAGAAACACATTCGTGTTGCTTACATATTAAAGATAACCTTCCCATACAAGGAAGCAAAAAAAAATTTTTTTTGAGAACACATCCAATCTTCTGTTCAACTATAAAAAATAGAAATTCACAAACAAGACTGCCTGAGTCTAGCTTTCTGGTTCTACTGTCCACCTTTCTCCCATTCTGATATTTATTAATCTGCTCTAATATCTATTCCATCTCTATTCATACACTGTAAACATAACCTGGTTCTTCAGCAATCTCAAAAGTATGACCATATATCTGCAAGCAGGAAATATATGTTAAATGAAAAGACTTTGAGATGGGTCTGAGTTCTGTGATTTGTTTAGTTTACAATTGCACATGGCTTGACCTCAAAAAATATACATTTCTTTATTGGTAAAATTGGGGAATAATGCTAACTCATCAAGTTACTACGAAGTTTAAGTAAACTAAGTAAATACTATATAGTGGTTGATGTTTTAATTATCACTATTATTATCATTCTTGGTATCCAGTATAAGAAGTGCATTTATCCCATTGTCCCCTAATCCTTTGACAATGCCTACCTCATCGATGAACTTTCTTTAACATATAATGTGTACATCTATTGGTTTGTGTCTACCCTGCTCCCATACTTCTCAGGCTAGCATCCCTCTTCTCAGATCTACCATTCCTGCCATTTTTATCAACAACTTTTCTTGAGAATTTGCCATATTCTTATATGCCTGTGGCCATCTGGTCACACTTAGTTTAACAATAGGAATCTTATTTGAGTTTAGCAATTCATCCAAAGCTGTTGTAAATTGTTTTGGATCTTTCAGCTTTTTGATTGTTTTAGTTTGGTTATATGAGTCTAGAAGCATACCTTGCCTAATGAGTATAATTAAGAATTTTACAAATTTTGTTAAATAAATGATTGAACATATTTAAAAATATGTAATTAGAAGAACTTGTTTCTGTAAATCTTAGGATCAGGCAGTTGGCTGTGCCTTGTTACCTTTTATTCTTTTATATATTATGCAAATTTTTGTAGCCTTCTTTAGGTAAAAGAATTTAATTTTCTTCTTTACCACAGTAATGTGTGAATCTTAAATTACACTCAAATAAGACTGTTTCTCCAAACTATAAATATTTGCATTTTTAATTAGGCAAGAATGTTATAAAATGTAAAGACAAGAGATTGAAGACACCGAGAAATATTGAGGTAAAAGGGAATTTCTAAATCTTTGACTTGCAGTCTATTTTACTCAAAAATTTTGACTTTTGTGAGGGGCGCCTGGGTGGCTCACTTGGTTAAGCATCTGCCTTTGGCTCAGGTCATGATCTCAGGGTCCTGGGATCGAGCCCGGCGGTAGCCTCCCTGCTCAGCAGGGAGTCTGCTTCTCCCTCTCCCTCTGCCCCTCCCACTCATGTTTTCTCTCTCTCTCACAAATAAATAAAATCTTTAAAAAATTTTTGACTTTTGTGTATTTCATTCACAAAAATAAGAAAGGGACTGAGGTCTATAAGAATTCTGAACAAGATTGTGGTTTGACAGTCAATTGATTATGACTGATTGGTGACTTCATCGTTAGCAATTTTATCACTGTTTTCCAGTTCCCACAATCTGCTCGTCCAGCTGTCCAAGGAATGCTGCTGAAGTAGGCTGCCTCCATTCTCTCTCCCATCTGCTGTTTTTATTTTTACACTTTAATTATGAAATTAGGTCCAGAAAAGTGGAAAATTTTGCAATATCCTACAACTACAATAAGTTTTTCATAATCATATGAAAGAGTGGTCAGTCATGTGTTATAAGAACACTGGGCAAAATCTCACATGATCAGGGTTCTTATTCCTGCTTTATTACCAACTAGCTGAATAGCCCTGGTCAAGTATTGTGGAGCTCTCCTTTTCTATGATTCTGTTACTTGAAAGGCCTAGGTTGTTGCAGGTTATTGGTAAAGCAAAATATTAATATTAAATCTTAACAAATTACTTCCATACAGGTCTATTGCTACAAAAACAGATTCTAAAAATCTGTCTTGGGACGCCTGGGTGGCTCAGTGGGTTGAGTGGCTGACTCTTGATTTAGGCTCAGGTCATGATCTCAGGGTCCTGGGATTGAGCCCTGTATCAGTTTCCATGCTCAGTGGGGAGTCCGCTTCAGGATTCTCTCTCTCCCTCTCTCCTTCCCCTGCTCATATAAATTAATAAATCTTTTTTAAAAATCTGTCTAAGTTTGGAACTGGCACAATGGCAGACATATAGACTGGGTCAGAATAAAGAGCCTAGAAATAAACCCACACATATATTGTCAACTGGTTTTGACAAAGGATGCAGTGGGGTAGACTGTGTCTTGGGAACACTGGATATCCACATGCAGAAGAATAAAATTGGACCTATATTTTACACCATATGAAAAAGTCAACTCAAAATAGATTAAAAACTTAAACATAAGAACTGAAATTATAAAACTCCTAGAAGGAAACCTAAGGGGAAAGCTTCAGGGCTTGGATTTTAGTAATGATTTCTTGGATATGACACCAAAGGACAGGAAACAAAAGTAAAAATAAACAAGTGGACAATAGCAAACTAAAAAAGCTTCTGCACAGTAAAATAAACAATCTTTTGAGTGAAAAAAATGACCCATAAAATGGGAAAAATATTTGTAATCCATATATTTGATACGGTTTTATTGTCCAAAATATATAAGGAACTCCTAAACTCAATGGCAAACAAACCAAAACAAGACAACAAATAACTATGAAAGAATGAGAAAAGGACTTGAATAGACATCTCTCCAAAAAGACATACAAGTAGCTAACAGACATATGAAAAGATGCTCCACATCATTAATCAACAGGGGAATGAAAATCAAAATCACAATGAGATATCACCTCACATCTAGGATAGCTATGATAAAAAAAAAATTATTGGTGTTTACGTGTAGAAATTGGAACCCTTATACACTGTTGGTGGAAATGTAAAATGGTTCAGGTGTTAGAGAAAACAATGTGGAGTTTTCTCAAAAGATTAAAAATAGAGCTACTGTAATCTCACTTTTAGGTATTTATTCAAAAGAGTTGAAATAAGATCTCAAAGAAATATTGCATTATTATTCACAATAGCAAAGATGTAAAGACAACCTAAATGTCCCATCAAGAGATGAATAGATAGAGAAAGATAAAGAAAATGTGGTATATACGTATGATCAGATATTACTGAGTCTTAAAAAAGAAGGAAATCCAGCCAGACGTGACACCATGGATGAACCTTGAGAACATTATGCTAAAGGAAGTAAGCCAGTCACAAAAGAACAAATACTGTATCATTCTACTTTATATGAGGTACTTAAAATAATCAAACTAAAAACCAAACAAACAAACAAAAAACAGAGTAGGGGCGCCTGGGTGGCTCAGTAGTTAAGTGGCTGCCTTCGGCTCAGGTTGTGATCCCAGGGTCCTGGAATCGAGCACCCATCAGGTTCCCTGCTCAGCGGGGAGTCTGCTTCTCCCTCTCCCTCTGCTGCTCCCCCTGCTTGTGCTCTGTCAAATAAATAAATAAAATCTTAAAAACAAAAAACCAAAGAGTAAAATGATCATTGCCAGGGCCTAGGAGTAGAAAGAAATGGGAAGATGCTATTCAATGGGTATAAAATTTCAGTTATGCAAGATGAATAAATTCTAGAAATCTGCTCAACAATACTTGCCTATAGTTAATAATATTGTACACTAGTTAATAATACTTCAGACTGATTGAAGAAAATTTGTGATAAGTAGTTTTGGCAAAATTTAACCAAAGCAGAACCAAAAAAGGAATTTGATGGTTATACTATGGTGATATTGGGTGGCATTTTTTATTTTTTTATTTTTATTTTTATTTTTTTTAAAGATTTTATTTATTTATTCATGAGAGACAGAGAGAGAGAGAGAGAGGCAGAGGGAGAAGCAGGCTCCCAAGGAGCAGGGAGCCCGATGTGGGACTCGATCCCAGGACCCTGGGATCATGACCTGAGCCGAAGGCAGACGCTTAACCATCTGAGCCACCCAGGCGCCCTAGGTGGCATTTTTTAAAGCTATAAATGCTGGATTCATAGTTACTATGTGACCGGGAACTAAGATTCTTGAAATATGATGAAAGTGATATTACTGGAAGAACATTCAGTATTTGCAAACAAGGTTTGCCTAGTAATTGAAAGTTGGCTATGTATTAAAAAGACTTACCCAGTTTTACCATGAATTTTAGTAGAAGATACAAGCTGTTTGTGCGAAAGTTAAAATGGAATTTATTTTCCAAAATGGAATTTTTAAAAATATCGCCTAGTGAATTAATCTCTGAAAAGCATTATCATATAATATTTACTCTTTCCGGATCAGACCATGTAAATGGCTATGTTTCCTGCCTTTGAGAATCTTTGGGCCTAAAATGGATGACAAAAACAATAAACATAGAAAAGCAGACAAATGAATCTCCACTATATAGAAATTCTGAGAGGCAATGCCTTGAAAGAAGATAAGTTGAAAGAAAATAAATTCAATAAGGAAGGGCTTATATTTTGTAAGTGACCCTATGCAGGAAATTAAATACATGTAAGCAGATATGAGACAAGAATTGGAAATGTTCTTTGGGTATTCCTTTCAACATTCCAAGTGTCTAATGATATTCATTGTAGAGCACTTTCATATCTATTATCCCTCTTTTTAAATCCTTCAAGTATATTAAAAGTTATTTACATATTATACATATTTACAGTCCAACTCCCAAAAGCCAGTCCAACAAAGTTTCTATAGAAATTGAATATCAATTACTTAAACCTGAATAACTGTATGCCAAAAGTTTGTTTCCCTTTACCTTTTTTATTCTCCTGTTCTGTTCTATTAGTTAATTAATTACTTTATTTCTGGAACGTTTGTCTCTAGGCATTTTATTGCATGTATATGCTACTCAAGAGTATTTATTCTCGAATTGTAATTAGCATATTCTTACTTCCCCCCTTAAATACTTTTCTTTGTAGGTATAGTTTATTTATTCCTTTCCATTAAAGTAACTAGGGCTAAAGTCTTAATGCGCTCTCACATTCAGAGGCAGAATTGCCTTATCCCCTCTCCCACCGACCGCTCCCTGCAGTCTTTCTCTCAAGCTCACACATTTTCTTTAAATCCAACTTTAGCAAGATTTTAAGAAGCCTGGTTTTAGTTTTGATTTCCTTCTTCCTCTTAGATTAGTTACAAAGTTCCACTTCCTCACATGATTCTTTCCTAACCGCTACCAATATAGAAATTGTGCCCACTTCTTTCTTCCTTTAACTTCTGCTTTCTCGTCTTTACAAAACCCTTTTCGAAGATACGTGCTTCCTTGCATTGTGAACTTTGCCTTCAGCAGAGTGTACTCCCTTCGCCAGAGGCTCAACAGGAGGAGCGAGAATGAGATACTTACCCTTTAGCCAATGTTATCCTCCTTTTAAATGTTGAAATAGGAAGGGTGATCAACTGTAACAGAAGTCTTTTGGTACTGCCGGACCTCACACCTTCCGCGTCAGGCACGCAAGCCTGTCCCAGCAGTGCCGGGCACATAGACGGGACCTAGGATGTCGTCAGGCACGCAGACGGGACCTAGGATG
>NW_023270377.1:85459774-85486710 GCF_011800145.1 Mirounga leonina | reverse complement strand
CTAGGATGTCGTCAGGCACGCAGACGGGACCTAGGATGTCAGGCACGGAAGCTGAAGCTTGCTTGAATTTCTCCTGCTGTTCCAGAAGGGAGAGTCTGAAGGACTCTGCATGGGGTTGATACTCATCATCCATAACTAATATTCAAGACAATTAATGCTTGTGTGTATGAACCACAGGTGATACACCAATTTTAAAAAGCTCAGCATGCTTTTCTTTTTCAAATTTATCTGGTAAACCTTCCCTGTCAACATGTATGACAAGTATTTTTACGGCTCTGTCTTCAACTTTAATAAAGCTTCCGACTTTATCAAATTACCATATCAGATTTCTGACTTTGATTTTCTTCTGTTGACTCTCATTCAAAATCCTCTGGCATGATTTTTCATATATATGTATATATTTTCTCCTTTCTTTTTCTTAATTAGGGAATTGTCAGCCCAAAAGCCTGTATCGTGAACATACCTGGCTTACGACTTTCTCTTTTTCATCTTGCACTGTACTGCTTTCCAGTGTGGAATGCATTTCCCCCAGAGGGAGCATTCCATCCATAATCAGAGAAGTTAAGTGGGCTGCTTAACCTCACTGCCCTACTGGCTTTTATCTCTCTCCCCACCCACCCACTCAGATGGGGACCGCCTTTTACACTGGCACACAGAGCATTTTTGCATCCACGACATCATTCAGCAAAGCTTTGTGTTTTCTTAAGAAGAACATAATTATTTGCTCATTCAAACATAATAAATAGCCATTCTCTGTTCCCTTTTAGAAAAAAATTTAGATTTCTCATCAGTCAATTGAACAGCTCTATTTTTGTCCTTGAAAGTTGACTGCTTCTACTCTAAAAAGTCCCTCAGTGGAACAGACTAACAGTACTGGGTATAATCAGGACTGAATGATGCTAAATGATGCCTTCTAACTTCATGTCTTCCCCTTCTGAGCCCTTGACTTTCGGCGTTATTTCAGGTGGATATCCAATAAGCTTGGGAAAATCTTATCAAAGCCTTGGATGCCTACCTAGTAGCAAGTGTCTGCACGTGCTGGCAAAAACTGTATCCCCAGGCAGCCCCAACTCAAGCAAAGCTTTGATATTTTCACACTTGAGAGTACTCTCCTCTCTCCAGTTTTTATCCTGCTGAATTTCTGTACATAAAAATATTAATGTAACATTTCCTAAAAATAGGCAATATTCTGAGCACTTTGTATCCTTTAACTCAGGTGATCCTTAGAACATCTTGTGGGGTAGATACTATTATTATTTTCATTTTACAGATAAAGAAACCATAACGCAGAGAAGTATTCTAACTCGCTTATTGTATATAGCTAGCTGGTGACAAAAGACATTTGGACACTGTATTGTAGGCTTCTTGTTAAATCCTTTAGCCTGTGTCTGTAGCAAAAAAAATTCTTAAATTTTAAGTAAATATAAATAATCCCAAATCTCAGGAAACTGCATCAGAATGTGTTTGAATTTTGTACACAAAAATGAGAATCTTTGGGCTTTTTTGTTATGGGAATTTAGTGTATTTGCATTATCAAATTTATCTACTTAATCTTATAATCTTGTTTCAGTATGTTAAGTGTTTTTATTATTATTTTTTCTCTTTTGATATGTAAGGTATAACTCTTTGTTTTCTTTCTTCACTTATTTGATAGCTATAAAAAAATCTTTGTCCTACTAGAGATTACTTTAAACTTTTTAAATAACAAACTTGAACCTGTATTTCTTTTACTATCAGTTACATTCATATGTTATATATTGATTCTTCTCAAAGAAGAAAAGTTTAGCAAGTTTATTTTCCTTTTCTACCCATAGTTGTTTTCCAATTTTAATATAATTTAATATTTTCACTATAGATTTACTTTATTTTTTAAATTATGTGTTTCTTTGTCCAAAAATTAACATGGCATTTATGTTCAGTTTGTTTAACCATTCATTTATGTTAACCCAATGCTCACTTGACATCGTGCTGACCATGAGAATTTTCTTATAAATGCTCTTAACTTCTTTATTTTGATTGGGCTTTCAGATCGCTGTGTATTTCAAACAGGAATATGTCTGTGAAGGTTTTTTCCACCTTATAAGAGTGTGGAAATTACACTGTTAAGGTGTGTGTATCTGAGAATTTTCTTCTTTTTCCTTTAAGCATAACACAGTTATAAAGTTCTTGGTGGTAATACTTCCCCTCAAAACTCTCTTAATATTTCAATGTCTTCTAGAGTTAGTGATATAGAAAAAGTTTAAGGTCAAACTGATATTATTCCTTTGTATGTAAACTTTATTTCTGCCTGAACATTCTTTGGAATTCTCTTAATCCATGCACTTCAAAAAGTTCGTCAGGCTCTCTAGGTATTGGTATACTTAAGCTAATAAACCCAGAAATTCTAATTATTCTTCAACCTAGGTAAGCTATCCTTTCCAGATTCTAATTATTACTTTTATTCGGTTGTCATAAGTATACCAATTCTATCCTGTTGTCATATATATAATATAACTCTTTTTGTTTGTCTGCTTAGGTACTCTACTTGTAAATAAAGTACATGTTTATTTTCCATAATGTTTATCTCTTCTTTGTCCTAATATCTTCTAAATGTTGTGCAGACTACCCAAAATTCTCTTCTAGACTTGCTTTTATTTCTTTCAGGGATCCTTATTTCTCTAAGTTTATATTTTAGGGGTGCCTGGGTGGCTCAGTCATTAAGCGTCTGCTTTTGGCTCAGGTCATGATCCCAGGGTCCTGGGATCGAGCCCCGTGTAGAGCTCCCTGTTCAGCAGGAAGCCTGCTTCTCCGTCTCCCACTCCCACTGCTTGTGTTCCCTCTCTCGCTGTCTCTCTGTCAAATAAATAAATAAAATCTTTTTAAAAAATTAAAAAATAAATTTACATTTTATTCTATCTCATCCATTTTTTAAAATCCATTTTTAAAATTTTTAAAAAATCTCTTGAATTTTGTCATATCTCACTTTGTTTTATAGTCCAAGATTTCTTGAATTTTATTTTAAAAGTTAAAATTTTAAAATTATTTTGTGTTTTCTCAAATAAAAATATGCTCAACAGTATTCTTTTCCTCTGTATCCATGATGCAATACTAAGGTTCCCTACATTGCAATATTTATTCTTTGTTCCCTAAGTGATTGGGTTTTTTTTTTTTTTTTAATTACTAAGTGCAGAAAATTCTAGCAAAGCCAGATACTTTGGTATATTTCTTTTGCCCCCTTCCCCTCATTTACTCACATCCTTTTAGCTCTTATGGTGACATAGAGGTTGAAGAGAAAAGCCTTTAGTAAAGTCTCAAGGTTTGATAGTTGCCAAAAGATGGAACTCCTGTAGCAATTCTGTACTTACCTGACTATGTGGGAGATAATTTATCATTTATAATTTGTAGAATTTTGTGGTTTTTATCTTGTCATGAAAAAGTACATCCCTTTCAGACTACACCACTCTTCTGAATCTGCCAGTATGTCCTTATTCCTCCCACTATCTTCACACTCAAATGCAAAGAGCATGAGTGCCTTTTTAATTTTCTGAAAATGCATCACATTAAAAATAAATATATTAAAGAATTCTACTCTTGGTTGTGATGCAGTAGCTGGGGCTAAACTTGCTATCCCACAACGAACAATCAGAACACTAAAAGAAATGATGAAAACAACTGTCTTTACATTGGTCAGTAGTCAGCCCATTGTTATCCCTGAGAAAAGGGATACAAAATAGGTGAGCACAATGATAACCTGGACTATCTTCTATAGGCACCTTCTAGACTGTAGAGAAGTTTAGGAAGAAGTGTCCAATTTTATTTCTAAATGACAGAAAGTACAATTTGAAAAGTTATTAAGTATTAAGGAATGAACTTAACAAAATTTGTGTATAAAATATTGCTTAGGGCAATTAAAAACAACAGCTAAATGGGGCAATATGCTAGGTTTCTGAGTTAAAAACTTAAACTGTTAAGATTTTTCATCCAAGTTATGTATAAATTCAGTGAAATCTGATTTAATACTCAGCTGTCACTTTTTTACCCCTTAGAAATTGACAAGATCCTAAAATTCATAAAGGAATATGAAAGACATGAAATAGTTCAACAAATTTAAAATGAAAGAACAAAATTGAAAGACTTATGCTACCTAACTTTTTGATCATTATAAAGCGATAATAAGACAGTGTTGTATTGGCACAAGGATATATATCAATGAAATAGAATAGAGGTTTCAGAAATAGACTTACACATAATTGATCAATTTAATTTTGAAAAAGGCACCAAGCTATGCAATGGGAAGAGTGATAGTGTTGTTGTTTTTTTTTAATTGTGCTCAAAGCCCTGGATATTCCAAAACTAAAATAAGAACAAATATTGAACTTTTAACTAACACCATATGTCGAAAATAACTCACAATTGATTATAGATCTACAAGATCGAAAACTATCAAACTCCTACATAGGTGAAAGTTTCCTTAAATTGAACACTAAAGCAAAAAGCATAAAAGGAGGGGTGCCTGGGTGGCTCAGTCATTAAGCATCTGCCTTCGGCTCAGGTCATGATCCCAGAGTCCTGGGATCAAGCCCCGCATCGGGCTCCCTGCTCCACAGGAAGCCTGCTTCTCCCTCTCCCACTCCCCCTGCTTGTGTTCCCTCTCTTGCTGTGTCTCTCTCTGTCAAATAAATAAATAAAATCTTTTTAAAAAAGGTATAAAAGGAGAAGACTGATAAAATTGATATTATCAAAACTAAATTTTCCTCTGTGAGAGACACCATTACAAAAATGAAAAAACAACACATGAAAGCAAGCCACAAACTGAGGGAAAATATTTGCAATATGTATATCTGATGAAAGACTTCTTTCCAGATTTTATAAAGAACTCATATCTGAATAATAAAAACAAACAAAAAATAAAGAAGTGGGAAATGGTTTAGAAAATATTAAGCAAAGGGATGAAGAGATGACCAATTCACACAACAAAGATTTTCAACACCATTAATCACAGGGAAATGTAAATTGAAGCCAAAATGAAATACTACTATACAGCCAATAGAATGGCTATAATTAAAAGACTACCCTTTTTTGTTGTTGTTGTAAAAGCTAGCATATGTTTTGAACAGTGAAACCTATATCTAACACAGGACTTAGCCATTACACTTATAAGTAAATATCTGAGAAAAATAAAAACATATATCCACACTAAGATTTGTAAATAACAACTTGTACATAGCAAATTCATTCATAATAGCCCCAAGCGGCAAACAACCTATATGCTTATCAACAAATTAATGGATATCCACATGAAATAACATTTCACATGGAATACCATATGGCAATGAAAAAGAATTCTGCTGCGTACTACTGATGTATGTGGCAACATGAATGAATCTCAAAGAACATTGCATTGAGTAAAAGTAGATACTAAAAATAATCCTTTGTAATTCCATTTATATGAAATTTTAGAAGAAGGTAATTTACCCATAATGAGAGAAAACAGAGAAATGAAAGAGCTTTTGGTGTGATGAAAATATTTTATATCTTGATCATGATGGTGGTTATATGAGTGGGTTTTATTGTATTGTCTTAGTCATGTCAGGAAAATTGTTCCTACAAATTTTAGGAGAGGCTGTTCACTTTCTGTGGAGCAGGATGCCTGCATTTAAGGGACTGATACTCAGATTGGATGTGAGTTAGTATTGTACAATATTTCCTTGACTAGTTTTCCTCTGTCTCCTTTGAAGTTTAATAGGTTGTTGATACCTATGACTAGTTTTCAAGGTTATTGTAATTTGGCATTTTTTACTCTCATTTACACTTAAAAAAAAAAAAAAAAACTGACATTGCTAACTAGCAGTCATCCACACCTCAGTGTAGCCCTCGTCTCTAAAACCCAAGGGGATTTCTTTGCATTCACATGGACAAAGGCTCTCAATTCCATTGCTTCATTCTTCTGGAACCTTGAAAACAGCCAATTCTTCTGCCTTAACTTCATAATGGCACGCAGTTGGTAAGTTTGCATAACTATGACTTTTCTACCAAATATTTGCACATATTTCTGTTTACCTGAAGCTTTGTTGTGTTCTTATTTTTCATACATTTTGAATTTTTGAGATGCTTTTACAGCTTCTCTATGACTGAATAACGAATTCCAATTGTTATGCTGTATTTTGCCTAAACAGATAGGTCCTTGAACCTTTGTAAATCAAACATAAAGCTACAAACACCCCAATAGAAAAATTGACAGAACAGGCAAGTTACAATAAACATGAAAGGATTTAACTTCATAAGTAATCAAAGGAATGCAAATTAAACAGTGAGAGATATCATATTTGCCTATTGTCAGGAAAAAATAAAAATATTCATTGTTTTAAAAGCTTCAGGGAAAAGACACTGCTGGTAGGAATATCAATTGCTTTCTTAAAGTGAATTTTGAATAGACATTTTTAAAAACCTTTAAATGTATATTATATTTTGCCTAGAAATTCTACATCTAATAGCTTTTTCTAAATAATCAGGGAAGGGCACAAATGTGTAGGCACAAGCACATTTACAAATGTTTTTTTAAATCTTAAAATCTCTGCATTTCTGATAATGGGAGTAACTGATGGTGTATCACATAAATTATGCCTGTCTGTTATTTGATGGCTCAGAAACTGTTTATCTACAGAGTATTTCACATTGATCTCACAAATTTTTGTTTTAAAATGCACATGTATGAGAGAAAACAATCTAGAAATGAATATACTGAAATGTTAACCACCAATTTCTATGTTGTGAGATTAAAGATATATTTATTTCTTATGTTTTTCTGTATTTTTCAAAATGTCTAAAATCCACATGTAGTGATACTTTTATATTCAGATTTTAGGCATATGATTAACTCTATCCCATGGGCCCATTTCATACCTCTCAGTTTCTTTGCAGTCTGTCTGCATTTGGTCCATTTGCATTCATCCATCCTGTTGTCTGGGATATTCCCTTAAGAGGAAAAAAAAATCATGTGATTTTCCCATAGGTTTGTTCCCAAGTTCATAAGTACATAAGACCCGTAATACTCTAGCTGTAGTCTACCTCTTCAGCCTCATCTTCAGTCATTGTCTCAATCTTCAGTTAGTCTTTATTTTGGTCTCAGAAAATTCCCCAACATCACCTTTCTCAACCTAATGCTGTACTTATATCAGACAAAATAGATTTAAGCCAAAAAGAGTAATAAGAGACAAGAAGGTTGTTATGTAATGATAAAGGCATCAATCCAAGGAGAAGATATAACAATTATAAATATTTATTCACCCAACATAGGAACACCTAAATATATAAAGCAAATATTAACAGATCCGAAGGAAGAAATGTACAGAAATACAATAATAGAGAACTTCAATACCCCATTTTCAACAATGGCTAGATTATTCAGATAGAAAATCAATGAGGAAACATGGTACTTAAACTACACATTAGACCAGATGAATTTTACAGACATTTACTGAACATCTCCAAGTGCCCATAGAACATTCTCCAGGATCAATCATATATTAGGGTACAAAACAAGTGTTAATAAATTTAAGAAGATTGAAATCTTATCAAGCATCTTTTCCAACCACAATGTTATGAAACCAGATGTCAGTGATAAGAAGAAAACTGGAAAATTTACAAAAATGTTAAATTAAACAGCATGCTATTAAACAATAAATGAGTCAAGAAAAAAAATCAAAAGAGAAATAAAAAATATCTGCAGAGGGGCGCCTGGGTGGTTCAACCGGTTAAGTGTCTGCCTTTGGCTCAGGTCATGATCTCAGGGTCCTGGGATTGAGCCCCACATCAGGCTACCCACTTAGTGGGGAGCCTGCTTCTCCCTTTCCCTCTGCCTCTCTGCACCTCATGTGCTCTCTCTCTCAAATAAATAAATAAAAATCTTTTAAATTTTTTTTAAAAATCTGCAGAAAAATGAAAATGGAAACACAACATACCAAAATTTATGGAATGCAGCAAAAGCAGTTTCAAGAGGGAAGTTTATATTGATAAATGCCTACATTAGGGAAAAAGAGGAGCACCTGGGTGACTCAGTTGGTTAAACAGCCAACTCTTGATTTTGACTCATGTTATGATCTCAGGGTTGTGAGATTGAGCCCTGCACCAGGCTGTATGCAGGATGTGGAGTCTGCTTAAGATTTTCTCTCTCCCTTTCCCTCTGTTCCTCCACCCCATCTCACATATGCATGCGCTCTCTCTCTCAAAAAAAAAAAAAAAAAAAGGAAAAAGAAAGAATGCAAATAAACAACTTAACATTACACCTCAGGGAAAGACAAAAGGAAGAACAAATGAAGCCCAAAGTTAGTAGAAGAAAGGAAATAACAAAGGTTAGAGCAGAAATAAATTAAATAGAGACTAAAAAGACAACAGAAGAGATAAATGAAACTAACATCTGGATTTTTGAAAACATAAACAAAATTGACAGACTCACCAAGAAAAAAAAAATAGAGAGGACTCAAATAAAATTAGAAATGAAAGAGGAGACAGTACAACTGTTACCATACAAATACAATGATCATAAGATTCTACTATTAACAATTATATGCCAACAATGGGACAACCAAGAATAGATAAATTCCTAGAAACATAAACCCACTAAGTCTGGATCATGACATAGAAAGTTTGAACAGAAAAATTACTACTAAAAAGATTGATCCCATAATCAAAAACCTCCAACAAAGAAAAGGCCAGGACTAGATGGCTTCACTGGTGAATTCAAACATTTAAAGAAGAATTAACACCAATTCTTCTCAAACTCTTCCAAAAAATAGAAGAGGAGGGAACACTCTCAAGCTGATCTTATGATCAGCATCATCCTCTTATCAAAACCAGACAAGGACACTATAAGAAAAAAAAATACAGGTCAACATCCCTGTTGAATGTGAATGCAAAAGTCCTAAACCAAATAGTAGCGGACTGAATTCAATAACACATTAAAAGGATCAAGTGGGAAGTGGGAACTATTGTAGGGATATAAGCAAGGTTCAAGAAACACAAATCAGTGTGATGTACCACGTTAACTAAATGAAGCTTGAAAATTACATGATTATCTCAATAGATTTTTTGACAAAATTAAACATCCACTCATGATAATAACCCTCAGCAAACTGGGTATAGAGTGAACTTACGTTAACATGATAATGGCTATATATGACAAGCCCACAACTAATACCGTACTCAATGGTGAAAAGTTGAAAGCTTTTTCTCTAAGATCAAGAATAAGACAACAATGCCCCTCTTGCCACTTTTATTCAACATAGTATTAGAAGTCCTAACCAGTGGGTGCCTGGGTGGCTCAGTTGGTTAAATGTCCAACTCTTGATTTCAGGTCAGGCCATGATCTCAGGGTTGTGAGATCACGCCTTGCATCAGGTTCCACGCTCAGCTGGGAGTCTGCCTGAGATTCTCCCTCTCTCTTTCTCTCCCTCTCTCTTACTCTCAAATAATAAACAAATAAGTCTTAAAAAAAGAAGTCCTAACCAGAACAATTAGACAATAAAAAGGAATAAAAGACCTCCAAATTAGAAAGAAGTAAAACTGTCTCTGGAGAATGACAATATTATCATATATAAAAAACCCCAAGAACTCCACCAAACAGTGTAAAACTAATAAATGAATTCAGTAAAGTTGTAGGATACAAATTCAGTACATAAAAAAATCTGTTGTGTTTCTATACATTAATGGCAAACTATCAGAAAGCAAAATTAAAGTAATCCCATTTATAATTTCATCAAAAAGAATAAAATACCTAGGAATAAATTTAACTGAGGAGGTGAAAGATCTGTACACTAAAAACTCTAAGACATCAAGACAGAAATTGAAGAAGACAAAATGAAGGGAAGACATTTCATGTTCATGGATTGGAAGAGTTAAAATTTCTATACTAAAGTCAATCTCTATCAAAATTCCAATAACATTTTTCACAGAAATGGGCAAACCACTCTAAAATTTGTATGGAGCCACAGAAGACCTCAAATAGCCAAAGCAATCTTAAGAAAGAACAAACCAGAGGCATTAAACTTTCTTTTTTTTTTTTTTAAAGATTTATTTATTTATTTTAGAGAGCGAGAATGAGAGAGAGAGAGAGTACATGAGAGGAGGGAGGGTTAGAGGGAGAAGCAGGCTCCTTGCCGAGCAGGGAGCCCGATGCGGGACTCGATCCAGGGACTCCAGGATCATGACCTGAGCCGAAGGCAGTCGCTCAACCAACTGAGCCACCCAGGCACCCGGTGTTAAACTTTCTGATTTCAAACTATATTACAATGCTCTAGTAATCAAAACAGTATGGTATTGGCATAAAAGTAGACAATGGATTAGTAGTATAGGATAGAGAGCACAGAAGACATGTAGATTAATAGAACATAACAGAGAGCTCAGAAATAAACCAATTAATATATGGTCAATTAATTTATGACAAATAAACAAGGGTATACAATGGAGAAAGGATGGTCTGTTCAATAAACGAGGGTGGCAAAACTGGACAGCCACATGCCAAAGAATGAAACTGGCCCACTATCTTACACCATACACAAAATTAACTCAAAATGGATTAAAGACTTGAACAAAAGACCCAAACCATAAAACACCTAGAAGAAAACAGTGGTAAGCTCCTTGACGTTGGTCTTGTCAATGAATTTTTTCTGGATTTGATACCATAAGCAAGAGCATCAAAAACAAAAATGAACTAGTGGACAACATCAAAGTTAAACATCAATAAAGTATTTGTACAACAAAGTAAACCATCAACAAAATGAAAAGGCAGCCTACAGAATGGGAGAGAATATTTGCAAATCATGTATCTGATAAGGAGTTAACATCCAAAGTATATAAAAAGCTCATATAATTCAATAGCAAAAAAACAAAAACAAAAACAAAAAAAACAAAAAACTAACATGATTAGAAAATGAATAGAGGATCTGAATAGCCATTTTCCCAAAGAGGACATATGAGTGGGCAATAAGGACATAAAAAGGTGTTCAACATCACTAGTCATCGAGGAAATGCAAATCAAAACTATAATGAGATATCACTTAATACCTGTTATCAAAAAGAAGAGATAAGTGTTGGTAAGTATATGGAGAAAAGGAAACCTTTGTGCACTGTTTGTAGGAATGTTAATTGGTGCAGCCACTGTGGACGACACCATGGAAGTCCCTCAAAAAATTAAATATAGAACTACCATATGATCCAGCAATTCCATTTATGCATATATTTGAAGGAAACAAAGTCACTATCTTGAAGAGATATTTATATCACTATGTTCATCAAAGCATTATTTGCAACTAGCAAGACATAGAGACAGCCTAAGTGTTCATCAGCAAATGAATGGATAAAGAAATGTGATTACTATTATTATTCAGCCATAAAAAGAAGGGAATACTGCCATTTTTGACAACATGGATGAACTTCGAGAGCATTATGCTGAGTGAAGTATGTCAGACAGAGAAACACCAATTCTGTATGATCACACTTATTTGTAGAACCTGAACTCATAAAAACAGAAAACAGATCGATGGTTGTCAGAGTTGGGAGGGTAGTCTGTGGAGGAAGTGGGTGAAGTTGTCAAAAGGTACAAACTTCCAGTAAGAAGATAAATAAGTCTTGGAAATGCAATGTACAGCATGGTGGCTATAGTTACTGTGTTAATCATGTCACAATATACACATATAGCAAATCATTATGCTATACTCCATAAACTAATATAATCCTATGTGTCAATTATATATCAATAAAACTGAAAAGAGTATTAATCACATATTAGAGCTAGTAATTAGCAGAATAAAATATAGTACTTAATGTTCCCTGGTCAGTATTCTTTTTCTTAAATTCATTTGTCTTTGTAAATGTGTTTCAGTGGCACTACCTATATTTAAAAAGCAGACAAATTTCTTTTTCTTTTTTTTTTAAAGATTTATCCATTTATTTTAGAGAGAGAGAAAGCTTGGGAGGGAGGGGCAGAGGGAGAAGGAGAGACAGAGAATCCCAAGCAGACTGCCTACTGAACTCGGAGCCTGATGTGGGGCTCAATCCCACCACCTGGAGATCATGACCTGAGCTGAATCAAGAGTGGGGTGCTTAACCAACTGAGCCACCCAGGCACCCCAATCAGACAAATTTCTGAATGAGATTTGTACAGTCTAAAGCAATAAATTATCACTTTTTAAAACAGCATTGTAAAGAAATCTATTAACTGACTTTGAGGGTAGCTGTTATCCACAACATGGTGTTAGACTATATGGGGTTGATACTTACAAAAGTTGTATAGGAAGGTGTTCTGTTTTAATCCTTAAATCTCAATGACTGAAATTTCTTTCTTTTTGTTCTGAGTAAAAACCAGATAAAATATGCTGCTTGGTTTTACTGAGGAAAATACTTCCTTCTGAGCTAATGTAAAATATCCTATGATTTCTAGAAATGTATTCACTAAAACAAAATGGATCAATTTGCCAAAAATTAAATGAAGCAATATTCAATCTAACCATCTGGGCAGGATGATATTTGCCTACCCAAACTCTTCTTGACATTTTCATTGGTTAAGGAATTACTCCTCACTTCACGACTTAAAGTTGCTTATGAACTATTCAAAAATTGTAAATAGAGCAGTATTTGAAAGTATTTTGTATATTCATTTATAAATTATTTGGAAATTTTGGTTGCAAAAGGTAGGCATTATATATACATTTTTACAATTCCATATGCTATACATACAATTTCTCATCACCACAATGTTAAAAAATGATCAATGCAAATATGTCCTTTTTAAGAAAAATCACTAATACATGAATATGTTTTTTTGGGGGGAAAAAGGCTATAATCCCTTTCAATAATCTGCAATCCAGTTCTTTTCCCCCAGAAATGAACACAGTTTTTGGTTTGATGACATCCTCCAAAAACAATTTTGTATATTGATTAAATGTAAAATATATACCTATATTATAATTTTACTTAATAATTCACGTTTTGTGTCATAATTTGATTTTTTTCAATTATTAATCTTTTTTTTAAACTGTAAATAAGAATGTATTGTAGATTTTTTAGTCATTCTTCTGTTGATAGAGATTTAGGTCATTTATTTACTAATTGTTGTTTAATATATATATTTATATATATTTAAATGTGAGAAAGGAGTCCATCAAAATTTTAATATATATATATTAATATTTGTATATATATTAATATATATAGATAATACGTTTTGAGACCTTACTCTGTGCCCTCACCCTATATGATCTAAATAAATTAATTTATTTTTCACAAAAATTGAAAAAATAATTTCTGTTATTGTCCCTACTTTACAGACAAGGAATAGAGAGAGAACATAATTTCCTCAAGGTCATATTGCTAGTAAGATGTGGTTTCAGGGTTCAACTTCAGGAAATCTGGCCCAGAACTGTGCTCTTTACTGCTATTTTGTATATTTTGGTACTGCAATTTCAAGTGTTCCTCTTCAGTTCCTCAAAAGACCACCAGGAAAATCTGTAACCAGGCAATGGTAGGTTGACTAGATTGACTGCAATAAGAGAGAATATCAAGTTGACATGGTCTTAGGGATGTCCTGCAAAAGGGAATCAGGATTTTAAGGTTTGGGCAGGGTAACTTTTTAAGAAAGTTTTACATGGTAAAGAACTGAGTAAGATTGAGCAGAATTTATAATGTAACCCTTTTGGATTGGTGGGAACAGAGAAGTGAGGTACTGGAAGCAAGTTTTGACAAGAAATGTTACTCTTTTTTTTTTTTTATGTTAATCACCATGCATTACATCATTAGTTTTTTTTTTGTTTTTTTTTTTTAAAGATTTTATTTATTAATTTGAGAGAGAGAGAATGAAAGAGAACACATGAGAGGGGATAGGGTCAGAGGGCAAAGCAGACTCCCCACTGAGCAGGGAGCCCAATGCGGGACTCGATCCAGGGACTCCAGGATCATGACCTGAGCCGAAGGCAGTCGCTTAACCAACTGAGCCACCCAGGCGCCCACATCATTAGTTTTTGATGTAGTGTTCCATGATTCATTGTTTGCGTATAACACCCAGTGCACCATGCAGTATATGCCCTCTTTAATACCAATCACCAGGCTAACCCATCCCCTCATCCCCCTCCCCTCTAGAACCCTCAGTTTGTTTCTGAGAGTCCATAGTCTCTCATGGTTCATCTCCCCCTCCGATTTCCCCGCCGTCATTCTTCCCTTCCTGCTATCTTCTTCTTCTCCTCCTCCTCCTCCTCCCTTCTTTTTTTTAACATATAATGTATTATTTGTTTCAGAGGTACAGGTCTGTGATTCAACAGTCTTACACAATTCACAGTGCTCACCATGGCACATACCGTCCCCAATGTCTATCACCCAGCCACCCCATACCTCCCACCCCTCACCGCTCCAGCAACCCTCAGTTTCCTTAGATTAAGAATTCCTCATATCAGTGAAGTCATATGATACATGTCTTCCTCTGATTGACTTATTTCACTCAGCATAATACCCTCCAGTTCCATCCACGTTTTTGCAAATGGCAAGATTTCATTCCTTTTGATGGCTGCATGATATTCCATTGTATATATATATACCACATCTTCTTTATCCATTCATCTGTTGATGGACATCTTGGCTCTTTCCATAGTTTGGCTATTGTGGACATTGCTGCTATAAACATTGGGGTACATGTACCCCTTCGGATCCCTACATTTGTATCTTTGGGGTAAATACCCAGGAGTGCAATTGCTGGATCGTATGGTAGCTCTATTTTCAACTTTTTGAGGAACCTCCATACTGTTTTCCAGAGTGGCTGCCCCAACTTGCATTCCCACCAACAGTGGAGGAGGGTTCCCCTTTCTCCTTGTCCCCGCCAATATCTGTCATTTCCTGACTTCTAAATTTTAGCCATTCTGACTGGTGTGAGGTGATATCTCATTGAGGTTTTGACTTGGATTTCCCTGATGCCAAGCTATGTTGAGCACTTTTTCATGTGTCTGTTGGCCATTTGGATGTCTTCTTTGGAAAAATGTCTGTTCATGTCTTCTGCCCATTTCTTGATTGGATCATTTGTTCTTTGGGTGTTGAGTTTGGTAAGTTTTTTATAGATTTTGGATACTAGCCCTTTGTCTGATATGTCATTTGCAAATATCTTCTCCCATTTTGTCGGTTGTCTTTTGGTTTTGTTGACTGTTTCTTTTGCTATGCAAAAGTTTTTATCTTGATGAAGTCCCAATAGTTCATTTTTGCCCTTGCTTCCCTTGCCTTTGGTGATGTTTCTAGGAAGAAGTTGCTGCGGCTGAGGTCGAAGAGATTGCTGCCTGTGTTCTCCTTTAGGATTTTGATGGACTCCTGTCTCACATTGAGGTCTTTCAACCATTTGGAGTCTATTTTTGTGTGTGGTGTAAGGAAATGGTCCAGTTTCATTCTTCTGCATGTGGCTGTCCAATTTTCCCAACACCATTTGTTGAAGAGACTGTCTTTTTTCCATTGGACATTCTTTCCTGCTTTGTCAAAGATTGGTTGACCACAGAGTTGAGGGTCCATTTCTGGGCTCTCTATTCTGTTCCATTGATCTATGTGTCTGTTTTTGTGCCAGTACCATACTGTTTTGATGATTATAGCTTTGTAATAGAGTTTGAAGTCCGGAATTGTGATGCCACCAGCTTTGCTTTTCTTTTTCAACATTCCTCTAGGTATTCAGGGTCTTTTCTGGTTCCATACACATTTTAAGATTATTTGCTCCATTTCTTCGAAAAAAGTGGATGGTATTTTGATGGGGATTGCATTGAATGCGTAGATTGCTCTAGGTAGCATTGACATCATCACAATATCTGTTCTTCCAATCCATGAGCATGGGACCTTTTTCCATTTTTTTGTGTCTTCCTCAATTTCTTTCATGAGTATTTTATAGTTTTCTGAGTACAGATTCTTTGCCTCTTTGGCTAGATTTATTCCTAAGTATCTTATGGTTTTGGGTGCAATTGTAAATGGGATCGACTCCTTAATTTCTCTTTCTTCTGTCTTGTTGTTGGTGTATAGGAATGCCACTGATTTCTGTGCATTGATTTTATATCCTGCCACTCTACTGAATTCCTGTATGAGTTCTAGCAGTTTTGGGGTGGAGTCTTTGGGGTTTTCCACATAAAGTATCATATCATCTGCAAAGAGGGAGAGTTTGACTTCTTTGCCAATTCGGATGCCTTTGATTTCTTTTTGTTGTCTGAATGCTATGGCTAGGACTTCTAATACTATGTTGAATAGCAGTGGTGATAGTGGACATCTCTGCCGCGTTCCTGACCTTAGGGGGAAAGTTCTCAGTTTTTCCCCATTGAGAATGATATTCGCTGTAGGTTTTTCATAGATGGCTTTCATGATATTGAGGTATGTACCCTCTATCCCTATACTCTGAAGACTTTTGATCAAGAAAGGATGCTGTACTTTGTCAAATGCTTTTTCTGCATCTATTGAGAGGATCATATGGTTCTTGTTCTTTCTTTTGTTAATGTATTGTATCACATTGATTGATTTGCAGATGTTGAACCAACCTTGCAGCCCAGGGATAAATCCCACTTGGTCGTGGTGAATAATCCTTTTAATATACTGTTGGATCCTATTGGTTAGTATTTTGATGAGAATTTTTGCATCCATGTTCATCAAGAATATTGGTCTGTAATTCTCCTTTTGATGGGGTCTTTGTCTGGTTTTGGAATCAAGGTAATGGTGGCCTCATAAAATGAGTTTCAAAGTTTTCCGTCCATTTTATTTTTTGCAACAGTTTCAGAAGAATAGGTATTAATTCTTCTTTTAATGTTTGGTACAATTCCCCTGGGAAGCCATCTGGCCCTGGGCTTTTGTTTGTTGGGAGATTTTTGATTACTGCTTCAGTTTCCTTAGTGGTTGTAGGTCTGTTCAGGTTTTCTATTTCTTCCTGGTTCAGTTTTGATAGTTGATACATCTGTAGGAATGCATCCATTTCTTCCAGATCATATAATTTGCCAGCATAGAGTTGCTCACAGTATGTTCTTATAACTGTTTGTATTTCTTTGGTGTTGGTTGTGATCCCTCCTCTTTCATTCATGATTTTATTTATTTGGGTCCTTTCTCTTTTCTTTTTGATAAGTCTGGCCAGGGGTTTATCAATCTTGTTAATTCTTTCAAAGAACCAGCCCCTAGTTTCGTTGATCTGTTCTACTGTTGTTTTGGTTTCTATTTCATTGATTTCTGCTCTGATCTTTCTTATTTCTCTTCTCCTGCTAGGCTTAGGCTTTATTTGCTGTTCTTTCTCCAGCTCCTTTAGGTGTAGGGTTAGGTTGTGTATTTGATACCTTTCTTGTTTCTTGAGAAAGGCTTGTATTGCTATATACTTTCCTCTTAGGACTGCCTTTGCTGCATCCCAAAGATTTTGAGTAGTTGTGTTTTCATTTTCATTGATTTCCATGAATTTTTTAAATTCTTCTTTAATGGTTGACCCATTCTTTCTTTAGTAGGATGCTCTTTAGCCTCCACGTACTTGAGTTCTTTCCGACTTTTGTCTTGTGATTGAGTTCTAGTTTCAAAGCATTGTGGTCTGAAAATAGGCAGGGAATGATCCCAATCTTTTGGTACAGGTTAAGACCTGATTGGTGACCTAGGGTGTGATCTATTCCGGAGAATGTTCAATGGGCACTAGAGAAGAATGTGTATTCTGTTGCTTTGGGACAGAATGTTCTGAATATATCTGTGAAGTCCATTTGGTCCAGTGTGTCATTTAAAGTCTTTATTTCCTTGTTGATCTTTTGCTTAGATGATCTGTCCATTTCAGTGAGGGAGGTGTTAAAGTCCTCCACTACTATTGTATTGTTGTTGATGTGTTTCTTTGCTTTTGTTATTAATTGGTTTATATAATTGGTTGCTCCCATGTTAGGGGCATAGATATTTACAATTGTTAGGTCTTCCTGTTGGATAGACCCTTTAAGTAGGATATAATGTCCTTCCTCATCTCTTATTACAGTCTTTGGTTTAAAATCTAATTTGTCTGATATAAGGATTGCCACCCCAGCTTTCTTTTGGTGTCCATTAGCATGGTAAATGGTTTTCCACCCCCTCACTTTCAATCTGGGGGTGTCTTTGGTTCTAAAATGAGTCTCTTGCAGACAGCATATCAATGAGTCTTGTTTTTTTTATCCAATCTGATACCCATTATCTTTTGATTGGGGCATTTAGCCCATATATATTCAGGGTAACTATTGAAAGATAAGAATTTAGTGCCATTGTATTGCCTGTAAGGTGACTGTTACTGTATATTGTCTGTGTTCCTTTCTGGTCTATGTTGCTTTTAGGCTCTCTCTTTGCTTAGAGGACCCCTTTCAAGATTTCTTGTAGGGCTGGTTTCGTGTTTGCAAATTCCTTTAGTTTTTGTTTGTCCTGGAAGCTTTTTATCTCTCCTTCTATTTTCAGTGACAGCCTAGCTGAATATAGTATTCTTGGCTGCATATTTTTCTCATTTAGCGCTCTGAATATATCATGCCAGTCCTTTCTGACCTGCCAGGTCTCTGTGGATAGGTCTGTGGACAATCTAATGTTTCTACCATTGTAGGTTACAGATCTCTTGTCCTGAGCTGTTTTCAGGATTTTCTCTTTGTCTCTGAGACTTGTAAGTTTTACTATTAGATATCGGGGTGTTGACCTATTTTTATTGATTTTGAGAGGGGTTCTGTGTGCCTCCTGAATTTTGATGTCTGTTTCCTTCCCCAAATTAGGGAAGTTCTCTGCTATAATTTGCTCCAATATACCTTCTGCCCCCCTCTCTCTTTCTTTTTCTTCTGGGATCCCAATTATTCTAGTATTGTTTCATCTTATGGTATCACTTATCTCTCGATTTCTGCCCTCGTGATCCAGTAGTTGTTTATCTCTCTTTTTCTCAGCTTCTTTATTTTCCATCATTTGGTCTTCTATATCACTAGTTATCTCTCCTGCCTCATTTATCCTAGCAGTTAGAGCCTCCATTTTTGATTGCACCTCATTAATAGCCTTTTTATTTTGGCTTGGTTAGATATTAGTTCTTTTATTTCTCCAGAAAGGGTTTCTCTAATATCTTCCATGCTTTTTTCAAGCCCAGCTAGTATCTTTAAAATCTTCATTCTGAACTCTAGTTCCAACATCTTACTAATGCCTGTATTGATTAGGTCCCTGGCAGTCAGTACTGCCTCTTGTTCTTTTTTTTTTTTGAGGTGATTTTTTCTGTCTTGTCATTTTGTCCAGAGGAGAATAGATGAATGAGAGAACAAAATGCTAACAGGGTAAAAATGTCCCCGGAAAATATACACTAAACAAATCAGAAGAGACCTGAAGCGGTGGGAAAAGAAAGGGAAAGAGAGAAAAAAGAAAAAGAAAAAAAAAGAAAAAGAAAAAGATAAAGATAAAAACAAACAAAAACAACAACAACAACAACAACAACAAAACAGGATATGATCAGGCTTGTGCATAGATCAGTGCCCCACACTAGATTTTGGGCGTATTTTGGTCTGTTAGAAGAAAGTGCCTCCCAAAATTTTAAAGAAAGAAAAACTTATATATGTATAAAAATAAGCGTTAATACAATGAAGGGATGGAATATGACTGTAAAGATGAAAATTATAAAAGATTCTATAAAAGGAATTGATAAGATAAGAAGTTGGTTGAAAAAACAAAGAAAAGGTTTAAAAAAAAAAGGGAGAAAATGTGATCAGGCAGGAGACTAAAACAAAGCCATACACTAGAGATTTAGGGTATATTTTGTTCTGTTAGAAGAAACTGTATCCCAAAATTTTAAAGTGAAAACAACATATATATACCAAAAATAAGGGTAACTACTATGAAGGGATAGAATATGACTCTAAAAATGAAAAGTAAAAAAGATTTTTTTAAAAAGGGATTGATAAGATGTTGGTTGAAAAAGGGAAAAAGAAAAATTCAAAAAAAAAAAAAAGAAGAAAGTTAAAAAAAAATTAACTTTGAAAGACTAAAGAATCATGGTAAAAAAAGCCATGGATTCTATGTGCATTATTCCCCTAGCGCTGGAGTTCTGCCATTCTCATTGATTGGTAAACTTGGTCTTGGCTGGCTGTTCTTGCTGATCTTCTGGGGGAGGGTCCTGTTGCTGTGGTTCCCAAAAGTCTTTGCCAGAGGCAGAATTGCCCCGCCCTTGCTGGTCCGGGCTAAATAATCTGATCGGGTTTGCTCTCCGGAGCTTTTGTTCCCTGCAAGCTTTCCGTACAGCTTTGGAGGATGAGAGTGAAAATTGCGGCCTCCCAATCTCCGCCCCAGAGGAGTCGAGAACTAGGGGTCCCACTCCTCAGTGAGCCCCCAGAGAAAAGCCGTCAGTCACTCCCGTCTCCCCAGTCTCTGGCTGCACTCCATGCTCCCCCGGCCTGTGACCAAGCGTTTCTATCTCTGACACCCGACCTGGTGTGGAGTCTCTAAACCCAGCAGATCCCTGCGGTGCGCTCCTGCGCCATTCCTCCTGGGGGAGGAAGGGGAGTCTCCCCAGATCTGCCGCTTGTTGGGTCCCTGCTGGAGGAGCAGTTGCCCGACTGTGCCACAGATCACAGTTTATAGCAACCCCAAGCTGAGAGCCCAGTCAGCTCCGTCTCTGGAGCCAGCTTCCCCACTCCAATACCCTGGAGCTCTGCTGCTCTCAGGCACCCCCAGTCTTTCTATGACCCCAAGGGTCCTGAGACCACACAGTCCCAGTGAGGATTCCACCCCCCACTTAGCCACTGTAGCGATGTCCCTCAGCGGAACCAACTTCTAAAAGTTTCGATTTTCTGCTCCACAGCTCTATCACTTGCCAGAAGCGGCCGCCGGAGGCCCCCTCCCCCGCCATCTATCTTCCCAAATTTTCACCTTGGATTCACTTCTCCGCACGTCCTACCTTCCAGAAAGTGGTTATTTTTCTGTTCAGAGAGTTGCTGCTATTCTTTTCTTCAATCTCCTATTGAGTTCATAGGTGTTCAGAATGGTTTGATCCCTATCTAGCTGAATTCCTGGGACCAGACTAAATTTAGGTCTCCTACTCCTCTACCATCTTGCTCCTCCCCTACAAGAAATGTTATTCTTGATGAGTAAGCTTATTGTAATTGATTCTTAGTCTTATCTTCCTGGAGCAAGTATCTAAGTTATTTTGTCTGTTCTTGATAATTATTTAACAATGGGACAGGAAGGTATATTTAACTTCTCACTAATACTGCTGCAATAAATAGAGTTTTGCATGACTCTCCATGTATGTGCACAATATTTTCTATGATGTATAGAAGTGGAAATTCTGAGGCTCTATGTTTGTATATTTTTTAAGTTAATAGGTACTGTCAAATTGTGTTCCAAAAATGCTATAATAATTAACATTTCCAGCAAAGGTATATGATGCTCAATTCCCCATACCCTCACTAACACTATATATGATCAAGCTAGTAATTTCACCAATGTGGTAAGAGATAAGTGCTTCTTTATTTGACATTTTAATTATAACTTCCCTGATTTTTTTCCTGTATTTTCCTAACAAATTTGAGCATCTTTCTTATGGTGCTCATTTACATTTAGTCTTCTGTAATGTATTTGTTTATATCCTTTGTCATTTTTTTCCATTGATTTGCAGGACTATTTTATATAATATGGATTTCTGGCTCATGTGTCTAAAGGATGGTTTGGTCAGCTCTCATAAAGACTGCCACTGAGTTTGGGTCCATTCGACCTGTACCAATTTTGGGCTTTGGTTGAGTGACAGCAGAAACTGGGAACATTTCCTTTTCATGGAGGAAATGGAAGTTCCCAGAGAGGTGAGTGGAAATACGGGATTTCTCCTCAGGGTTAATATACCTTCACTTCAATCCATAGTTTACTGCTCAAAACCAATCACATGGACCAGCTCCAAATCAATAGGGTGCTGAACTTACTCTTTTCATGGATGTCATGGGAAGAAAGGAGTAAATATTTGTGAACAAAAATCCGATCTACTCAATTTTAGTCTTAGCTCACTCTAGCTTAAGCCCTCCCAGAAGGTGGTCATGATGCAGAATTTGGTAAATATCATTGCTATATATGTTTTTGTAACTACTCAACAAATATAATACATGTGTTTATGAACTATATTATATAACATGTTCTTTTCAAGATTTATCCATGTTTACAAAAGTAATCACTAATAAACATGAACAGATTCTCAATCTGACAGGTAATTAGGGAAATATAAATTTAAATAACAGGATATAATTTTTTTCTTTTTATGCAAGTGAATGAGTATGATGACAGCAAGTGGGGGCACATGGGTGACTCAGTTGGTTAAGCATCTGCCTTCGGCTCAGGTCGTGATCCCAGGGTCCTGGGATGGAGCCCTGCATTGGGCTTCCTGCTTGGTGGGAAGCCCACTTTTCCTGCTCCCACTCTGCCTGCTTGTGTTCCCTCTCTGGTTGTCTCTCTGTCAAATAAATAAAAAATAAAACAACATCAAGTGTTGGTGGGTAACTATGAAATTACAATTTTTATTTATTGATTATGAAAGTATATATAGAGAGATAGTGATTTGGTTTTGACTCATTAAGCTGATGTTTCACAAGCCCTACAATAAAGCAGATTCCCTTGTTTTTCTGGAAGAGATTATATAACACAGGAATTTTCTGTTCCTTCAAAGTTTTATAAAACTCAGCCACATAACCTTTGGGGACTAATGTATATTTTGCATAAAACATGAACTACATTTCCCCCCCTATGGTTATTATGTTATACAGATTTTTTTCTTGATTCATGAATAAATTTAGATAATTTGTATTTTTAGATATTATTAATTAGATAATTAATAATTAGATATTATTAATTTTATTCAGGGACCCCATTGATATCTATATTTTCTCTGTAGATCCCTCCTTGTTTTCCAGCACTGCTCTAAGATATTGCTACTTTTCAGATCTATAGATTCCATGGTTTGGTTTGGGGATGTGAGATAAGCCTGTCTATCTAGATTATCAAACTGATTTCCTCTGTTCATTCTAGCAGTGAGACTGGATAGACAACGTGTTAAATGTGTTATATTTGACATGCCATGTCTTCAAAATTTCACACTAAGTATGCATACATTTTAGAAATCAAATTTAGGTTTCCAAGAAAATGTAGTCACTTCCAATGAGCCTTGTAATAGCTCTTGACCATGATTATAGCATAGGAAGTCTCTTTGATTCGGCATCTTTTTCTCCTTTCTTTTAGCTAGAACTTAGTAAGAAATCAAAGGTGGTGATGTTATCATTTCTTCCTCAGTTTGCGCTATAGTACACATTCTGTGTTTCATTGTTTCTAGGTTCATGAAAATTCTTCATGTTCACACAACTTAGGCAATGTGGCCAGTTTGCAAATTTAAATGGGGTATGAAATTTAATGTTATCTGGCCAATTCAGAAAATATTCTTCTTAATTTTGAGATTCATATTTGGACAAACTAAAGCTACTTCATTCTGTATAATTAAAATTTATTTGCAAATTTTTATACACATATTTTACACAGGTTTTAGTAAATATTTTTATGGATTACTGCAATGTATTATAGATATTTTATAAATGATCTAGTTTTTCCATGTACATAAAATTATCTGGAATTTGGAGCCTCACATTTTTTTCTAAGATAATTCCAGTTGTATTTTATGATCTTAAGTGAAGTTGCAAAGATAAAACAGATATCATCTGAAAAAGTTAGAAAGTTGAGCTATTCTAAATTAGAAATAACTGAGGTGTTTGAACAATTTGTAAAGTTAGTTCTTCCAATGAGTCTGCTCTTGACCCTGAACTAATAAAAATCTGACTAATTAAAAAATTTTAAGATGGAAATAGAGGCAAAGCAATCATCACAACCCAACTGCAGTTATTTTAGCCATCCTTATTAATAACTAATAATTCATCCAAAAATCTTTCCATATTCCTTACTATTACAGTTTTACCAAAATATCTCTCTACATAATATATTACATAAACAATATGTAATATAGCTTCTATAAATACAACCTCAGCTCAGAGTTATTTGGTGAGAGGGTAACTTTTTGGTTAACTTTTTGGTAAAATATCTCTCTACATAATATATTACATAAACAATATGTGATATAGCTTCTATAAATACAACCTCAGCTCAGAGTTATTTGGTGAGAGGGTAACTAAATTAAAGTTCTGACTATTTACTCTCTTACCAAATGACTTTGGGCTGAGGTTGTATTTAGAATATTCATCGAGTAGCCGCACCAGTGCCAACCAACTGGCCCATAATGAATTAGCCTGCTGTCTAATAACTTCATAAGTGAGATGAGATACATATTTTAATGTAACCCCAAATGTTCTTTTTATAAATAGACAAAAATCTCAGCTTCAAATTCACAGTTTATATATATCAAAATTAAAAGGACATAAGTGAGATTTTAACATATTTGTACAAATTTGGAGGTTTCAAGCTACAATTCTGTTTTTAAAATGCTATTAAAAATGATAATTGCATTTCTCAAATACCAATATAATTCCAAACATTAAAGAAATTCAGCACATTCCCACTCATTATTTGTGCTTCAGGCATAGTGCTGTTCATATTCTAATTAGTCATTATCATGTAATATCTAATTATCTCAATTTTAAACATTAAAAATTAGAAGATCAAAGTTTTAAATGATAGTAGCAATGAATTAGCCACTAAGAGTATTGAGAGAATTGAATTCAATACAAGAAAAAAAATCTATTATTTTCAAATGTCATTTTTTATTAAATGAATTTTACTTTATATTACCTGAAAAACCATAACCAGTAAATTTAGAAGTAAACTGAAAGACCCAATTATTGAGGGGAAAGATCAACTGATTAACAAAATGATATTTCAAAAGCTTCTATTTCCTCTAATGATACAAAACTATAAAATATTAATATATTTTTGCTGCCGACACATCCCAGAACAATTTTCCCAATTTTCTAAATAAGAGAGTAGTGATAATAATCTGTGAGGTTTTACAGAACAAACTTCACCAAAGTGTATAATCTCTATCTATGCCACAAGGGTGATCATAGGAGATCAAATCGAATTGAAAATTTATATAAATATCAATTAAAAGAACTTTAATTCTGACCAAAATGAATCCCATTTCAACAAGGGAATGAGGTCAAGTGACAGCACTGTTGGGTTGCGGAGGAGAGTAATGTTCAAAGTGCTTTAGGTAACATACAGACTTGGGGGTAAAATAGTTTCTTTTGGAGTTTCAGTGTCCTAGTACAGAAAGTAAATATGTATTTCAAATTCACCTAAATAAATACTTTTCAAATAATAGCTGAAGGTTAATTTCAAATTCAGAGAATGCAAACTCAGAGAGGTTTCATGGTAGAGCAGTGGAAAAAAAGAGCTAATTTAATAGACATACAAAAATGTAAGAAAAGGAGGGGCATCTGGGTGGCTCAGATGGTTAAGCATCTGCCTTCAGCCCAGGTCATGATCTCAGGGTCCTGGGATTGAGCCCCACATCAGGCTCCCTGCTTGGCGGGGAGCCTGCTTCTCCCTCACCCTCTACTGTTCCCCCAGCTTGTGCTCTCTTGCTCTCTCTGTCAAATAAATAAATGAAATCTTAAAAACAACTTTCTTTCTTAAAAAAATGTAAGAAAAGGAAATCTACACACTTATAATATGAGAGGCAATTTAAAATTGGGACAGGTTAAAAGGGGTCCATGGTTCACTATGAAATTTAAACGTGATTAACTGGAAGCGATGAGTTTAAACCATGTTTTGGCATCTAAGGCACTGGTGTTAAGGGCAAGGTTAAATGAATGAGAGGTTCCCAACAAAAGATAGAGTTCTGCCAAAGATAATTAACATCAAGTCTTATTTACATGAACAATAGAGTTTTAAATAGTTATGAAAGTTGTTGGTGTTGTTTTGTTGTAGATGGGGTAGAGAATATAAAGGATGAGTTGAAAGGAAAAACAATTCTCTGAGAAAATTAAAGAAAAAAAAAAGCACCCAACATGTGCTTTCCCATCTAAGATCAAATCAGGAGATAGTTTGCCTTCTTGTTTTGGTTCTTAAATTATAAACAAGTGTACTTTTTGTGGGTTATTTATTGCCATGTTATTTTTCATATTTTATTATTAATGTCACTGCTTAAAATGGCCACCTAGCAGAGTGTTGAGTGCTGTCTACTGTTCCTAATTCCAAAAGGCTGTGATGTGCCTTACTGAGACTATGTGTGTTGGGCAAGCTTTGTTCAGGCATGGGTTATTGTGCTGTTGACTGTGGGTTCAATGTCAATGAATCAACAATATGTATTAAATAAGGTGTTTTTAAACAAAAGACATGTAAAACAAGGTTATGTGTGCAAAAATGTTGTGGCCATGGCTTGTAGGCATCTAACACTGCATTTTTTCAAGGAGCAGTGATTCAGGATTTCCTAATTCACCATTTGCAGCAACTTTACAGAACATGACGAGAACCAAACGTATATATTTTCTTGAAAAAGTGTTCTTTCAAAGATGTATTTATTTTTCACAAAGCTAGTTAGACTTCCTTTTTTTACATAAACTCTCATTCATATATTTTTAAAAATATAGTTAATGTGTAATTAAATAGAATCAGATTTTTAGGTATTCAATAACTGAAGTTCTTGAATTTAATTTGTACCTCCACCAGTTGCATTCCGAATGACATGCTATAACTTCACATTGTCTCTAACTTCTTTGAGTTTTTGCCCTCAACATTTGTATAAATAATTTCTTCATGAGGCAGTTATAAAGACACAAAGGGCTAGTGTACAACAAAATATTTTTTTGTACTTTAAAAATGCTGAACAGATTATTCTTTGATTATATAGATTTTATATATAGATATACAGTTATATATATATACAGTTATCTATATATATACAGTTATTTATATAATTTATATATAATATATATATATAATTTAAATTTATAATTTAACTTAATATACAGTTATCTATATATATCTATATA